>NW_021938794.1:380493-407117 GCF_001715985.3 Manacus vitellinus
GTATATAATATAGTTATATAACTTTAATGATTTAATAATGTTACCTTTTAATAATTTTTATTGTTCTAATTTAATTCTGTTTTAATTTAATTCTTAATCTGGCTTTAATTCTGTTCCTGCTCCAAAGAGGCCATGCGGCAGCTGCTGTAAATGAGGTGCCGTGGCCTCTTCCAACAGCACATCCAATGGCTTAACTGCTTTCCTGGCAGTCCTGTCTGAGCACAGACTGTGGGGATCCAGCCAAACTTTGGGATGTGGATCCATGTGGGACCTGCTCCTGGGATTCAGCTGGAATAGTGCTTCGCTCCAGAGCAGCAGATCCTCCTGGAGACACTGGTGCTGAGAGATGGAAATGGCTCAGCCAGGGAGCTTGTCCCCCTGGGTGATGTTGAGCCAGAGACTGAAACCCCAGCAGTGCTCTGTGGTTGCACTTGGAGGGAGGAGGTGGCAAAGGCTCCCACTCCAAAGCTCAGGGCTGTCAGCAAAGCCAAGCCCAACAGCCTGGGATCGACTCAGGGAGCTTTAGTGCCTTAGCAGCCTCTCCCAGCAGCTTCCTGGGGGGGCTGACAGCAGGATAAAATATTAATACTGACTGTAACTGCTGGTTTGCTGCCTAGAACAGGTACCAGAGTCAGCTGTGATCCGGAGGGGAATGCCAAGTCCATGGAGAACTGGCACTGGGGGCACTTTAACACAGAGGGACAGGTGCCTCAGGCCATGGATGTACCTCAGTGCAGAGCACAGGCCTCGGGGATAAAGAAGTGGGGTCGGTGCCTAATCTGCTGTGGGCTGAGCCAAGCAGTGCAAGGATTGTTTTCTCTGTGTGCTGACACCACATTTTCCTCTGCAGCTGGAAAGGTGTCCAGCCAGGAGGTCATCCCTGGCAGAGGCTCTGTTCTCAGCTGTATGGCCTTGAAGGAGTCTCATTCAGTAAGAAATGCAGGAAATGCAGCATAGGAATTTGAAGGGAAATAGCTGAGGGGGACAGTGAGGCAGTGGCTGTGCTTCTCCACGTTTCACCATTTCAAAAGGGGGAGAAAATCAAAGTAAAGCTCCCCAAACCAACCACAAAGGTCACACTGGCTCCTCTGCAGACCTGGGATGAAGGGGACTCCAGCTCAACCCTCCCTGCTCCTGAGCCAGCCCCAAAGCCCAGCCCCAAATCCCTGCCCCACAGCCCTGCCCCAGAGCCAGCCCTTCCCCAGGGCAGGGAGCGAGGGATAGAACTGTGGTCTGGCACACACCATGGAACCAAGACATTCCCTGCTGACCCCCCATCTCCTGGAGTGAGTCCCCTGCTTCCAGCAGACACATCTGTGTCTGGAGTCCCTGGGTGGGTTTAGGAAGGGGCTGGGCAGACCTGGACCCTCAGGCTCACCCCACTGCTCTCCCCACAACCACGTGGGCTGGCAGCACACACTGAGGATGTGAGAGATGGATCACAGCACACAAGACCACAATTCATAAAATAACATCTGGCCCTATGGGCACGTACTGCCTTCAGCAGCCCAGGCAGGGGTGGCAGCAAAAGTGCTGTCCTCAGAGTCCATAAAAACAGTTTGAGGGGTGCAAACCAAAATAGCTTGAGAAGTGAAAACAAGTAGGGTTTGGCTTCAGGGCTTTTGGGTTTTCCTCAGTCCTTTTCAGTGAGAAAAGAGATGTTCATGCACTTGGCAGAGCATCTAAACCAGCAGCCATGAGGAGAAGAATAAAGAAACACGAGTTGTGATGCAGTGACCCCTCTGCTTGTCCTGGCTCCCCCTGCCAGCAGCTTCCCTGGGGCTTCTCTTCCAGCCCTGGGGCTGCCCAGAGGGGTCTCATCCCACAGACCCCACTGCAGGCACATGGGGATGGCTCTGTTACTGGTGATGGGTGATGGAGAGTTCCTCTTGCTCCCATGGGAGATGTGCAGGACTGAAGAGACCTGGAGACAGCCTGGACCTGGGCAGGGCTGTTAAGGAAACATCCCTGTCCCACCATCCAGGAGCACTCTGGAAGTCACTCCTGCACCACCTGAGCTGGGACCAAAGCCCCTTCACAGCTACACCCCCCACACTCAAGGTCAACCAGGTTTCCTCACCAGCTCCACCCCAGGTTTCCCAGAGCAGAGTCCCAGACATCCAGATCCTTAAAATAATTTTATCATGGTGTGAAAACTAAATAATAAAATCACAGCTCGAGCTGGTGCCTCCAAGGAGGGACCCCGAAGAAAACCTCCAGAGGGGGGCTGGGGGTGACAGGGGTTGGGGGTGACAGGTGGGGGGGTGAAGGTCAGGGGAGTGAGGGGGTCTGGGTGGTGACAAAATCCAGAGGGGTGACAGGGTCAGAGGAGAGGCAGGGTCTGGAGGGGGGACAAGATCTGGGGATCTAGGGGCATGGGGGGGTGACAAAATCCAGGGGGGTGACAGGGTCTGGAGGAGTGATGTCTGGAGGAGTGACAAAATCTGCAGGGGTGACAGGGTCTGGGGGGGTGACAGGATCTCAGGGAGTGACAGGGCCTGGGGCAGTGATGGGGTCTATAGCGGTGACAGGGTCCTGGGGGTGACAGGGTCTGGGGAGTGACAAAATCCAAAGAGACGACAGGGTCTGGCAGGGTGACAAAATCTAGGGGAGTGACAGGGTTTTGGGGGAGTAATGGGGTTCTGGTAAGTGACAAAGTCCGGAGGAGTGACAGGGGTTTGGGGGAGTGACATGGCCTAGGGGGAGGGTGACAGGGTCTGGGGGAGTGATAAAGTCTGGAGTGGTGCCAGTGTTTTGGGGGGTGTCAGTGTTTTGGGGAGTGTCAGGGTTTTGGGGGCTGCCGAGGTTTTTGGGGGTGCTGGCAGGTGTTTTTGGGGTGACTGACAGTTTTTTGGGGTGCCTTCCAGTGGTTTTGGGGTGCCTTGGCCAAGTGGTTTTTGGGGGTGCTGGCAGATGGTTTTGGGGTGGTGACTGGCAGTTTTGGGGTGCTGGCCGTGTTTTGGGGTGCTGGGCAGTGGTTTTGGGGGTGCTCGGCAGTGTTTTGGGTGGCTGGCAGTTTTGGGGTGGCTGGCAGTGGTTTTGGGGGTGCTTTGGGCCAGTTTGTTTTTTTTTTTTTTTTTGGGGGTTGGCTTTTGGCCAAGTGGGGGTTTTTTTCGGGGGTGCTGGCAGTGTGTTTGGGGGTGTGGTAGTGTTTTGGGGGTGCACTGGCTAGTGGTTTTGTGGGGTGGCTGGCAGTGTTTGGGGGTGCTGGCAGTGTTTGGGGTGCTGGCAAGTTTTTGGGGGTGCTGGCAAGTGTTTTGGGGTGCATCCCACGCGGCCCCTCAGCCCGCTTCCTCTCCGTCTCCGGCGGCCCGCCTCCTCAGGGCTCGCTTTCCCGCTCGCTGTTTCCGGGGTGAACCCTGCCGCGGCTCTCATTGGCGGGCACCGGGCGAGCCAGCCGTATCCCATCTGGCTGCGCGCCGGCGCGCGGCCGAAACGCGGCCGCGCGCCTCTTCTCTCGGCGAGGGCAGATCCGCGTGGAGATCGAGCGGCGGTCACGTGTTCGCCGGGATGCGCGCCGGCGGCCGCGAGGCCGCCGATTGGGTGGGGCCAAGGGGCGGCGGCAATGGGGGCGCGGGCGGGGAGGGGCGGCCGTTAGGCCTGCGCGAGGGCAACTCGCGCGAAGTCCGCCTCAGGGGGCCCCGCGCAGGGGCGCGCGTCGGAGAGCCATGGAGGTGAGGGAATGGGACAGGGAGACAGGGATGGAGACAGGGAACGGAAAGGGACGGGACGGGACGGGCCCTGCGGCTCCGCCCGTCACACACCCGCCGGAGCTGTCCCGGCTCCGCCCCCGCTGAGGGGACCCCGAAGCCCGGCCAGGATCGTGCCCGCCCCTCATCAGTGTCTGAGCCACGCCGCCCCCTCCGGGGTCGAGGCCCCGGCGCCCTGCCAGGCGTGTGAGACAGAGCTCAAGCCTGTGGGAAACCCCCCTCTCCGAGTGTTCTGAAAAACACCCATGTGGGGAAAATGGGGAGAAGTTTGGATTTGGGGGTGTCCCAGGGACCTGTAGACGAGGTGGTGGTGGGTGAAAGGTTGGATGTGATGGTCTCAGGGGTCTTTTCCAGCCTGGTTGAGTTTCTGATTCTGAGGGTCCTCCCGTGTTCTGTGGGGTCACAAAACATGAGTGATGGGTGTGGCTGTGAACAAGGGTCCCTGAGGGGAAAACAAGGCTGGATGAGCCCAGGCCGTGGGCTGAGCCCAACACTGGCTCTGTGTGTTCGTGGGTTTGGAAAACGTGCCTCAAAAACACAGAAAACTACATAGTTGACTGTGGTGTGAATGAAGATCATGCTGTAGGTCACAGAGGTTTGGTGCATCCTCAGGGACCTGTAGAAGAAGGTGGTTTTAGAGCGCAGAGCTTACTCGGAACACTTCAGAACCCTAACCCTGTGAAACCTTGACTTTTTCTGAATTTAATAATCATTCCAAATGAGCTGCTGTGGTAATGTGATGCCAATAACGTCACTTTTGTATTTGTTAGCTAGAGGGGTTCTTAGCCAGCCAGTGCAAGTTTCTGTAGTGTACCTCACCCTCTGGAGAAGGGAAGGAGACCCCTCAGTTTTTGTTTGTTCCCATTCCTTGCTCCTGCTGGCCCATGGTTTCTGGCTCTTGCAGGGGGTGATGGGCAGGGGGGTCTCTCAGGTGGGAGTTGTTTCTCCCATAGTTCCAGAAGGGAGCAGATTTCCACCACAGCTCCCAGTGTGTGTATTATAGCAAAGTTTTAGCTCATGGCATGTGGAAATGCACCCCCTGCCTGCAAGCGACGTAAACAATGTGATGGGAGCAGGGATGGAAGGACCAGAGGTGCCCAGGAATGTGTGGAAGGCTGAAGGATGACTCTGCTGCCATTGGTCAAAGGGTTCCCTGCCCATGGCAAAGGGTTGGACTGGATGAGCTTTAAGGTCCCTTCCAACCCAAACCATTCCATGACTCCATGAGCATTCTCCTGCTCCTGTGGCTGATGTTCCTTTGTGGTGGCTCTGATGTTGGGAAGCTCAGCTTGTGCAAACAGGGAGAGTGCAGGTTTCCTCTTGATCTCTGAACACCTTTTGAATTTCTTGTGCTTTGGTGGGTTCAGCTCTTCTTTAGGGGTAAACATGGAAGTGTTTCACATCAATACATAGAGCTGATTCCTCGAAAACTCCGATGGAACAGAATCCACCGGTAAATAAAAGTGTCAAAGCAATTAACACTGGTGTGAAATCCCCAGCTCTCAGCTCTGTGTACAGTTTGTATGGATGATGATGTCCCAGTGCATGCTGATGTCCCTGTGCCCTTTCCTGTCCCTGCAGCCCAGCGTGGCGTTCCGAGGTGGCAGCCGCTGCTGGGGCAGCGCGGAAGCCGGCGGGAGGCCCACGGACGTGTTCGGCGCCGGAATGCCGGGCTCAGGCTCACTCTATGGCTGCTACAAATCACAGGTCCAGTTGGCTCTGAGTTCTTCTTTGGGTCTCTGTGAGAGTTTGGGTTGCTTGTAAACAAAATAGGCAGAATGTGTTTCTAAAGCAGTTGCTTGTTCTGGTGAACGTAAATCACCGCGTTTGATTTAAGGGTGATAAACATCCATGGCTGTAACGTTCACCAGAGGGGACAGTGGCTTTTCTGGTGCAGTCAGAGGTGGAGCAATAAGGTTTGTAGATTAGTATTTCACTGTGTTCTTTGTTTTTCTGTTGGCATAAACAGTTGTAGACAAAGTGAGGAGCAAAGTTTTAGGAAAACTGGGAAGTCCATAAGAAGAACCTTAGCTATTTCCACAGATATTTCTGTGGCACATGACCGGTGTAGAGTTCAAGTGTTCTTAGTCTGACCAGTAGAAAGTGCCAGGGCAGTTAAAGAAATCAGATCTCTCTTGGAATTTTTGCCTTTAATAGCCATAAACTTACACTGAGGTAGAAGACTCAAATGAAAATTCATTCCCACCACCTTCAAGACCAGACCTGGTACTTAGTCCATCCAGGATTTTGTGGTTTCGCCCAGCAATTGGGCACCTTTTTGTGCCTACAGACAGGGGAACCCAGATGTGTGGCAGAGGTGTGTGTCTGTGGTTAGGCAGAAAGCCTCACTGGGATGAAACCTGGCTTTGTGGGAGGCTTCCTGTTGCTGCCAGACTACTCTGCTCCACGAGGGAGCATATCATGTGTCTTTAACATTCAACCCTGCAAAAGCACCATTAGTTAATTTTTTCACTTACTGAGAGCTAAGAAGGCCGATTGTGCTTAAACCAAACAGGCAAATACTCTTTTTCACCTAATTGGGAACCTTTCCTCAAGAAAAGAATTGGCTGTAAGTTTTCTTCAGTAGCTTAAATAACCTGTCATGATGGGGAGAAAGGAGATTTCTCCTGACCCCTGTCAGGGATCATCTGTTAGAAACAGGAGCAGATGTTTTAGGCTGACAGTGTTGACAATTTTAGGAACTCTCTAAATGCGGAAGATGAGTCAGGTTGAGAAAGGAGACATTGTTCATTCTGCACAGGGTGCAAGGTGGAATTTTTCCAAAAATGAAGCACACTGAGGAGTAAAAAGTGAGAGAATTTATACACTAAGGTTTACATAAACCCGCCTACCTAACCCAGAGCTCCTGCCTACCTACTGCAGAGTCCCTGAGCCTGCACAGCCTTAGGCAACACTTCATAGAATCAACGGGGTTGGAAAAGACCTCCGAGATCAAGTCCAACCCTTGATCCAACCCCGCCTGGATCCAGTGGTTCCCAGACCGTGGCACTAAGTGCCACATCCAGTCTCATCTTAAAAGCCTCCAGGGATGGTGAATCTACCCCCTCTCTGGCCAGCCCATTCCAATGGCTGATTGCTCTCTGTAAAAAATTTCTTCCTAATATCCAACCTAAACCTCCCCTGGCACAGCTTAAGACTGAGCCCTCTTGTCCTACTGCTGCTTCCTGGGAGAGGAGACCAACCCCCCCCTGGCTCCCCCCTCCTGTCAGGGAGTTGTAGAGAGTGAGGAGGTCTCCCTTGAGCCTTCTCCTCTCCAGGCTGAGCCCCCCCAGCTCCCTCAGCCTCTCCTCACAGCACTTGTGCTCCAGTCCCTTCCCCAGCCTTGTTACTCTCCTCTGGACCTGCTCCAGCCCCTCCATGTCCTTACCTGAACTGAGGGCCAGAAACTGGACACAGCACCTCAGGGGGCCTCACAAGCGCTGAATCCAGGGCAGGAATCACTTCCCTGCTCCTGCTGCCACACTGTTCCTGAGCCAGGCCAGGATCCACTGGCCTTCTTGTCCCCCTGGGCACACTCTGGCTCCTGTTCAGCTCCCTGTCCATCCCCACTCCCAGCTCCCTCTCTGCCTGGCTGCTCTCCTGGGGGTCTCTGGAGGTGGTCTGGGGAGTTGCCCCCTCCTCAGTTTCAAGCCAGCTCAGCTCAGGACACACGGAAGCCAAGGCTGAGTGCCAGAGGTGTGAGCTGCAGCTCCAGGGCCACATCTTCTCAAACCATTGCCAAGCAGGACAGAAATACAAAGCTTTCCATAAGCATTAAAGCAACAGCTGTTTAACACACCTGAGAACATGTGTTTGTATTCAAAAGAGGGGTTAAAGGTGAGAATGATGCCATCAGCTTCCATCTGCCACAGAGAGCAAAGGGAGGGACAGAGAATTCTGCTTAAAGATTCAGAGAATCCTACTTAAAGATACGGGTAATTCTGCTTAATTTTTGTGTTCCCAGTGTATGGATCTTGGTTCTCATGTGCTGGTTCCTCCAAGAACCTGGTTATATCTGCATAGAACGGCAAAATGACAGCTTGATGTGTTTAATACTAAATCAGTGCTTTTATTTACATTAAATGCAGAATGAAGAAAATGTGGAGTTACCTCAGACCTACAGCTCTTCCCTTTCAACATCAGAGTACTCTGCACCCATGGACCCTTCCCTCTTGTACCCCCCCTGGTCTACATGTGCAGATGACAGCAAGCAGCCCTCCGCTCCTCAGCTTAACCTGAAGCCCAGGTAGTCATCCTCGGCAGGGAGTGTGTGTGGGTGGAGTAGATGGATTAGATTTGTTTGTTTCATTTAACTTAGGAAATCCTTTGAATGAAGGAATTGTTTTAATTAATACCCACTTGGTTTTCAGGATTCAGCCCGAAAGGAACGATTATGGCAGTGAAACAGATTTATATGGACTCGTGTCAAACATCCTGGAAGAACAAGACAAACCACAGCCGTGCTTTGCTGAGGGGTGAGTGTGGTGCAGGTGCTGCTGCTGAGGTGTTCTCTGACAGGAACTCCCCTCCCTGATATCACTGTGCTCATTAATTGGCTTCACATCTGCTGCTGCCCAGACCTCGTGCTTCCCCTTCCTTCCCCTTCCTTCCAACATTTCGCTTGGGATCCTTGCAGTCTTTTCTCCAGGCACTCAGATTGCTTGGCAGCTTCTGGCTCTCTGGTATTTACAGAACTTGTTAATTGGCATTTTCAAAATAAGGCCTTAACGAGTGTTGTGGACATGCTGTATTCAAATAAATCCCTTGGATGTATGCCTTGGCCTCTTGTCTTTTAAATCAAGACTGAATTCAGGCTTGAGGTTTCTGTCTTAATTAATGTCAATTCACAGAAAGAATACACAAATCAGACTCCTTCACACTGTCCTGAAATGGCAGGGGAGAATTCCATGCAAAATGAATGTTTCTTGCAGTTTGTGCTACCTAAGCAATATTTGCGTATCTAAATGTCAGGTTTATTTTGCCTATATTCCTGCACCAGGAGGGACAATTAGATAGTCATAACCACATGACACAGAAGGATGCAGGATCCCCAAGATATTTTCAGAGTTCCCTGTCTTTTCCACGTCTAAGAGGCAAGAGAGGGAACCCAACTCTCAGGTTACCAATGCAGGCACTGCTTTTTCTTTCTGTCTTCCCAAACAATTCCAGGGATTTCTATATGTGTGCTGAGTTATGTGGCTGGAATGAGGGAAAACTTCACAGAGTCAATCTTGGTCATGAGATAACTCAGTAATTCCTTTGCTTTGGTCAGGCAGGGCTGGAATTCTGTTTTCAGTACTCCCAGATTTGGCCTGCAGTGACTTCCAGGCACAATTTCCCTTTTACTTAGTCTGTTTACAGTTTTCCTTGTCAGTGAGGGATAGATTGTCCTGGTTAATTCCTGGTGATTGGTGGAAGGAAGGGAAGTGTGCTGAGATGCTGCCCCTGGCTCTACCTGCAGGAAGCAGTGCAGGCCAGTGTAAGGCACAAGTGAGGTGAGAGAGAGAAGCTTTTTCTGGAGTGCTGGGACATGGCTTGGGAAGGCTGAGGGCAGGAGGATTTCGGTGGGGATGGACAGTAACTCTCCTGACAGCACTGATGGACCCTGATTTGGTCTGTACACATCTCTTGCAGCTTAAAGGTGTGGCCATAGCTCCTGAGCTGTGGGGGTGGGTTTTCACAAGGCAGAATCAGTTTTCTCAGCTGGGTGAGGGAAACTGGAGAGGACAGGAATGGGTGAAAGTTGAAGTCAGACATCTTGGAACGATTAGGGAGGAACTGGGTTCTTAAACCTCCTTTTGTGTTTGGGAATGAAGAGCAGCCCCACGGGGTGGACTCTAACTGTGCATTTCTTGTTTCCCAAGGAGTTGCCCTCCCACCCTGAAGTCGGTATGGCCAGTGAATGCGAGCAGAATGGACCACCACGACCTGCTGGCAGAAAGCAGGCGTGCTGCAGCTGTCCCACAGCAGGGCTTCTACAGCAGTGAGTCTGTCCCTGCTGCTGACAAGCAGTTCCTGGCCAGTGCCAGCCTGGTGTCCCAGCAGAAAGCAGACGACTGTTACCGCGGCTTTGCCGGCGTGGAGCTGGAAGAGCAGAGCCTGTACCCTCCCAGGGGTGAGCGTGCCAACATGCAGAGTAACGAGGGTGTGAAGACTACTCCTGTGTATCAGAACTACCCCTACCTGAAAAACACCTTTTTACCCCAGGCTGGGTACTCAGAAGCAATCAAAGACTCAGGAGCTGATGCTTATTCTTACGGAAGGGAGAAGATGTGTCCCAAGGGAGCAGACGCACAGGTGCACCCAAAGCGGGCAGAAACATTCCTTCCACAGTGTCACAGATACAGTGAAAGCACAGATTATAGCAGATACACTGAATATTCTCATGCTGGTAAGGCAAAGCCCAACAAGAGCACCAGTTGTAGCCTCCAAGAAAATAGAAAGGTGGTAAATGGAACCCCCGAGGCACCATCTCTGGATGCAGAGCCCTATGCTAAATTATTTCAAGTTAAATCAGGAACTCAGAAAAAATTTGAAGATACAATTTCAGATCAGCATGACTTTACATTTCCCAAGTCTGTAGGACTTGTATCAGAAAAACAGTTTGCAAACGAACCTTCCTTCAGCACTGATTTTGGGCAAAAAATTGAATACGGACTAAAGTCTTTTGCAGCTTGTCCAGGGAATAATGGTATGGAAAAGCAGCAGTTTTCCAAGGCCGATCTTCAGAATCCTGAATTCTATAAATCACTCTCACTGTTGCCCAATGCAGCAGTGCCTTCAGCAGGCTCTAGTGCGAGGCCAGCGTGGATGAACATCCAAACCAAACCCGCTGCTTCCAGCCCCTTCCAGAATCCAAGTCCTTTGTTGAAAGTGAATAATCAGTCACCTGCATTTCCAAAAAGCTCCAGTCATTCTAATGATGTTTTTCAGTTGCCATCTTCAAATTTGCCTTTAAATTGTAATTTACTTCACAAGTACTGTCAAGACAA
The DNA here is from genome assembly GCF_001715985.3 of Manacus vitellinus. NCBI lineage: Eukaryota > Metazoa > Chordata > Aves > Passeriformes > Pipridae > Manacus > Manacus vitellinus. Next base: position 391,196 of record NW_021938794.1, read on the forward strand.
CCCATTTCTCTCCGGCCTCGACTTGGGTTACAGTGCTGCGGAACGAGCTCGGGCGGCTGCGTGTGTGGAAGCCCTGGTTAGGGGTGGAGAAGAGAACCTCATCGAGTACCTCAGTGAGAAGAAGCTGAAGCAGCCAAATGGATTCTGTGACAGTTACTTGGCTCAGCAGTTTGGGATCATTGACAATCTGAACAAACAGCGTTTCCAGCTGAAGCCGCAGAGCGAGCACTGTGACCTGGAAGGACAGAACCAGGCAGATGGGGTGTTGCAAGACATGTACCAAGAGCTCTTGGAGTCTCAGGGGCAGCTCCATCTCAGGGCAGGGAGCGGGGACAGCAATGCCATCAATCCTGGCAGCAGCCTGCAGGCTCCAGGCATTCCCAGCTGCGTGGTGGGAGACTTGAGGCGGAACCGGCAGCTGGGTTCTGGCACGTTCCCTGTGAGGTCCGCTCACCTCCTGGGCCGTTCCGTGGTGCCTCTGGTGGAGCCTCACACCTTGTTCTCCCAAGATGACCTCAAACGCCTCTACCCCTGTTTCACAGACAAGATGTACAGTGACAGTGCTCTCTCTGGTTTCGTGTCAGCATTTGGATTTCAGAAGCAAGTGAAGAACCGCAGTGGCCCTGCCAGCGAGCTGCACGTGAGGCTGGAGGAGTGCTATGAGCAGTGGAGAGCTTTGGAGAAGGAAAGGAAGAAGGTAAAAAATCCCAAACTAAATTAACATCACAGATTTGATGTAGATGTCATCCTGCTTAGTGCAGTCGCAGGTGGTTGTGCTGTTGGGAGTTGAAATGTTTAACGGGACTTCAAAGTTACAAGTTTGCTTCCCTGTATGTTTGGGACTGAAAAGGGAGGGTGTGGAGGTTTGTAGCCTGCTTGGAGTGTAACTAACATTGTATGGAACGTTGCACTTAAAGCAGGAATTCAGGGGCTTTTCCAGTCTCAGGGTTGGGGCTGGGGAAGGCGTGTCCGTGAGTAACAAAGATATGTTACACCTTATTTATTAATACAGTAAATACAGTTTGTTTCCATTCGATTTCTTAGGTGCTACAATGAGTTCTCACCTTCTGTTTCCCTGAAGGTTTAAACCTAAGGTGTATGTGAAGGGGCTCTTTTTTTCCCCCAGAAACAGAAGCTGAAGAAAGAGTCATTCAGTTGAAACCCTTGAACTAAAAGGCTCAGGTAGTGCTGTGTGAAGCCCTGCTAAAAGCAATTGCCCTTTTTGGTCAGCAGCAATAGGAAAACTTGTCCTCATTTCACCAGTTGGATGGGATTTGAATTTCAGTACATGGGACTGTCTGTGGGTTACCTGGCAATAGTGGGGCCTTTGGGAGCTCTCCTGTGCCAGCCCCCCAAAGAAACCTAATTTCAAGGGGATGTAACACAGGGGGGTTTTGCTGAAGTGTTTCCTGAGAAAAGCCAATGGTTGCTTTGAATAGAGGTGCTGGGGGAGAGTGAGCCCAGCTTGAGGAGGGGAGATGATGTCTGGGGTGCATGGAAAAGTGCAGGGGAGGAGCAGTTGGCATGTGCATGGCCAGGGGATGGTGGGGAAGATTTGGCTGCAGTTTTGGCATAGAACCACCAGATGGTTTGGGTTGGAAAGGACCTTAAAGCCCATCCAGTGCCACCCCCTGCTGTGGGCAGGGACACCTTCCACCAGCCCAGGTTGCTCCAAGCCCCCTCCAACCTGGCCTTGGACACTTCCAGGGATGGGGCAGCCACAGCTTCTCTGGGCAACCTGTGCCAGGGCCTGACCACTCTCACAGGGAATATTTTTTCTAATATCCAGTCTAAACCTACTCTCTCTGTGTGAAGCCATTGCCCCTTGTCTTGGCACTCCATGCTCTTGTAAATAGTGAACCACTATGAAACCACCCAAGAAATGCAATTTTAAAGCAGATTTAGCTAATTAGATGTTGTGATGGATGTTTCAGAGTGACATAACAAGGGAGTCAAAGAGACTGACATTTGAAGCCTTGCAATCAGGTTTCAGAGTAATTTTCTGATGGTTTGGGTTGGAAGAGACCTTAAAGGCCATCCAGTTCCACCACCCTGCCCTGGTCAGGGACACCTTCCACTAGACCAGGGTGCTCAGAAAAAAAAATCTTTCTGTAGTTTAAGTAATCTTTACAAAATTAGGTAAATTGCTGACTGAGACAGTTTTAATTTATGTGTGAAATCCACATCTGTTTGGTCATTTTTTTCCCTGTAATTCTGACTTGCCTCCATTTTATTTCCAGGCAAAACCAGTACAGGCTGTAGTCAGAGTGAGCAGACATAGCACTGCTGGAACACGGTGTGTTGGCATGATTGCTTTAGTTGCACTGCTTTGAGTAAAGCAGTTGTTCACTTAAAGCAGGTGATTGTCTCACCAAAGGGTTAAATCCCAAATGCCTGAATCCTCATTATCTCCTTTAAAAAAATCCAAAACCCTGAGGGGAAGAAATGGAATATCTGATATTTTTTCTTGTTTCTGTAATAAAGCACACGCTGCACGTACATTCTGAGGGAGTTGTTCTTTTGTTCTCCTGCAGACTGAATCAGCTCTTGCTAAGAATTTCCAAGGGAAAAAGGTTTCCAGTACTAACAACATTCCAATTCCAAGACTGACATCAAATCCATCAAGAGTCGATCGCTTAATTGTGGATCAGCTACGGGAACAAGCCAGAGTGAGTTGTAGGACTAAAAAAAAAATCTATTGAACTTATCCTGCAGAACTTAGAGTACAGTGTGAGATAGGCAAGATGATCAGAGCAGCTTTTCCCAAAATAGCTTTGTTCTGTGCAGGGAATAACATTTCAGCAGATCCTGCTGGAGTTTCTGCAGCTCCAGGATCCCTGTGCTGTTACCAGGGAGCCTCGGAGGGCTGAGGCTCAGGGTTACATCCCCACGTGCCCAGAGGATGTGGGTTCTGGTGCAAGAGCTGCACGTGGTGCCAGCACCCAGCCCTGGAGCCTGTGCCTGCACAGCTCTCAGATGTGCTGCATTCTCAGAGCTCAGCAGGGAGGTGTTCACTGTGGATTTGTAGGCACTGGGTTGGAGGAGGTATTTGTGGGGAAAAGCAAGTTTAATTAATGTTTGAAAGACTTTGATATATATTTGCTTGAGATTCTGTTATTTTTTTAATGCAGAATGGTTATTTGATGCAATTTCAGCCTGAATTTCTGTTGTTAGTTTGCTGCTTAATCCAGAGAGCCATAACCTGTAGGGCAAGTGTGACTGGGGTCTGCTGAGCTGCAGTGGCTCTGTGCAGCCCTGGGGAGGCAGCAGCTGGCAGGGTTCTGCAGGGAATGAGCACAAACCCTGAGCTGCCAGCAGGGTGCTGAGGGGCTGCTGTGCCCCTCCTGAGGCCCAGAGCCAGAGCCAGGGTGCTGGTGCTGCAGGAGGAGAAGCAGAGACAAGAGCTGTCCCTGCCAGGGGCTGTGGGCTGAAAGGGTTCTGGGAAATGCTGGATTTGGAGGCAGCAGGGGTGAGCAGCAGGATATCCTACTGGCCTCACACAGGTGGAATAATCCCTGGGGCTGTGTCTGCTCACAGTCAGGGTGTTCACCCAGCAGGGAGAGCACAGGCAATGACCTTTAAAACTCCATCCCAAAAGAACAGGGTTGGGAAGGTTCCATGTTTAGAAGACTTGCCTGTCCTTGCCCTGGTACCTTAAACCTGCCTCTAAAACAGGACTCCCTCCTCTGCAGCCATTTGAGAAACCAAACTTCAGGGTATAGAATCTCAAATTCTTGTTAGCAACTGTTGGCAACTGAGAAGTAGTTTTAAGGATGCTCAAAAGCACAGTGGGGCTGTTGAACCTGGGTTCTAACATCAGACAGCTCAGTGATGGTCAGAGAGGAACAAAAGTTGGAGTGGAAGCTGAGTTGGCTCAATCTGGGATTAACTCTTCGTGGTGTGGAGCATCCAGTTAAATTCTCTTGGAGATCACACCCTTTACTTTGGTTACTTTAGGCAATCAAGTGTAGCCATGGCCCAAGGAACATTACCACTTGGGGATTTTTAGTCTTACCTCTTTCTGCAAAGCACTGACCAGGTTCTCAGTGCTCTGGGAACGTGGCTGAGCAGTCACTCACCATGGGGAAACCCAGTGATGTGACTGGTGTAGGATAAACAAGACAGCAAAGATGCAGATTTTCAGTGGAGCAAAGAAACCTGAATGTTTGTGCTCAGCTCCTTTAGTGCTGAGAGTTCATCCCAAAAGCCAGCCCACACGTGTGGTTCCACAGCAGCCTTCCCTTTCCCAGTCCAGCTGCCCTGCACAGCACAAGGGGATCACCCAGGAATTGCAGCAGTGCTGCAGGAAGGGAGGACCCCAGTGCTCTGGATTCAGGGAAATGCATGTTGTCATGGAACCACCTCCTGTTCCAGGGATGTCTCAAAGCTGCACAGATCTGTTATTAACCAGTGGGCTGGGGGTCCTCGTGTGGGAGTATTGTAGCCTTGCTGTTGTGCTGCAGCTTCAGGTTTGGAGATGAACAAATCCCGGGTAAGAACTTAAAATTGCTTCAACTATAACTTTATGAACTGTTTCAAAGGAAAATAATGGTTATCATTAACCTCGTCCTCTAATTAGCGAGTTCTCTGGTAAGTGTAGGTGAGCAGGGTGTGACCTCCTGTAACGTGTGCACTGTTGGGCAGGTTGTGACCTTACTGGGGAAGATGGAGCGTCTTCGCAGTTCCCCCCTCCATGCCAACATCTCCACTGCTCTGGACAAACACCTGGAGTCCATCCATGTGGTGCAGGCCCGGAGAAAGGATGAGATTGTGAACCCTTCCAACCGGCAGCGGCACGGCCCGCCCCGCTGCCAGGATGAGAGAGGTGAGCTGGGCTGGGGAGCGTTTGGAGGGTACCTGGGAAGTTGTGCACATGGTGCAAGGCTGCAAAAAATAAGGGAGGGGGATTGTATTCAAGTTTTAGTTTATTTTTCAGTGTTGGAGCTTTGCCAAAGGCAGACTGGGTGGGGTTTGGATGAGGATTTGAGGGGACACTGAAACTGGGGTTTAGAGATAAATGGGTTAAATCACTTTAGAGTGTGTTTATTCAATTAATGAACTAGCAAGGAGTAGAAATTAGTGGGGTTTTTTGGTAACACACTCAGGGTTTGGAGATGATATTAAGCTATTGCCTCTTTTTTCTCCCTGTCCCTCATATTCCTGTTCCCAGCAACTCTTCAGCTCTGCCTTTGTGTAGAACTTCCCTAGTATTTCCATGCTGAATCTGCCCAAAGAGACAGAGATGGCCTTGGGTTACAGATGGATTTCCTCTTCAAGCTTGTTCTGTCATAGACTGGCATAAATATAAATCATATTTTGGACGGATACACAAAAATACATTGGTCAGAATGTTTTCATTCTTAATGGTATCCAAAATAAGCCAAATACTCAGCTTAATCTCTCACTAGTGCACAGGCAGAGTGGTAGGTTCCCTTGTCCTGTAGGTGGGAGTCAGGATAAATTCCTGCTCCCTGACCTCCTGCCTTGTGTCAAAAGCTGTCTGACATTTCTGAGTCCTCTGATCTCTTCTGCCTTCCTTTCCACATCTGAACTACAGGGATTATTTTACTTCTTTGGAGTGTCCCACCATGCAGTTCTGTCATTCCCAAGTTTACCTCAAAAGATAAATCACAGCAGGTTTTTTTTTCAGCTGTTCACCGTCATTCTTGTTTCTGTTTACCTTGACTGAAGATTATGGGACTTGTTAAGGTGAAGGGTGGTTTTTTTGGGTGTTGAAGCCCTTGAAAATAATTGGCTCTGGCTTTACCTGGCACTACCACATCTGTGAGCTCTTTGGAACAGGATAGTATGGGAAAGAGTTGGAGTGGAGAGGAGAGGGAGCCTGGGGCAGCAGTTGGAGAGGATTTTTCAAACAGTAAATTATTGAATGCAGTAACTGTATTTGCTGTGTGTCTGGGAAAGCCTTGAGGGAAGGGCCTGAAGCTGCACAGCTCCTCTCTTTGGCAGAGCTTTCTTGTTAATGGTTTTGGTTTGTTTGGGAGCAGGTCTTCCCTGGCCCAGCCCTGTTCCTACAGCACCTTTCTCTTCCATCTATCATGGAATTACAGGATGGTTTGGGTGGGAAGGGATCTTAAATCCCATCCCATTCCACCCCCTGCCATGGGCAGGGACACCTTCCACTTGACCAGGTTGCTCCAAGCCCCCTCCAATCTGGCCTTGGACACTTGCAGGGCTGGGGCAGCCACAGCTTCTCTGGGCAACCTGGGCCAGAATAACAGGACCACTGCCCACGTGGCCCTTTACAGCACTGGGGTACCACACCCATTTACAGAACGTGACCTGTCTGCTTCACCCAGTGCTCCAAACAAGCTGCTCCTTCCCCTGTCACACAGATTTCTTGGCAGGGCAGGTGGAGGACCCGCCTGTGCCCCTGAGTGTGTGTGCACAGAGCACCCCAGCCCTGGTGTGCAGGGCAGCGGGAGGGGCTGCAGCACCCTCAGCACTCAAACCACAGAAATTCAGGTGCAGCTCTTACACACTTGTACAGAGCCAGGCAAGGTCAGAGCTCCGAGGGCCCGAGGTGTGGGCTGAGGGAGCCCCAGCAGGGTGGCAGCACTAAAGGGCCCTTTCCCCCGCAGTGGTGCTGGCTCTGGCCGTGGCACTCCGAGCGCTGTGCCAGGCCACGCGCAAGGTCCGGACCGTGCTGTGGTGCGCCCTCCAGATGACCCTGCCCAAACCCTCCGCTGGAAAACGGGCCCGGGACAGAGTCCCCCAGGAGCTGGCACCGACTGAGGAGAAGCGACTGGAAAGCGCCGCGGGCGCGGCCCCGGCCCCGCGGGGGCTGAGGGAGGTGGGCACAGAGGGAGCCCCCGCGCCCTGCACAGACCTGCTGCGCGGGGGGTACGAGAGAGGGGACGCCAGCGCCTCCTAATCTCTGATTCCTTTTGGTTGCTTCAAAGTTTCAACTGCTAATGTTCGTATTTAAAACTGTATCTTGACGAGAAGTGAGTGCCTTAAGGGCTCTCAGGTTAAGCTGTTAACAGGCAGGGTCAGATTGTTGTAAAGCCAAACTGGTGAATGTTAACTTAAAAAAATAATCACACTAATTCATTAACAGCCAAGATATTATTTATCTCCTGCGGGTGAACCCTGGTGTCCAACTCTCCCGATAACTTTTTAGTTTTGCTTTTGGAAATAAGTTTTTAAATAATGGTTCTTAGAGACTGTGGCGTGATGGGGTGTGAGATTGGTGTCAGATCACATTGTAATGTATTACAGTTTCCTTATCGAACTAAAACCTGGAAACAGGAGGAAAAAAGGCTAAGAATACCCAATATTCATGTCAAATTAGATATTTAAAATACAAATATTTATAAACTTGAGATTTTAGAATCTATGTTTGGGAAAGGAGATATGCACCAGGTTCCACTAAATTACCAATTATTGCTGTGTGAAACCATGAATGTAGTGAATGTGTTCGGATATTTGGGCATGCTCTTGGGAACAAAGGAACCTCTGTTTTAAAGTATTTAAGCTTAATCAAACTACGACAGGCACACAGGATTGTCCTGCAGAGCTGTGCAGCAGCTGCAATAATGAGCGTTGTTTTTAATGAATTTAAATTTGGAAGAGGTAGCGCAAAGTTCTGAAACTTGGGTTTTCTTGAAGTTAGTCTTTCACTAGTTTGGTTTGAAATTTGATTGTCGGCTTTTAGACTTCTTTGTTCCCCTCTGCCTTTGGGCAGCTCCCAGCACCAGTGTTTCCTGCAGCTCAGTCTGTAGGAACAGGAGTGGCTGATTCACCGTGTGCTCGAGGAGGAGGAGGATCCACCCTTGGGACATCGTGGGGTAAAGTCACTGAGCTGTCTGTGCCTGGACAGCCTGGTACTGCCAGGGCTCTGTTCTTCCTGTGCTGGGAATGCTGGTGGGCAGAAGGGGTGATGGCACCATATAAATTGCCACTGGATGATGTGACAGAAGCGACTGCGGAAGGCTCAGCAGAAGGTGGGTGAGCGTGTGATCACTGCAATGACCAGAAGCGCTGCCGGGGTGAGTGTTTTGGGGCAGAACAAGCACAACTTCATAGCAGTCACTGCACTGGGGTTTGTTCAGTTTAACCCAGGCTGTGTTGATGTTAAAGCAAAACTGACTGTACTGGCTGGAGTCGTCTGTAGGAAATAAATTCACTTTTGCTGAAGAGCTTTTGTTCTGTCAGTGTGTTCCCAGGCCGGGTTCCTCAAGCCTGAGCTGCTACTGGAGGTGAAACCTTCAGTCTTTTATGGAAGTGTGTTTAGGGGGATAAAGCAAAGGGGATGCTGAAATCATGGAGAGAGCCGTACCCATACCGATGGAAACACAAAGGGAGCCAGAGTGGGAATTTCCTTTCTCTGCAAGTGTCTCATTGTCTCCCAGCTTTGCATTGCCAGGGAAAGCTGATGCAGCAATTCCAGCATCTGCACTGGGATTCTTAGGAGTGAGTCCAGAATATTCCTGCTCTATAAATAACTCCCATGTGTTGGTGCCAGCCATGCACTGCTGACTGTCCTGGATGGGCACCAGTGGAGCAGCAGCGCTCTGAGCTCCAGAGGCTGAGTCGGTGCCTGCCCGGGAGCCCAAACTGCTGGTGTGGGAAGGGGGGGCCACTCTGGGGGGCAGAGGGGACAACAGCCCAGGGGGGCAGGGAGGGGCAGTCCTGCAGCCTCACGTGCTGGGAAGCATCAGCTCCCTTGGGGTTCCCAACACCACCGGCTGCTGCCACGGTGCTGCTCCTGGCTGCAGTGCCCCAGGACAGGGCTAGAAGCTGAAGGGCTGGACCTCCCCTTGCTCCTGATCCCTGTCCCTGACAGGGCCTTTCCTAACAGCAGAGCGAGGCCTTGGCCAGCCGGACACACCAGCCCAGCCCAGCCCAGCCCGTGCCCAGCTGAGGGTGCAGGGACAGCGGTACCTGCAGAGGGAACTGCTGGGCTGTGGGAGCCTGTTCCCACCGTGTGTGTGACTGTGCCCTTCTTGCATCCATGCAGACCCGATGGAATGTGCACACATGTATCCTGTTCCTGGACAGAGGGGTCTCAGTGCTCCTCTCATGGGGAGGTGGACTCTGCTCCTCCTCACAACCAAAGGTCTCAAGAGGCCGTGAGAGGCTCAGCTGTGCAGTGTCCCTGCAGGTGGGCAGCTCCAGCCCTGGGCTGGTGTTTTCCTTGGAAGCCGAGGGCTGGGCAGGTCAGTGCCAGGTGGCAGAGCTCTGGGTGCCCAGCTCCAGAACGTCTGCTGGCAAGGGCAGGCAGCTGCTGCTGCCAGGGCAAGTGAGCTGCCAGCGGGAGTGAGATCGCCCGGGCCACCAACAGCGGCTGAGCCCGCGGGCGGCCAGAGCCTCGGCCCAGGGCTTGTGCTCCGCGTTCCAGGGCACAGGAGAAGGTGAGAGCTGACCCACGGGGCCGGGGCTGAGTGACAACCCCTCCCTCAACAGCTGCCTGAGCCACCCAAAACACGGGGACCCAGCCAGGATCCAGCGCAGGGCACCAGGCCAGGCTGGGAGCTGAGCCCTGGGGAGAGGCACAGCTGGGACAGTGCCTGGCAAGGGCAGAAGGGGCACCACAGCCCTGGGAAACAAGGCGTGAATGGAGCAGGACCTGCAGCACGGCAGCAACGGGCGAGCCCTGTGAAATGCTGCTGCTGGGCAAGGGGCCAGCGGGGACAGAGGGCACTGCACCACGGGCACCACAGCACGAACTGCCACGGCACTGAGGCAGAGGAACCACGTCTTGGCCAACCAGATTTATTGTTCAAGTCCAAAGACAAAGCAGTTGCAGAGTCACACGCACAGCAGGGGGTGAGGAGAGGCCTGGCCCTGCAGTCAGAGCGGTGCCAAAAGCAGGTGCTGGGTCAGGCACCCTGGGAGCTCAGGAGCACAGGAGTTCAGGAGCTCAGGAGTTTACAACCATGGGAGCTCAGCAGCTGTGGAGCACAGGACACAGGGCACGTCGCAGCCAACGGGCAGCAGAGCAGGATGTGGCACAGGGCCAAGGCACAGGGCCCCGAAAGTGCTGCAGCTCCTCCTTCCCCTCCATTCACAGGATTAGTGTTTTCCTTCCCAAGGTGGGTGACACCGTTGCAAGAAAGGCTGGAACAGCAGGGACAAGCCCTTTGGGGCAGGAAAAGCATTCGGACCCTGGTTCCTGATGGGAGCTGTGCCCAGGGAGAGCAACGGGCTGGTGACTCCAGTGCATCCCCAGCTCACCCTGCTCGGTGCTCAGACAGCCTCAGAGCTTCACCCTGGCAACAGCTGTGGAAATAAGAGTCTGTGTTCTCCCCCTCAGAACATCAGGGAGCTGGGGAGCACCATTTTCCAGCTACTGGAGTCTTAAAATCCTGTAAGGAGCGTGGTTTGCTGCTGTGGAGGCCGATGCTCCGGCCCACGGGGCATTTCCCTCACCCACAGCCCACGGGTGGGGCAGTCGTGTCGCTGCAGCTCATCTCTAGTTCACACACTTCACTGCTGTGCTGCAGACCAGCACTGCCCACACTGAGCCCAGCTCTGATCCTGCTCCAGCCTGAGCAGGGCTGTAGCGTTGTTCTTGGCAGCACAAACACAGGGATTTGCAAAGACGTTTTTCAAGGCTTGTGTAAATAAATCCACATCTGCCCCGGAGCAGCGTGTCCTGACCTGAACAAACTCCTCCACCGTGCTCTGCTCTGGGGTGGTCAGAAGTAAAAATGGATCAATTGAACACCATGGACATAATCACCCTTCTTTGGTACAGACACTGGCCACGAGCACCAACGGGGACACTGACACCACTAGCACGGGGCACACGGCTCCAGGAACTGCTCAGAGTTTCTTTTCTGCTATGTAACAACCCCAAAAAAAGCCAAACAAAAAGGAAACACTTCCCAAGAACCACTCCCAGCCACGTGCCCACAATTCCTGCTGCTTTTTAAACACACACCGTATTCAGAATTATTTTTATCCCTTGAGAGTCCAGCTGGGAATCACCAGCTACCGCTTCCGCTCGCCCTTCTGTGTCCGCTTCTTCTCCTTCTCCTTCCGCTCCTGCTTGGCCAGCTTGTCCTTCTCCCTCTGCAGTTTATCCTGCTCTTTTTTCCTCTGGAACTCATCCCGCAGCAGCTCCCGCTCCAGCTTCCTGGCGTTCAGCACATCCTCCACGTTGGTGTTCCGGAACAGCGCTGGGGGAGTTAAGGGCCGACAACGCTCCTTCTACCTCCCCCTTCACCTGCCAACTCCCACTTCTGCTTCCTCACCAGGCAGGTAGGGAATTGGGGAATGAGGAATGGAGAAAGGAAAAGGGACCTGTTTTCCAGATAGAAAAGCCAGGTAGAATAATCGCAGGCTCCGTGAGAAGGAAGGGTCTGGAGCAGCTAAGGGAGCTGGGGTTGGATATTGGGAAAATTCCTTCATGGAAGGGGCTGTCCAGCCCTGGCACAGCTGCCCAGGGCAGTGGTGGAGTCCTCATCCCTGAAGGGATTTAAAAGCTGTCTGAATGTGGCCTTGGGGACGTGGGTCAGTGTGGCCTTGGCAGTGCTGGGGGATGGTTGGGCTGGATGGTCTCAGAGGGTTTTTCCAACTTTAATGATTCTACAATTTTTTCCTAGAAAAATGAAGGTGTCTCCAGGCTCTTAAGGCTGAATGTGTAAAAAAATGTGTCAAACCTCTACAAACCTGAGAGGAAGAAAACACGCAGGGTAGAGCCTCGAGTGGATTCACTGCAGCTGTGAGACATGTTCTAACACACACATACATACATGTGTGTACAGGCGTGTATGTGCAGACAGATCCATATCTGTCCCTAACGTACCGACAAGAATAATTTATGTTTCATATTTAATTATGTGATAAAACCTGCTTCCATCTTAGACTTGCCAGCTGGGAGCTCCAGGACTGTCCCAAATCACCATCCTGAGATGGACACAGGACCCCTGGTCCTGCCCACCTGGAGCTGCGCCGTGGCCTGAGGAGCCTCATTCCTGGTGTGATTTCCCTCTCTGGACAACAGTTAACGTTAATCTGAGCTTCTGGGAGAATTGTCCTTGTTCTGTGAAGCTGCAGGGAGGTGGAAGAGGGAAGGAAGGAATAGGGGAGAGGAAGGAGAACCGTCTGACAGGGCAGTGTCACTGTCACTGCAAGGTCGGGCTACACGGAGAGGAAAACCAATCCCCAAGCTGGAAAGGTGGCCCTAAAGAAACAGGGAGATGAGCACAGGGAAGGAAGGATGGGAAGCTCCCCATGGGGGCTGCCTGCCTGCCAAACAGCCCAAGTCACCAGGAGTTCAAAGGATACATTTTTCAGATCCAATGTTTACTGCTGTCCCAGTCGGTCCATCCTGTTCGTCCCCACCGGTGAGAGAATTAAGGAAACAGGCACATGAACCTGTGCCTCTCCACAGTCACACCACTCCAAACACCTCAAATAACAACTTATCAAGGCAGGAGGGAGCAGCTGAACTCACACAGACCAGGAAGGCACAACTCCCACGCTCAGCTCCTGCTGCTCCAGGGCTGGGTACAATTCCTTCCCATTCACTCTGCTGTACAGGGAAGAGTTCCCTCTTCAGCACCACCACGAGTTACCTCCAAACCCTCTCACTCCACACACTCTGTAAAGGATTTTTTCAGGAGATTTCTCCTCAGAAAGCAAGAGATAAACTCAGCACCATCTCACAGAGGGACAGGGGGTCTCCTGCCACCTCTGGGCTGGGCAAACCTTCACAGCCACATGTTGGTGGGAGAAACATCCTCCAAGGAGCATCTGCTCCCAGCACTCCACAAACTGGGAGCTTTCATGCTTTGTCTATAGATGTTATTTTACCACAGAGAAGGAAGACTGGCAAGTTTCCCCAGCTCTCCCCACCAGACCCTGCAAAGCCAGGAAGGTGTTGCTGCTGCAGGAGGTTTAGAGCAGACATTGTCCCCCAAAGCCCCGAGTCTCAGCCGGCACAGGGAAGGATATTCCTCCTCATCGGTCACGTTGGCGTACTGGGCCAGGAGAGCAGCCTTCCTCTGCTTCTCCTCCTGGGAGGAGACCTCCTTGGGCTTCACCACGATCCTGGCCTGCTTCTCCATCATACTGGCAATGGCCTGGACCTCATCTGGCAGGAGAGGAGTGACAGTGTCAGCCCGTGCTGCAGACACGGCCCTGAGCCCTGGGGCCATCGCTGCCTCCTCCCTCTGCAGCCCCAGCGTGTCCTGTGGGACAAACAAACCACCCAGAGGGAGAGCTCTCACCCAAAAACACCCCCTCCTCTCACAAGCTTGTCCCACAGTCAAAGCTGGCTGCTTTGGGGAATTCCAGCTGGGATCTGTGAGAGCTGGAGCTGCTGGGGAGCCGCAATGGGACTTGTCTGGGCCAGTGAGGGGGTGACACAGTGACATGACAACAGCTTCTCCCTGTGAGGGGAATTCCCTGTGCTGTGCCCAGCCACCAGCACCCACTGGTATTCCTGGAGCAGACACTGTTTTTCCTGGAGCGAGGGAAGTTTCACAGTGAAACTGGAATCACTCAAGCTCTGCCTAATGAAAATCCATTTGACTCCAAATCACATTCTCTTCCACTTCAAAGCAGCTTAATAAGTTTATTTAAGTACATATTTAAAACCCTACCAATGAGAAAATTCTGGAAACCCAAAGTGAGGGATCAGTGCTGTGCTCTCCCTCTGCTCCCAACCAGGAGAGACCAACAGCTGATTTACCTTTAACACTGAAATTCTGCTGCCCATTTCCTAAAATGACCTCCAAGTTTTGACACCAAATCATTTTTTAGTCTGTCAATCACTTATGCTCAGGATTCTGCTGTTCTGAGTAGAACACAGACTTCAGTGGTGATTTATCCTTTCATGGAACCCCAGTGAAATAATTAAACCCTCGAATTCCATGAACTCAGACACACTTTGCTGCCCTTCTGTGACAAGAAAAATCCCTGCGGGTGAGCACTGGCAGGAGCAGGAGGAGCCCAGCAGCAGCTCCAGCGATCCCAGTCACTTGTCCCCAGCAGGAATTTATTTTATTTGATGCGTGGAAAGGCAAGGTCAGGCCAAGAATTTTTGGGGAAAGCCACTGAGCTGCTGTGTGGTGGAGCTGCCGTGTCCAGGGGGTGAGGGAGAGGGGAATGCTGGGCTTGGTCACTGCCAGAGCCACTCCCGGGTGACATTGGGCACTGACAACGTGCTGTTTGCAACCAGGAGTGACAGCAAAATGCAAAGCAAACAAAAAGCAGGATTTAGCCCAAAGGGATGTTCCCTTGTCCTGGGCTCAGGTCAGGTCCCTGCTGCTGGAATGTCACTCACTGATCCCAGTGTGCTTGAACCAGCAAATCCTTCCAGCACAGGGCTCCTGCTCAGGGACCAGGGATGGGCTCAGGGGACACAGGAACAGTGGGACTGTACCCACAGGTGGGGAAGGAGCAGTGATGGTTCATCAGCAGCCTCACAGAGCTTCCTCCAACAAGCACTTATGGAAAAAAGGGAGTTTTAAGGGAAGATGTTGGAAGAGGAAACAGGGGTGTTTTCCTGGGGTCAGCAGCAGGGACAACCCAGCTGCTTTCCAGTCTGGCATAAACTGGAGCAGACAGGTATTTTATGCCATAATTGCTGCATCTCCCCCCAGAGTGCAGCTGCAGTGTCAGTGCTGAGCAAAGACAGCCCTGGGTGTGCTGGGAAAGATTCCTGAAAAAAATCCCAGAATGGTTCAGGTTGGACCTTAATGACCATGGCATTCCAACCCCCACCGGGAAAAAAAAGAAAAAATAAACAAAAAAGAGCTTTTCCCCTGCAGGGAGATGAACCCAAAGAGCAGCAGGGACTGCTGTTCCAAAGTGGAACTGCTCCTTCCCATTCTGTACCTCAGGATGGAGCAGTAACTGAGCAGTGATGGAATGAGGGGCAGGTCAGCACCCCAAGGCACCCTGAGAGCACAGTACCTTCTTTTTCCTCTTTGGCATCAACAACCTGAGAGTCAGACCACTTCTCCACGACCTCCCTGCACACATCGTTCAAGAGATCTTCTTCCTGGTGAGGGAAACGAGATTCCTCAGTCTTGGAGTCAGACAGAGAAGTACCAGCTGCAAAGAATTTGAAGCCCCAGCAGTGAGCTCAGGACACAGCTTTTCACCCCAAATCTGCTCATTAAACACACCCACAGGACTCTGGTTACCCTGGGGTGAGACAATCACACCAGGACCGGTCCCTCTGCACACCAACAGCTCCAACACACGCGGGGTTCACGACGGGGCTGTGCTGGTGCCATGGGCACGAGGAGGCACTTGGGGATCTCTGCTCCCAAAATCTACTGCCCAGAGTCCTCTTTCTTCCTGAGCAAGGCCACAGAGAAGCGACTCAATGTCAGCTCCATGCCCACAGAAGGGAATAAATGACTCTGGATCAGTTGTGGGTCAGGGCCAGGATGGAGCTGACACCGCTGTGGTGGCACCGACAGACCATCCCGTCAGCAGCAGGGACAGTGTGGTCCCCCTGGCCTGCCTGGAGCACCAGACACGACCCAGAGGTGGCAGCAGGGGCACCCACACTGTTCTTCATTACTGAGCATCCACAGATGGCTTTTCCCCTCTTCTTTCCTCTGTTATTCCAGAGGCACCAGGTGTCTTGGAGACAGCTGGACAGGGGGGAAGCTTCCAGCAGCTTCTCACAGAAATCACCCCTGTGCCCCTGCTGCCAAACCCTGGCCAGGCAAAGCCTTCCCCCTGCCCGTGCCAAAAGCTCCGAGAGGCCAAAAGCCTGATGAACTCTGCCTAGAAAAGAATTTCTTCTGCTCAGAGCAGGTGGGTTTTTAGGTCTGGGAGAACCCACCGACCCCACTCCCACCGGGAGTGACACCGGGATCCTCCCAGGAACACGCACTGGATGAGCAACAAGGATGATGTGCAGGGAAACAGGAAACACCTCAGGGGCAGTCAGGGGGACCCTCCCAGCCCTGGCACACAGCAAGGCGCAGGA
>NW_021938794.1:407967-409314 GCF_001715985.3 Manacus vitellinus
TTGAATAAACTCATGAACTAGTGCAAGGCATGGTCAGCACTGTGGAACCACAGACACGAGTCCAGATGTCACCTGAGCTTCACTTTCATAATGGTTGTGAAAAACAAACAAATGAACAAAGAAAAACAAACACATAAACAAAAAAAATCACCTGGAATTTGTGTACAGAACTAAGAGAAAAGACTTGGCAAGAAAGGCCCCAATTCACCAAATAAAAGATTGTTTCACAAGTCAATAGAGAAATAAACACAGAATCTACAAATAAAGAAAAGGGGGGGGAAAGAACACAATAAAAAGAGTAATTACAAAGTCTCAGCGTTCAACAGACTAAAATATTTTACAGGAATTGCAGAAAAATTAAACTGAGCTGGAAACTGCAAAGGAGCAAAGGAAGAGAAGGAACAGGCTGTGATGGGACAGGGAGAGGGCACAGACAGCCCTGGACTTGATGGGAACTCAGGACTGGAGAGAAAAGGGAAAACAGCACAAACCCAGAATGTCGGGAAAGGGGAATATCAGTGGCAGGGCCTCAGCTCAGCCAGGACATTCCCAGGCCTGGCAAGAGTCAGACAGGGGACTTTGGTGATGGAGTGAAGCAAGTCTGGTAGTTAAAGATAAGTTAATTAACCTTGGCTACTCCAGAACAGCACTTTCCCAAGACATCTGGCTCTGTCCCTAACACTGTTTGCTTCTCCTGCTGTTTTAGGCTCAAAGCTGCACTGCCAGTTCATTGGCAGGAAGGAGCTCACTGCTGGTGTACAACCCTGGGGGGATGGCAAAGGCACTGAGGGTGCTCTGACCTCTAGAAAACCTGCCAGAAATGGCACAGCCAGGGAACAGCAGGAATGAGGTGACACTGTAACCTGTGATAACAAAAACCTGATCTTAATGACAAAGCCCCCTTGGGTTTTGTGCTCCCACACTGGTATTTCAGAAGGAAATCAGCAGACTGTTACCAACAGCAGCACCACTCACTAATTAACATCTCACACTCTGAAACATCCCTTTATGGAACACCCCGAGACACTGCAAAAATCATCCAGGAGAGAACTGTGGAAGAGAAATCCCTTCCTGCACTCCCCTGGCTCTGTCCCAGGAATGTGCCAGGGGCAGAGACAAGCCCTGAGCTTCCCCGCGGCTGTTCCTGCCCGTCCTGGCAGACACCACGTGCTGTGGGGAACGGGAGCAGCTCCCAACACCCTCCGAGAGCCTCGCCGGGGAATTTATTCTTGAAAGTCATCTCAAACCACACCAGGGCTCTCCCAGGAGTGACCCCCGAGCCCTGCACACAAATAACGGGGATCGCTGTGCCCCCCATTGACCCCTGCCAGAGCTTCCACCGGCCCC
>NW_021938794.1:410589-422063 GCF_001715985.3 Manacus vitellinus
GGGGAGGGGGTGGGGGGTCCCCGGGATGCGCTCACCCCGCTCCCGGGACCCCCGAGGGTCTCAGTGACTGGGGACTGAGGTGCCCCCCCCCACCCTTCTCACCCCTTTTCTTTCTCTCTGCTCTTTTTAAAAAAAAATTTCCCTTTTTCCGGTGGTTTGGTGTTGTTCCCCTCCCCGGTCCCTTGGCAGCCGGAGCCCCTCGGGGTGGGGGGAGGTCGTCCCCCATCCCTGTCCCCCCCATCCCCGTCTTTGCAGTTTGACAAAACGTCTTTCTATGATCTGGACATTAACGACATTTGAGTCCATCACACTCCTCCATCCCCGTGCCCTCCAGCCCCCCGAGGGTCCCTCGGGGGTCTCTGGGTACCACCATCCTGCTCGGGACCAGCTCCGTGCAAACCTCTCCCTCCAGCTTCTCGGTGGTTCCTGGGCTGCCTGGTCTGACCAGCACCGTCTGGGGGGTGGTGGCCACCGTGGGAGCAACTTCCAGACAGTGGTAACCAGTTCCTTGGCCTCGGAGGTGCCTTCCAGACAGGAGTGACTTGGTCCTGGCAGCACTTTCCAGTATATGGGAGCTGGTTGCCCAGTCGTGGGGGCACCTCCCAGGTGGTGGTAACTGGTTACCTGGTGATGGAAGCATCTTCCAGTCAGTGATAACTGGTTGTCTGGACATGGGGAACACCTTTCAGGTCATGGTAACTGGTACCTGGCTATCCCTCGCTCACAACAGCCTGTGGCAGCTTAATTTTTTAGGGACGCTGCGGGACTTCCACATGGAATTCAGCGTAGGGTAAAGTAGGGAAGCACCAGCCAAGGCTCTTGTGCTTTTCTCGTGGCTTTCCCAGAAAAACCATCTGGACCCTTTTCCCTGTGAAGCTGTTGTTTGAGTGGATCCACGTGACATCCTTCATGGCCTCCAGGCTTCCTTGCCGCTGATATTCCTCACAAATTCCTTATATCCTCTCTCAAGACCCTTCACAAAGTAGCATCGCCTCAGTCCCTGAGCTGGGGCTGAGCACGGGGGCTGTACCTGGTTGTTCATCAGGTTCAGCTCTGTGTCTTTATTACTCTTGTGCACAGTCTGGTCCTAACAGTTGTTACTATTTGTTTTCAAGCTCTTTACTCTCTCTGAGGTGATTGTCTCATGTCACCCCAACATTTAAATCCTTTGATGTACACACGGAGGTGAAATCTTCACTTCGTTCTTGTTGCTGCTGTACCTGCTGCCAGGGTTTGCTGCACAGACACGTGGGGAAGTGCAGTGCCTTGCACCGTTTTCCCTTTTCGTGGTTGCACCACCATCCTGAACTTGGTGGTTTGTCTCTGCCCTCCCCTGGCTGTGCCATCCACACTCAGGGACACTCTGCTCACAGCATCTCATCTAGTTATGCGTCTTCAAGTCTGAGAACCAGCAGTCAGTTATTTATCCATGTAACTGCCCCTTGGAAATAATTTTAGCCTTTTTTTGTCCTTCTGATTCCTGTCGGACACCATCCTGGGTCACCTCACTGTCTGAAGGGAGGCACACAGGGAGTGGAGTTCTCGTTCCTCTTGCTTCTGTGGAGATCCTGAACCCAACTCCACCACAGCCACCGTCTGTGAAGCATCTCTTTGGCAGCACTATCCCAGCCCAGGTCCTGTGTGACGTTCAGAGCACGGTTAAGGGCATCTTGTGGCTTTGGACTTGCATGTGGCTCCTTGAGCTTCACCTTGGCACGGGGCTGGTGACACCCTGGAGTGGTATTTGGACGAGGATGTTGGGATTTCCTCTGTTCTGTGCTTCCAGCCTCATTGAGCTCCTGTAACACGGGTCACTGTTGCAGGGCAGCCTCCACTGTCCCTTTGGCACTTCCCATCCAGATCTTTGTCTTCCTGGAGGCCTCATACCCATGTGTTAGTGTCTACCTTCTGCTCAGCTTCTGAGAACCAAATCATTATGGCCTTATAATACCATTAGTGTCCCAACTTCTGGGTTTCCAGCTCTTCTTGGACTGGTAGCTCCTGTGTGTGTGTGTTCTGGTTCCCTCCTGCCCTGTTCTGTGTGGAGCTGCTTGTCCCAGCTGTTCACTTTCTCCTTTATTTTGCTAAAACATGTCCTGTTCTCCTGAGGACAGAGCTCCTCCACCCTGACCCACAATGTCCAGGGTCTTTTTCTCAGCTATTGCCTTTTTCCAAAACCCCTGCTTGAGGAGTAGGTGATGGTGGACAATCATGGGTGTCTGGATCTGAAGGTTCTGGTGACTCTGCTGTGCATGTCCAGGGCCTGCGCTCCCTGAGCGTGACAGTGTCTGCTCCTCCTGGGAGACAGCAGTGTGGAATGGAGGAAGGAATGCTTGTAGGCATGAGTGCTTCCAGCAGCCCCTCAGTGTGGGGGGGGTTAAACCAGAGGCAGTGGTTTTGTTTAGCAGGGCCCTTTCAGCTCACAGTTGGACACTTTCAGAGCTTCTCTGTTCTGTGTCTGCAGGTGACCGAGAGCTTCCTCAGCAAAGAAGTCACGTACGTGGTGTCCAGCAACAAAGAGGCCAAACGGGACAGAGCCAGGACTGGGGATGGGAAGCAGAGCAACCCGACTTCAAGAGACACCAAAGCCACGAGCTCAGGGCCTCCTGCCTCCAGAGGGAACCCACCCAGACCTCACCAGAAGCCACCAGACACTGTAAGAGCTGTAAAGGCTTTGGCCACCTCCAAGTTCGTGCCAAGGGGTCCCAACACAACCAGTGTTGGGAGGTGAAGTCAGTCCTGCTCTGGGGTCTTTTGCCCTGCTCTGGCTGTTCTATTTGTACCCGTGTTCCTTTTATCTGCCATCATTCTCCTCTCAAATGTGCATGTCACAGCTTTGGGCTGGGATCAAGGAAATCTGCTGGAATGGCAGAGGAAATGGAGGGCTTGGCTGGCTTTCCCAGGGAAGGGCAGAGGTGTGGCTGGAAAAACCAGAGAAGTGTTGACCAGATAAAACCACTGCAGGCTGTGGATGTGTATTCACAGACACAGGGCAAGGCCTCTGTAACCTGGGAGGAGATCCACAAGGGATCTCCTCCAGCAAGGGGTTTTTCTGGATCTTGTTTACCCTGTCAGAGCTGGGCTTTCTGCTGGGCAGTGCTTGAGGCCAAATGCCAACATCCCTCTTGGAAAGTGGAATCTGCTGGAAGCTGTGACTGGGGAGAGGCTGCTGCCCCACTCCAGGCCCGGGGCATCTCTGCCAGCCTGGAGCTGGACCCCTGCAGTGGGAAACCTGAGCCTCAGGGGCTGCACCCAGTCCCTGCCCTTGCTCACAGCACTGTCCCCTTGAGCTGAACTGGGGAGCTCTTGTCACCAAGAGCTGAACTGGGAGCCCACTGGCTTGCCAGTGAGACTCTGTTCCCAGGAAGGGAAGCAAGAATGTTCCTAACCCTGACCAGCATGCTGGAGAAAAGGAGGCTCAGGGGGCATCTTACTTGTTCAACTCCTTGACAGAGGGTGGAGCCAGCTGGGGGTCAGTTCCTTCTCCCAGGTAATAAGTGACAGGACAAGACTGAATGGCCCCAAGTTGTGCCAGGAGAGGTTCAGGCTGGATATTTGGGAAAATTTCTCCACTGAAAGGGTTTTCAGGCCTTGAAACAGGCTGCCCAGGGCAATGGTGGAGTCCCCATCCCTGGAGGGATTTAAAAGCTGTGTGGATGTGGCACTTGGGGACATGGGTTAGTGGTGGCCTTGGCAGTGCTGCAGGAATGGTTGGACTGGATGACCTTAGAGGGCTTTTCCAGCCTGAACAATTCCATGATGCAGCAGCAGTTTCCAAGCTAAATCACTGCTTCCTCTTGGCTCACTCTGGAGCCTTCACTGCTGGTCGATAATTCCAGGCCTTGGCTGGTGCTGTGAGTGCAGAGCCAGTGGGGCTCTGCGGGTTTGCTCCCTGCAAGTGCTCATTCCCACCGGCTGTGAGAGGAGCCTTGGCCAGGCCCTGCTCCCCAGCAGTGTGGGGGTGTCCCCAGGAATCATTCCCACTGCCATAACCTGGGCTGTGTCTCCTCTCTCCAGGCCCTGCTGAGCCGGGGGAAGGAGCTGCTGCAGAAGGCCATGAAGAACCAGGTGAGCAGCACGTGGCCAGGCTCCCCTCAGGTGGGGTGTGCTCAGAGCTCTGCTGAGCGGTGCAGAACCAGTGCCAGCCCTCCTGCAGAGCCCCTGCCCTGCTGACAGGGCACATCCTGGGGCCAGGAAAGGCACGGAGCAGTTGCTTGTGGCCTGCAGAATGTTGTGTAATCCTCCTGTCACTGCTCCTCGTGGAGCTGTGCCATCTGTCCTGGATGGGCGACATCCAACCTCTGAGGCCTGTCCCAGCAATCTGGGCGCTCAGGACAAGAGAATTATTGTTAGATGAATTTTTAGCCTAAAAAGAACTAAAGCCACGTAGCTGGGACAAAAGGTTCCCTGCAGTCCTTTCCCTGATGTCACTCCAAACCAATCTCAGTGCCCACTTAGAAGCTCATGCTGTAACAGGGATTAAAAATTTGCCCCAGGTGCTGCTGTTAATTTGGGATTGATAAAGCATGAGTTCAAACCTTTTCTGCTGTGCCCTGATTTTAATAACAGCTTTGCAGTGGTCTGTCAGTTGGGCAGCAGGAAAAAAAACCCTAAGTCTAAGCTCAATTTAGAGCTGCACATGTCCCTGCTCTGAGCTGTGCTTTGCCAACCCTCTCTGTGCAGGACACCTGCAGTGGCAGCAGCATCCTCGCCAACGCCCGCCTGTGGGGAGTCCAGATCCTGCACGTGGATGGTATCCTTAACTGGGGGTGGAACAAGGCTCCTGGAAATCAGGGATCTGTGAGACAGGTGGAGCAGGAGTGATGTCAGGAGTGTGTAACAGAAGGGAGAGGCTGCAAGCAAATATACTGGGCTGATGCTGTGCTGGCTGAGGCTGGGTCTGCCCCCCAACAGCAGTTAATTTTGTGTACAGAACATCCCCCTGTCAGCAGCAAACATGGGGTACATCCCATGTACTGAACCTGTAATATTAGAAAATGTTGATAGCTTGGTCAGTGCATCAATTTGCTCCAAAAAGACCATTTTTACTAATTAACCTGGAAGCACAGATCACGATAAGGGCAGGGTTTGGTCGGTTTTAATTAGGCAGTGCTGGTGTTTGAGGGCCTGTGCTGGAAGGCTCTCCCTGTCCCCGTGATGGATGGGGAGGGGGTGATGGGAAAGACAGATGGTGGGACTCTGGTTCTAATAATAGGTCTGGAGTAAAAGGTTCCTGAGTGTCTGGTGACAGTGACATACAGCCTGTCTGGAGCTGCTGCCCTGTCCCTGAGCTCTGCTGAGCCACAGAGCCTGGCAGGGCTGGCAGACCCGGGGCTGCTCTCTGTGCTGCAAACCCCTGCCACTGCTCTCTGCAGAGCCCCACAGCCTCCAGCTCTGCCAGAGAGCAAAGGGGGGGCTGTCCCTCAAAGTGTCTCTTGGCTTCATCTTGGGCCAGTTCCCTGGGTGGGGGATGGATTCTCTGCCAGGGCTTCAGCATTCCCGGTGCCGTGGGCACTGTGCTGAGAGGGGAACAGCTCCCTGCCCTTGCTGAGCTCTGGCTCCTTGACATCCCACCTGCACAGAAATGTTGTCCTATGCCCAGCAGCTGCTGGGAGCCATCTCAGGAGTGAGGAAACGCTGCCAGAAGACGGAGGTAACAACTTAACTCCAGCCAATTTCGTGAGCTCACGGCCCCTGGGTAGCTCTGAACAATCCTTGTAGCTCCTCCAGAGCCAATGGGCCAGTCAGGAGGGTGATCCAAGTGCTGGATCCCATCCAGCACTGGGCAGTCTAGTACTTCTGTTTGGTGAGGGAGATGACAAAATTCAGAGAATTTTTCCTTTTATAAAGTTGAGGGTAAAGTCAGATGAGAATGAGGCAGCTGTTTGATAACTATCAACATCTGTAGCACAGCTAATCCTGATTTTGGCTCACAAGGGACAAAGGGTTTGTCATCTTCCAACCTCAGATGGCAACTCGACCCCACAGAGTCACTCTCATCCCCCCAGGTGGGATTGGGAGAGAACTGGGAGAGGAAAAACTGAGAGAACTCATGGATTGAGATAGAGATGATTTAATAGGGAAAGCAACCAGCCACACACGCAAGCAAAGCAAAATAAGGTGATGTGGCTGATAAACAAGGATTTTTAATGCCTTGGGGAGGTCAGGGGGAGGGTGGGATGCAAGGCCTGTGTGTTCTATTTAAACTAAGTCTGGGTAACTTGGGAGACAAAATGAGGGGAGATGTTCTGGGTGGTGATGCAGGAACTCTAGGGTGGTGGGTGAGGCTGCTGCTGCTCTGGGATGAGGAACTGCAGCTCTGCCTGTGCTGTTCCCATGCTAAATGTGTCCCTTTCTCCTCCAGGGGAAATGCTTTGCCTCTGGATCCAAAATTCACAAAGGTAGGCCTGGAAGTTGTGCTCCTGTTTGTGCTCAGATGTGGAACTGCTTGCAGAAGCCTCATTTAGAATTTGAAATCCATCTGGAGCTTCAGCAATCCCAAAATATGCCAACTCTTATGGCAGTTTGCCTTGAAGGGGTTCTGTTACTCCTTGTCAGAGTGGGAGTGGCTGCAGCCACAGCTGAGGACCTTTGATTTCGGGGCAGTGTTCTTAAAAATCCCGTAAACCCTTTTCTGCCAGCTCCCAGAATCCTGAGGCACCTGAGAACCGTGTTGTTGCACACTGAATCCAGCAGCTCAGAGGAGGTTTCGAGGAATATAATGCATCCTACAGAGGAGAGCGTGTTCCTCCAGCCCACTCACTGCTGTTGGGCTGAGATGTGCTGCTGAGACACCGAGCCTGGGAGAACGCTTCCAAAGGGAGGAGGGAGGGGGGAACAACCAGGTCCTCATCTGCAATTAGCCCAGAGCCAATTGTGGGGCTGAGATTGGCACTGCTGACGTCAGCTCATCTGGGCCGTGTGGGACTCCGCGCTGGAGAGCGAACGCGCGGGAACGTCTCGGAGCAGCCTCTGACCTGGACTGTGTGTGTGACACTTGGGAGGTTATTTCCCACTTTGGGGTGGGGAGAAGGTGCTGAAAAAAGGCTGGAGAAGCCGTTGGATAAGGCAGATTGTGCTGCAGGCTCTGAGCTGTGGCACGCTCTGAGCCTGGCCTGGGGACTCACAGTGACAGCAGAGCTGTTTGCTCGGGCCTGTGCACCCGCCTGAGCTGGAGCTGGGGCCTCAACACGGCCTCACCCTCAGAAGTGCTGAGCATTTGGCAGCATTTACGCAGGAAAAACTCGATCCAGCACTGAAATAGCTGCTGGGCTGACGTAGCAGCACATTTAATGCAAGTGGAGGGTGAGGCTTGAGGAGCTGCTGGTGAGGACAGGTGGGCTCAGCCTTTCTGGGGAAGGAGGGTGAAATATCTCTGGAAAAAATAGCTCTGAGTGCCAGGATCATGAGAAAACAAACCTCCTCGCCCTTCAGAGGCAGCGAGGGAGGCAGGAGAGGCTTGGTTTCAGGGTCAGGCAGACTCCCTGTGGGAACACCTTGGGGCTTATTTGTTTCTTAGCCAGATCAGTACTCAGGTTTCCAAGGTGAGTAATGTTATCACTTATGAGAGGAACATACCTGTGGGACAGGAGGGACCTGGGATCTTCTTCCCCCAGCCTGGCTCTGAAAACCTTTTCCCTCAATGCACTGCTGAGGCTCTTCTGCTCCCTTCATGTATTTTATGCCTCTGTAGGAAGCAAAGCTGCTGTTTGCCCTCCTCAGGGACGAGTGAAGGCCAGATTCTGCTCTCGAATAGTGTTCTGGTGCCAGGCTTGGCTGTGCAGCACCTTGGTTTGTCTCCAGCAGCTCTTACTGCTTTGATTTCACCATCCTGGCCTGAGCTGGTTTGAGCTCCAGGCTCTTGTGTCAGGGTGGGTGGAGGAAAAGGTGAGGGAAGGTTGGTGCAGAGCTCTGAGCCTGTGCTGCTGCTGCTGCAGTTTGTTGCTGGTGACCTCCTCCCTCGTGTGCCGTGGCCACATCAAGGAGAGGATGTGACAGTTCTTAGGGCTCGAGTCAGAAGGCTCAGGGTTGGGCCAGTGTAAGGCTGGGGAGGCATTAAGGGTGTGAGGGTTGGCTGGTTGCTTTTCCAAAGCTGGACATGTCCCATTGTTGGGCTGCTTTGGGGTTTGGTCCCCCCACTGCACACTCTGAGGGCTGTTGAAGAATCACCCAAAGAGCTGGTTTGGCTGTGCTCAGCCATCACTTGGCATTCACCTGTGTCAGAAGTTCTGATGAGCTCAGCTCTGTAGCCCAGTTCTGTTGGGAAATGAGTGACTAAATTGGGAATTGGGTCAGGAAAACTTCTAACCACATTTGTCTCTAGGAGGAAGGCTGAAGCCCCCTTTTCTGAAGGTTGAAGACCAGAGCAGGTAAATGTGACCTTTCTAAATAACATACCTTAAAACCTGGGGGGCTCCCAGGGAGGGAATCCTTCACTGGTTTCATTCCCAGTGACTGTTCTGCCCACAGGGCAGACCCTGTTCCACACTGGGAAGCTGACCCTCTCCTAGAGGGAGGCAGGTGGAGTTTGGAGAAACAATCCAGGTGGCTCATGTGTCAGGGGGAAAAAAGGTGTTAAACGAGACTTGACAACAGTTTCCTTCCTTGCTCGGGTTCCATGTGTGATCCTTGTCAGGTCACTTAATCCACTCGAGCCCTGTGCATTGAGGAAGGAGATTGAAGCACAGGAGGTCAGGGCCTGTAACTTGATTACAGCCCTCAGCACAGGGGACCTAATCCTGTGGTGTTTCTGACAAGCCTGTAACTCTAACAGTATCCACTGGGCCAATTAATTATCCGGAAGGCAACACTTGGGGTAGCTCAGAGTCAAATGTTCAGTTTTATGTGCTGCATGCACTGAAGTGTGAGGGGAGAGATGTGGTCTGGGAACCAAAACCATCCCGTGCTGCTGTAGCTGGAGATGCTGCCCTGCTGTGCCCCGGGGCAAAAGGTGGGGTTTGGCTGGGCAGGCAAACCTGCCTCCTGCCCAGAACATGCCCCATCAGGGCCATTACTGGAAATCTCGTTTAAGAAAGGGCAGTTCTGGCACAGCCAGAGGAGAGCAATGGGCAGTGTCTCTTCATAAATGGGACAGCACCTTGAGCCCCTCTGTGGGGGGGACAGCTCTGTGACCAGGCTGTCCCTGCCAGGAGACTGATGTCCTCATCTGCTGCTTTAGGCAATTCCGGCCCTTCCATCACCAGTTCCAAAGCTTTCCCGACCTGAACTTCCTGGCTCCCAAAAGCTCCAGCCCATTTGAGCCTCTGAAAAGCCTCTCGAATTCCTGCCAAGCCAGGTAAGATGTAGCTCCTTCTGCACAAGTTTTTAACCCAACTCCTTCTCACTGATGGTTCCTGGGATCTGGGAACCTGCTGCCTTCTGGATGTGGGCACAGGGAGCCCTGTGCTGGGTTCAGAGGCAGCACAGTCCCTGCTGGTGCTGCCAGGGCAGGGTGACCTTTGCTGTCCCTCCCAGGGGGGCAGGAGGCTGTGCCCTGCGCAGTGACGGAGGGAAGAGCCCCCGCTCCACCCCAGTGCCCAGGAAACGGAGGGGATTCTGTGAGTGCTGCCAGGAGACCTTCGAAGAGCTGCACAAGGTAAAGGTTCCCCTGGCATCCAATTCCTTGCCAAAGTTATGGGGATCACTCAGTGGCTTTTCTCAATCATGTCATGCCCGTTAGCACCATGAACTCCTTCAGAAGGAACTGTTGTATCCAGGTTGTATCCCTTGTGGTATCCAGTAGGATCTGCCTTGTAGATGGGAACATGGTATATCTCTGCTCTGACCTGGTCTGGGCACACTGTTTTTGAAGATTGGAGCATGACATGCTCATCTCTTGGGCTGGGAGAGCCTCAAGAATCAGCCTGTTCCCTGATCCATAAGGTGAGGAGCCTGTTCCATGGCAGTCATGGGGCACAGGCAGATTTAAAAGTTGGGAAAAGGGTTTTTTATCTCCTGGAAGGTGCCAAATAACATGGCTTTCAGAGCCCAGCCTTCATTGACAGACAGTCTTGTTGGAGTCTCTGTCTTCCCTGCTGCTGGGGAGGCTGTGGCTGCTGTTGGGTGTGGACACAGCCTCCTCCTCCAGGGATGTCTGGGAATGGGACCCCCGCACAGCCAGGGGGGACTGTGGCCAAGGGGTCCAAACCTGCTCCCAAACAATGGCTCTAGTTTGCCCTTTAGTCTGTCAGGCTGCGGGAAGTGCCTGTTACTGCAAGTTCCCCTCCTGGGAAAGTTTTAAATGTTGCTAAAGGGCCTCTGCCCCCCTCCAGCACCTCCAGAGCCCCCGGCACCAGCGCTTTGCCCGGGATGACTCCCAGTACATCCCCGTGGATCGTGTCATCTCACAGATCACCAACAGCTTCCTGCAGTGCTCAGACAGGTAAGTCTGGGGGTCTGGTAACTCCTAGAGCCCAAAACAGCAGGATGCTGCATGGCACACTCATGGGAATGGGGTCCCTGTGCCAGGGAATTGGGCAGCCGGAGCAGAGGCTGCAGCAGGACCAACCTGGACCTGCCAGGTGAAGCTTAGACAAACCATGGGAGCTGTTCTTGCATTTCCATGGGTTTTCTGCTTCAGGGAACTCCCCATGAACTTCTAGTGCCTCCTAAACTACAAAAGGGCAGCTGAACCCACCCCTTCTGTCCCCATGTCTGACACCCCACAGCTCCGTAGCAGCCCTGTGCCCAAGCCCTGGGCTGTGGGGAGGCTGAGATCCCTTGTGCTGCCCATCTCCCCTGCCAGCAGCAGTGTTACTGCTGAGCCTCACCAGGCTGAAATTCCTCCCCTGCTCCTGAGCAAGGGCTGCAAACACCCTGTGCTGCAGGAGAGGCCTCGTATCACTGGGGGAGGGTGTTGCTGGGCCTGGATGAGCATTAACTGATGGTTCTTCTCAGGGTGCCACAGTCCTGCCTGGCAGATGAATATTTATTGCCTCAAGCACATGGTACTGGAGGAGTGGAGATGCTGACAGAGCTGGGAAAGGAAAGGGAGCAGCCTGAGCAGGGTGCTGTGGAACTGGTAATGGATATGGAGCAGGATCACGACCTGAAGATCAAGGGATGTTCCACCTGCCTGCCTGGGGACAGGGTCAGAGATACCAGAGAAGGAGGGGGGCTGTCAGAACACAGCTCTGTGGGGCTGCCCAGGGGAGCAGAGCTCAGGGGAGGGGTCTGTGCTGCCCCTGGCACCACGGAGGGGGCCGGGCTGGGGGGTGCAGGGCTGGGCTCGGCCCCTACCCTGGGCTGGGGATCCTGTGCAGGGGCTACTCCTGTCACACAGGCAGTTACTCCTACATCTGAACCTCGTGGCCAGCAATTGCCTGGGTCTGTGAGCCACCCCCCAGAGGCACTGCCTGTCCCCAGGAAGCGCCTGCTGTCCCCTAGCCAGAGCTGCCAGGTGGGGAAGAGGCCCAGGCTGGAGTGGGGGGAGCAGGAGGACCCAGTGCGTGGTGGGCTGGGGGCACAGGGTGCAG
>NW_021938794.1:422453-425633 GCF_001715985.3 Manacus vitellinus
GGGCTGGGGCCAGATGTTTCTGCTCAGTCTGTGTCAGGGCGGCAGAAAAAGCAGCCCCCGAAGCTCCTGAGCTCCCCGGGCACAGCACAGAGCGGGCACCGTGCCCTGGGCTCCTTCCCCCTCCTGCCCAGAGCACACAGAGCACACGAGCTGCTCCTGGCGCCGGCAGGAGCTCCTCCGAGTCAGAGTGGGACGTGCAGCTGCTCCCCCTGCCAGCGGGTGTCCAGGGCAGCAGGATCCCAGCTGTGGACAGGGCCGTGCTCCAGAGGACACGCGGCAGGGACAGCGGGTACGAGTCCCAGCTGTGCCCGGTGCTCCGGCGGGACCTGGAGCCGGGCTGGGCGGGCCAGGAGAGCGGGAACTGCCGGACCTGCTGCACGGACACCAGAGGAGCCCCTTTCCCTGTATTTGAGACGTTTTGTGGCAACTGGACGAGCTAAAACCACCTCCTGGCTGCTCTCTGGACCAAAGTGGGAGATGAGAAGGGACTGGAAAGGGATTTGGCCAAGCCAGCCTCCATGTCAGGACCAGGAAGCACATCCAAGAGCTGGAGTGAGGACCATCAGCATGAAGTTGGCACCACCAGCAGCTTGGACACTTCCTTCTCCTGTTGGGAACTGGTGGGGATGCAGTGTCTTCACTGTCCCTTGATGTGTTCTGGGCTGGGATCTTCCCTCCTCTCTGCTAGCCATGTTTAGAGCCAGCAGCTTCCTCTAGCTCCTCATGGAGCTGCTGACACAGTGGTCCCTCTGGAAGTCTCTCTTCAGCAGGAATATGTTCTTGGCCCTTCCAGAGTGAAAGCAGGTGCCAAGACTTGGGAGGGGAGGGTCATGGGGGTGAGATTTTTGCTCCTCACATGGTTTGGGGGGGTTGTCTTTGAGAATTTACAGATGTTTTTCACGTGGTTTTAACATGGTTTGTTTGGTGTTTTTTAGCAAACTTTTAAACTTTGTAATAAAGTGGAAGGTGAGATCCTGCTCTGCCATACACTGGAATGTGTCTGGTGGCCAAAGCACAGCCAAATTCTGTGAAACTTCCAGCAGCAGAGGTGGGGTGGAGAGAGGCCTTGCTGGAGGGGGTCTGTGGGTGCTGGGCAGTGGTGTTTCCAGCCACAGAACATCACCCCATGTGTGGTTTGCCAGAGGAATGTGGTCAACAAGCTCTGGAAAGCTGTTGTAGCCAGTGCAGGAGTGGTCCCCAGTAAGGAAGGATGTGGAGTAACTGGAGAGCAGTTGGAAAGAGCCTGTTGACCTCTCCTTGGCATGGGCCCAAGGGGAGGAGGTTCTGGGGTGTCTAAAAGCAGCCTTTTAGACAGCCCTTCTTGAAGGGCAGTTCCAAACTGGAGGGACCCAACCCTCCTGTGGTGCCAGGTGTGTCCCAAGGTGGGGCTTCCATGTGCAGATTGGGAAAAGGAGCTGTTCAGTGCCCAGCAGGGTGGGACAGCCCCAGGCCAGGCACCCAGAGGAGCTGAGGTCTGTCTGTCCTTGGAGATGTTCAGTCCTTGAGTGAAGGACAACCATCCCTCCTTCACTCAAGGCTCAAAGGCAGTCCTGAGCAGCAGGATCAGGTAGCCCTGCTGGGAGCAGATTTGGGAGACAGGAGGCTTCAGAGGTTCCTCCTGAGAGAAATCCTTCAGTACAACAGCCAAACTCCAGTTCTTTACCTGCTGGAGCCCCTGCAGGTAACAAAGGGCTGATCAAAGCTGCTGTGAGAGCTGAACCCTGCCCAGCACAGGCCTCTGCTGTGGAGATGTCCCTGTGCCACTGACTGTCCAGCAGGAAGGTAATTCCTGGGAGAGAGGTCAAGAGGGGCTTGGACCACCAACCAGCCACCACCCTGGTGTGCTCAGCCTCCTTAGGGAGTGACCACTCTGTGCCCCTCTGGCAGCCAAGAGGGTGTCCTGGGTGACTGGGAATGACCCCTCCAGGCCCTCTGGGGCTCAGAGCTCCAGGTTGTCCCCTGTGGACACTGAGATAATTCATGGCAGTGTTCCTTGATGGAGGAGGCCATGAGCTGCCCTGGGAGATCAGCAGGGGGGTGACTGATTGTCCTTCACCAAGCCTGGCCCTGATTGCTGCTTGTCCCCTCCTCACCTGACCAGTGACTTATGTGGGGGTCCCTGGGCTTGGGGACCCTGGATGCCTTGGGTCAGATGTGCTGGCTGGAGATACCAAATCCTGGAATGGTTTGGGTTGGAAGGAACCTTAAGGTCCATCCAGCTTCAACCCCCTGCCACGGGCAGGGACACCTTCCACTAGCCCAGGTTGCTCATTGTCACCTGGTGTAGACCCCCTC
Source organism: Manacus vitellinus (assembly GCF_001715985.3). Classification (NCBI taxonomy): domain Eukaryota; kingdom Metazoa; phylum Chordata; class Aves; order Passeriformes; family Pipridae; genus Manacus; species Manacus vitellinus. The sequence continues at coordinate 424,749 of NW_021938794.1, forward strand.
TGGCCAAGCACCCCTTTGTCCCTGTGGTGCTGAGGAGGGCACCAGGAAAGGTTGTGCCCCCTTGGGCTGGCACCGCCACAGACCTCCTGAGGTGCTGAGCAGGTGCTGGATCAGCTCCACTGCAGGTTCCTTCTCCCATTGGGCAGAGGAAGAGGAAGGTCCAAGGGCAGGTCTCAGCTTGGAAGCTCTGCCTGCCCTGTGCTGTCAGGGGGGGAGGGGTGGGGCTGATCCAGTCTCACCTGCCCCCGAGGTGCTGCTCGGGCACTGGGGGTCACTGGTGCTGGGGGGGTGTGCCAGACACAGACTGGGGATGCTGGGGGGGCTTTGAGCCCCCCCAGTCTGAGTATGACCCTTAGAGCTCCTCTCTGCTCAAACCAGGCTGAGCTGAACCTGCCCCCTCCAGCCTGGGCTGCTGTGGGGTTTGCTTGTTAAAGCTCTGCCCGTGCTGATGGGAACGGGCTGAGCTGCAGAGCTCAGGAGGGACAGGACGGGGCCAGGACTTGTCCCCCTCCCCACTCCCTGCCCCATCCTGCCTTCCCTCACACCCCTACTTCCTTCTGCCCCCCCTCCCCACTTCTACCCAAAAGTGACAAAAAGCAGGGCAGGGCTGGTATAGAGAGTGTCCAGGTGGGCTCTGGTGTGGGCAGGAGGGACCCGTGTCACCCTCCCTTTGTAACTCACTGCAGAAAACACCCCAGGAACGTCCTGGCCGGACAAAGCAGCTGCTCCCATGGTTTGGGTTTGGGCTGCAGAGCTGCCCCTGGACACCCAAAGGTGGACATGGGAGCCCTGGGGTGAGAAGGGTGTGGGCACAGGGGGGCTGGAGGCAGGGGCTTGGAAAAGAGGGAGAGGGGACAGAGACTGGCACAGCTCCCTGGAGCCTGG
>NW_021938794.1:427720-429306 GCF_001715985.3 Manacus vitellinus
CATAGCAGCCCTTCATGTCTCCTCCAGGATGTGTCCCCATCTCGGTTCCCCCGTCCCCTGCGTGTCCCCATAGGTGTCCTCATAGCAGCTCTCCACATCCCCTTGGGATATGTCCCTATAGCGGCCACCCCCGTGTCCCCTGGGTGTCGCCTCCGAAGGTGTCCCTGCACCAGTCCTGCTGTCCCCTCGATGTCCCCTCTGGGGGGTGTCCCCATACCGGTCTTCCATCTCCCACTGGGTGGCGTCCCCAGCCTGGCCCTCACTGTCCCCTGGGTGTCCCCTCTCAGATGTGTCCCCATTCCAGTCCCCCTTTTCCCTGGATGTTCCCTCTATGATATGCTGACAACCCCTCTAACCCTTCCTCCAGGTGTGATGGCATTTCTGAGTCCCCCCCATGTCCCCTGGGTGTCCCCTTTAGGATGTGCCACTGCATCTGAGGCCCCCTGAGCTTCCCCTCCCAGACGTGCTCCTGTATCGGTCCCCTCCATCCCCTGGGCACTCCCCAGCCCGTACTTCCTCGATGTCCCCTCCTGGACACACCAGCGTACCTGGATGTCCCCCCGCGTCCCCAGCTGTCCAGCCACCCTCCGCATTCCACGGGTGTCCCCTTCGGGATGCAGTGCCACACTCGGGGCACCCCCAGAGCATGTTTCCCAACTCCGTCTCCATGTGTCCCATTCCCTCGTGTACCTACCCCTCCTCATCCCCATCCCCCCATGTCCTCATCTTCCCGTGTCCCTGTCCCTCCTTGTCCCCATCCCTCTTCAACCCTATCCCCCCGTGTCCCAGCCCCGTGTCCCACCCCCGGGGTCACCCCTGTCCCTGTCCCGCAGGTCCCGCCGCGCAGGCCGGGGCGGTGCCGCGGAGGGTCCCTCGGGCCGGATGGCAGGACGGGCGGGTGGTCTCCCAGATCACCCACCCCAGCAGGTTGGTGGGGCAGAGCTCGGGAGGAGGAGAAGTCTCAAAGCATCAGCTGGACACCAGGGTCAGGAATGAGCCTGGACGAAGAGGAAGAGGAGGACCCGTAAGTGAACCGGAGCCCCCCACCCGCTCCCTGTCCGGGGTCCCAGGAGGGTGGCAGGTCCCCAGGCAGCCGCTGCTGCTGGTCCAGCTGCCTCCCAGTGCACGTGTGGGCACCAGTATCCCAAACCAGAGCCCTCGTCCCCGCAGGGACCATCCCACTGCCATCCACCCCGAAGGGACACCGAGCTGTGCCTCGAAATCCCATTAAATCTGGGTATTGGCAGCACCCGGGCGTTGGGAGAGATGGAACGGGAGCGAGCAGGTGGCGGGCAGGGCTCCCACAGCATAAGGAATGAGTTCGTGGCTCTGCCGAGGAGGGATCCAGGCCCTGTGGGAGCAGCCCCCCGTGTCCCACCCTGTGCTGCTCCCCAACCCCCCCGGGCTCGGTGCGTCCTTTATCCCGCTGGCTGGTGCTCCCAGCGTTTCAGGGAGCGGCACACGCTCCCATCCGGCCCGGGGGGGTTGAGGCTCTGGCAGCCGCCCAGGCCGGCGCCCATCGATCCCCGCCCGCGCCGGGGAAAGGGGGGATGATGAGCTGCGCTCACCGCAAAGGTGATTTACAC
>NW_021938794.1:429911-431483 GCF_001715985.3 Manacus vitellinus
AGCCCTCCCGGTACCACGGGGGTGGTGATGGGATTGAGGATAAAAAAACCCAGTGATTTCCTTTATGCTGGATTTTGGGGTTTAAAAATAACAGTGCAGCTTCACGGGCTGCCTGTTTGGGTTGAGGTTTTAATTGTTATTTTAGTTATTAGTTTGGGGGGTGCTGACGGCCCGGGCTCTCCTGCAGGGGCTGCATCTGGCGCAGGTGAGCTTCGTGGTGCACGCCTTCGGCTCCGCCTTCACCCTCGACCTCCGGCTGAACCAGTGAGTGATGGGTAACCCCCGCGGGGGTCCTGGGGAGGGCACCCACCGTGGGGCTGCTGCCGCCCCCCAGCAGGAGGGAGGGGGTGGAGGAGCTGGGGGTGCTCGGGGATGGGGGAGTTGTGCAGAGCCGTCCCAGTTTCAGTACTGGGGGCTGAGCCCGTGGGGTCCATGGGGTGCCAGCACCCTCCCAAACTGGAGAGGGGTCCCACCGTGGGATGATTCCACGTATAGGGATAGCGGCAGGGCTCCCACACTGGGGTGATATCGTGTGCATGGATGGCTGCTGTTGTCTCCCTCTTCCTCCTCTTCCTCCCCACCCCACGGCCTCTCACCCCCTACCTGCTCCCGGCAGCCACCTCCTCGCCTCTCACTACGTGGAGCGGCACCTCGGCGCGGGCGGCAACGGCAGCCACAGCACGGTAAGCTGCGAGCCACACCTTGCCAAGCCAAGCCATGCCACGCCAGCGCTGGGGTCATGGTGGCAGGTTTATAAATCCTACAGAAGCCCTGGAGTGGCCCCGACAGCAGCTCAGCACACACCTTCCCCCTGGGTGCCCCCGAGTGTCGCTGGTGTACCAGCTCGTGCATGGGCTGTTGCCATGGTGATGGGGGATGCTCCTCACACAGGGGCGGTGATGGGGATCCCCGCGTGCTGTGGGCGTACCCCGAGGGTGCCGGGCAGTGAGCCCCAGAGCCCCCAGCCTGGGGTGCAGCCCCTGGGGGTGCATGGCGGGGTGGGCCCCCCGTGCTCAGCACCGTCCCCGCTCCGCAGGGCGCGGGGGAGCACTGCTACTACCAGGGCCGGATCCGGGGGCAGCCCCGCTCCTTCGCCGCCCTCTCCAGCTGCCAGGGCCTGCGGTGAGTACCCCGCCACTGCCAAAAGGGGAGCTGGGGGGACTGCACCCCTCTGCACCCCGACAACCCCCTCTCTGCTTGCAGGGGGGTCTTCTCGGACGGCCGAGCCACCTACCTGATCGAGCCCCAGGCGGGCGCCGAGCACGGGCAGGTGAGTGGTAGCACTGGGACCTGCCGTGTGCTTCCTCAGTTCCCCCAGGCTGGGGGACAGCCTTGGGGACACGGGGTCGGGGCAGTCCCCTCTCCACACGTGGCCATGACACTCCTCTCCCCACGGCAGGGCCTCCGACCGCACGTCGTCCAGCGCGTCCCCAGCTGCCCCCGCCCGGGTGAGCCTCTGTGCAGAGCCGGCGCTCGTCCCCGGGGACTGGTGGCACTGTGTCCTGGTGTCCCACCAGCTTTGTCCCTTCCCTCCAGGCTGCCTTTTCCCTGTGCTGAGCCAGCGAGACACGG
>NW_021938794.1:433250-435029 GCF_001715985.3 Manacus vitellinus
CCCCCCAGGGGACTGCCGGTGTCCGGACTCGTGGCTGGGCTGTATCATGGAGGACACAGGGTGGGTGCCCGCTCGGGGTGGCACTGCCACGTCCCCTGCACACCCCGTGTCACTGCTCCCGGCAGGGGCATCGCGGAGGGTCCTGCCCCGGTTCAGGTGCCTGGCCGTGCCCCAGGCAGGGCAGGGGGTGACAGTGGCCCCCACCCCACAGGTATTACCTCCCGAGGAAGTTTTCCCGATGCAGCATCGACGAGTACAACCAATTCCTGCAGGACGGCGGCGGCAGCTGCCTCTTCAACAAACCCCTGAAGGTAACGGGCCCCCCGGCCCCCGACCTTGGGGATCACAGCGGGGATTGATGCTCCGGGGGTGGCTCCCGGGGTCACCTGGGACTCGTGGTGTCCCCAGCCCCTGTCACAGCCAAGGTAACGGTGCCGGTGTTGAATCTGGGGTCAGCGGCCAGGGAAGAGCTGCACCCTCGTGCTTGACAGCGGTTTGGGGGTGCTGCCGTTCCCCAGGGATGTGATGCCCTTTTTGGGGGGCTCGTGGCAGCACTTGGCTCGGGGTCCCCCAGAAGCTCTCATGTGTGTGTGCCACGTCTCCCCCTTGGTCCCGGCAGCTCCTGGACCCTCCGGAGTGCGGCAACGGCTTCGTGGAGGCGGGCGAGGAGTGTGACTGTGGCTCGCTGGCGGTGAGCGGGGACGGGAGGCTGCTCACCAGATGGGGGGCTGCTCCCCGACACTGTGGGGGCATCTCGGGGATGCCAGAGGGCTGATGGCTGTGGTTCTGGCTGCTGTCCTGGCAGGAGTGTGCAAGGAGTGGGGGGAACTGCTGCAAGAAGTGCACCCTGACCCACGACGCCATGTGCAGCGACGGGCTCTGCTGCAAGGGCTGCAAGGTGTGGCGCTGGGGGGGCTCTGGATCTGGGGATCCCCTAAGGGTTCTGTCCCATTCCTGATGTGTTGGTGTCACACCCTGTGCAGTACGAGCCACGGGGTGTGTCCTGCCGGGAGGCTGTGAACGAGTGTGACATCCCCGAGAGCTGCACCGGGGACTCCAGCCAGGTGAGTGGGGCTGGGGACACAGTGGGACACATTGTGGGGCCATGTGGCATCACCTGCCCTCTTTTCCACGTCCCCACAGTGTCCCCCCAACCTCCACAAGCTGGATGGATACTTCTGTGAGAATGAGCAGGTGAGTCCAGCCCTGTGTGGTCAGACAGGGCCCTGGAGCTGGGCATGTCCCCGTGGGCTCCAGCATCGGGGCTTGGGCGTGTTTGTTGGAAGAGCATTGGGACTGTCCAAGGCCAGGTCGGACAGGGTTTGGAGCAACCTGGCCTAGTGGAAAGTGTCCCTGTCCATGGAAGGAGGGTGGAATGGATGCTCTTTAAGGTCCCTTCCATCCCAAACCAGTCTGTGCAGGTTTTGGGGTCCCTGTGTGCCCACTGCTGTCCCGTGGCAGTGCACACGTGAGGGTCCCACTCCTTGCACTGCATGAGCCAGGGCGGTGGGCTCGGGGCCAGGCACACGTGTGGGGAGCTCATTGTCCCTGCACCATCTCCACAGCCATGCACATGTGGGAGACCCTCTGCAGCCCCCAGTCCCTCTGCAGCCCCCTCACCCCTCTGCAGCCCCTGGTCCCTCTCCAGCCCCTGACTCCTCTCCCCTCTCACAGGGACGATGCTACGGCGGGCGCTGCAAAACCCGAGACCGTCAGTGCAATGCCCTGTGGGGCCGTGGTGAGTGTGGGCCTGGGGTGGGGGACACAGGGGGTGACAGG
>NW_021938794.1:435602-436836 GCF_001715985.3 Manacus vitellinus
CCCGGAATGCTCTGTCTCGACCGCAAATGCCTTCCAGCCACCGCCTTTAACTTCAGCTCCTGCCCCGGCAGCTGGGACGGGAAGATCTGCTTCGACCACGGGGTGAGGAGCACGGCGGGGACAGAGGGGACCCGGGGGGTGTCACGGTCACGGGGGTGACACCGTCCCTGCGTAGGTTTGCAGTAACGAGGGGAAGTGCATCTGCCGGACGGAGTGGACGGGGAAGGACTGCAGCGTCTACGACCCCATCCCGGAGCCGAAGCCGACGGGGGAGACGGAGCGATACAAGGGTCCGTGTGCCCGCGGGGGGGGACGGGCTCCCTGCAACCCGCTGGCCCCAGGCACCGCAGACTGGGGGGGTCCCACTTTGTCCACATCCACACCGGGGATCCAGAGTGTCCCCCCACCCCGGTGCCGCAGCTCGGCTGGGTTTGCCCCCTCTCCCGGGTCCCCACAGCACTGGGTGTCCCTGGGACTGTGTCCCTGTGTCCCTGCGTCCCCTCCCCACTGAGGTGTCTCCCTATGGCTGGGTTTGTCCCCCTCCCAGGTCCTCACAGCACTAGGACTGCCCTGGGGCTGTGTCCTGGTGTCCTCATGTCCCCTTCCTACTGACATGTTCCCTGTGGCTGGGCTTGTCCCTTTCCCAAGTCCCCCTGGCACTGGGACATCGCTGGGGCTGTGTCCCCATGTCCCCGTGTCTCCTTCCCACTGACGTGTGACCCTGTCCCCTCCTCCCTGTCCCCTCTGTCACAGGTCCCAGTGGCACCAATATCATTATCGGCTCCATCGCGGGGGCCGTGCTGGTGGCTGCCATCGTCCTTGGGGGGACAGGCTGGGGATTTAAGTAAGCAGCCACCGCATGGCTCGTCCCCTCTGCTGCTGTCACCGGCCACGTCCTCCCCGTGCACCGTCACCACCCCAGGACCAGACCTGTGCCCCCCCGGGGCACTGCCAGTCCCCCCAGCTGGTCATCCCCTGCAGTGTGGCCCCCGGTCCCCTTGTCCCTGCCTGGTCCTCTGACCCTGCCTGGTCCCTTGTCCCAGCCCCTGCCTGCCCCCTGGCCCTGCCTGCCCTGCCTGCATGTACCATTGGGGTGTCACTGTCACCCCGACCCCGTGGCCGTGTCTGTCCCCAAGCATGGGGTGCCGGGGCGGGGGCTGTGTCAGTGGCCCCCTGTGTGTGCCCCTGCCTGGCACCGGGACACTGCTGCTGCCTGTGGGACCAGGGACACCGG
>NW_021938794.1:437821-438881 GCF_001715985.3 Manacus vitellinus
CTCAAACTTCCCCCAACCCCCCATGTCATGGCTACACCCCCCAAGCCATGAGACCCCGAGGTCCCCAGTGGTGGGACCGGCACCCACAGGTGACAACTCTTCCTCTAGGGTGGGGGCTGTCCCCCCACCACTTCCCCAGCTCAGGCAGGTGAACCCAAACTGGTGACACTGGAGTTGGGGGGGGCAGGTGACAGCAGGGCCCTCCCCGGGGGACTGGGGCACAGGGTGAGCCCTGGACTGGTGGCACGTGGGGCACTTTTATGGTGACACATGTCACCCCAGCCCCAGGACAGGCTCGTGGCACCTGTCCCCCCCAGGATGGGTGTTCCCCATCCCCAGGGCAGGTGTGGGGGATGTGTGACCCTGTCCCAAGGCATGTGGCACATGTCACTCTGCATGGGGTGACTCTGTAGGGCCACCCAACCCACAGCACCACAAAGCACCAGGGGCCACACTGGTCCCTTCAACCACTGGTGACATTCAGCATGGAGGGGGACACCCCTGGTGACACTCGAGGTGTGTGTCTGTATGTGTGGGGACACTCCTGGAGACACTCAGCAGGGTGACAACGGGGGATGACATGCCATGCCCATGGCAGTGTGGGGTGTCCCCTCTGTGTGTCCCCCTTGCCTGGTGTCCCTGCCCCACACCGAGCCCCTTTGCCATGGAGACTGAGGGTGACCGAGGCTGTCCCCAAGCCAAGGCAGGAGGTGGCCCCAGCCTGGTGTGACAGCCCCGCTGGGCAGCCACAGCACCCACGGGTAGCACCACAGGGGACAGGGTGGGGGGTGACGGCAGAATGGGGGTGGCTGCACATCCCCAGACTGGGCTTCTCTGGTGGCTTCTTGTGTGACATACGAGCGACAGGCGGGGGGACACGGGGACCTGAGGCCACCGTGGGCACGGGAGGGGTCTGGATCAACCCCCATCCCTATCACTGTCACCGCAGTGTCCCCACAGCTGTCACAGCCACAGCCCTGAGGTGCTTCCCGGGCAAGGGGACACCTCTGGCTCAGAACAAGAAGCCACCGTTGTCACTGGGTTTGGGGACATTAATATA
>NW_021938794.1:440547-470312 GCF_001715985.3 Manacus vitellinus
AAAACACCCCGGACCCAGCACCTTGTGAGGAGATGCTGAGCACGGGGCCAATACTCCGACCCGGGGAGCTGGGGGTGCCCTGAGCACCTCGGGGGCTGCCAGGGTGACCCCTGGGAGCTGCCTCCTCGGGGGGAGACCCAGCCCCAGGTGGGGGGCTCTCTCTGGTTCTGGAAGGGTCCAACCCATCTTATTAAAGGGATCATCATCGTCCTCTCGCTCTGCCCTCAGTGGCTGCAGCCTCACAGGGGTGGTGTGGGGAGAGGAAGATGCTGGAGGTGCCTCTGGCTGTGGCAGTGAGCACGGGGTGAGTGGGCACAGCAGAGCTGAGGGGTCTGCACCAGGAACCCCCCATCACTGCCCCCTCACCAGGGCAAGACTGGGAGCAAACGGGGCTGTTTCCCCACCCCTGGCACCATGAGCCTGTTGCTGCAGGGGCGTCTTTGTACCCCATAAAGGCTTTAGTGCAGCTTTGCTCCAGCCACAGAGGAGCTGCACCACAGCATGGAGCTATTTTGGGCTGGTGTTGAGATACCAGCACGATGAGTGAGTCAGAAATATTCCAGATGCACAGGCTGCCTCTGAATCTCGAGTTATTCAGAGTCTTCAGGGTCAGCAGGGCAAAACCCATGATTTAAGGTGGGCCCAGCTCCATCCTGCTGCCCCAGAGGGTCACACAACACCCACAATGCATGATCAGGGCAGGGTCCTTGTGCCAGGGGCTGGGACTGGTGATGTCACCAGGGTGTGTTGGATGTGTCTTGGACAACTCCCCAGGACCACAAAAACTGCAGGAGGCAGCAGGTCCAGTGCCCAAAGGTGCCTGACACCCCAGGCTGCCACTTCCCTCCATCACAAACTGCTTCAGATCCTTTCCAGCTCCCACATCCCACCACTCAGTTGCCCCAGGTTGGGAGCACAGGCAGGTGCTGCAGAATTCCTGCCTGTCCTCAGCTCCTTCCCTTCTCCTGACTAACCAGGGCTATGTCAGGGACCACCCTCCTGTCCGGGAGTCGCAGAGAGCCAGAAGGTCCCCCCTGAGCTTCCTGTTCTCCAGGCTGAGCCCCCCCAGCTCCCTCAGCTGCTCCTGGTGCTTCAGACCCTTCACCTAAGGGAAAAAAAACCCCAAACAAATCCCTCATTATTAGTAAACCCAAAGAAACAAGAACCCAAAGCTTCCCCCGCCCGTGTCTGTGCCATTGCATAATGGGAAACCCTCGAACCTAAAATATCCCCACTCCTCTGGTTGCTGAAGCTGATGATCGACCATCTGGCTGCAATTTTTCAACTCTAATCTAACGAGGCAGACGCTGCTTTTGGGGTGAGCACAAGGACAAAAGCCCTCGTGGACTCCCCAGGAAGGTGGTCGTGGGTTTATGGGGGGGTGAGGGGGTTCCATGTGAGGAGCAGTTTGTGTGAGCAGAGGGAGGGTCAGGCTCCTCCTGGGATGTTTGGGGCACCTTTGGGAGCAGAGGGATACGTCAGATGGTCGGGAGGCACCGCTGCTGCTGTGTGGAATGATGGAGAATTGTGTCCTGAAGGGAGAGATCCATGGGGCACATCCCAGTTCTGTGGGGGCACATCCCAGTTCCGTGGGGACACATCCCAGTTCCGTGGGGACACATCCCAGTTCCGTGGGGGTACATCCCAGTTTTGTGGGGGCACATCCCAGGTGAGGAAAATAACACCTCAAAGACAAGTTTCACAGCCACATCCTCATTTCCCACGCAAATAAGGAAGAACCTGAACTGAACTCTGACCACAAACCAGGACACTGGGAGGGGAGGAGAGAGGTTTTTACTTAATATATGTAAATTTTAGGGAAATTTACAGTTCTATCGCCATGGAGAAACTCTGCAGGAGGAGCACACACACCTCAGGTGGAAGCACATCCCATCTCTGTCTCGCCCACGATGGGAATTTTGCTATTGAGGCTCCAGCTGGAAACAAGAAACAAACCTGTGCACAGAAAAGAGGCCTTTTGGGGAAAGTGGCTCCACACACCTCACACAGGCCTGTCCCTCCACAGGCACTCCAGAAACCAGGCATGGGGGAAGGAGAGCTCAGAGCATCCAGCTGCCCAGGCTCTGCTGAGCACAGGCCATCCTCAGGGGAGGTGACTCCAGCTCTGGGTGGACCAGGTGGAATTGGAATGGATTGGAATGAATGGTCACAGGAATTTTGGTAAATGCTTGTGGCAGTTTGGCAAACACAACAGTTTGTGGTGACCACACTCACCTCCTGGGCTCCTTCCTGCTGGCTGTGCCCCTGAGCTCTTCAGGCTGACCATGGAATCACAGAAGATTAAAACCATCTTAAAGATCATCCACTCCAGTCCTCTGCTGTGGGCAGGGACACCTTCCACTGGAGTCCATCCAACCCTACCTCAAACACTCCCAAGGATGGGGCAGCCACAGCTTCCCTGGGTAACCTGTGCCAGGGCCTCCCCACCCTCATCACAATAAACTTCTTTCTTAAATTTGATCTAAATTGACTGTCCTTCAGTACAAAACCATCACCCCTTGTGCTGTCACAACAGGCACCACTGAGAAGTTTGTCTCCATTCTCTTATGGGCCCCCTGAAGTATTAAAAGTCCTGTGATAACACACCCACTGTACAGACACAGCCAGTGTCACCTGGGGCTCAAAACATTTTGCAGAGGAAAGCTGGGACTGTTTGGTTTTTGGGTGAATACAAAGGTATCAGAGCTGGGACCTTCCTCTGCCCAGTCTGAGTCACCACTGACCCACTTTCTAGTGAGGATCCCTCAACAGCACAGAATAGGACCTGAGCAGAAACTCAGCCTTCCCAGAGCTGCTCACAAACTTGACTCATGTCAAACCCAAAATCACTTTTGAAAATTCTTTGAGGCTTAACAAGTTCAGGGCAATGGACCTGCCAGTAGCAGCCCCAACAGCACTGAACTCTCCCTGTCAGGGGAAAGGGGAAAAGGAAAGAGGAGCTGAGTCCTGGGGTCAGCTCAGGAACTGGAGCATAGGCAAGAGCAGCCCCTGGCACTGGGGACATCAGCCAATTCCCGATGGGAATCCAGCAGAGCCTCTTGCAGCCGGACACACGCGGGGGAGGACGGGGCAGCTCGTGGGGCAGAGCACCAGTGACCATGAGAGGCCACGGGCTGGAGGGGGTGAGAACCCAGACAACCAGGGGAGGGGGAGGATTTTCACCAGCCAGTGGCCCGAAAACGTGATCGAAGGCTTTGGTGTCCTTCAACTTCGACTATCCCGGGGAAAACGGGGGAAACCCAATTCCTGCGGTCTGTTGTGACCAGACAGCGAACAAGAGAATTTCCCAATGCCCTTTAAGGAGCGGTCTCGTGCTGCCCGCATCGCTGGCGGCTCTGTTCCAGCTCGCAGCCCGTGTCATCCCGGTCCAGCCCCAGCGCTCCGCCTTAACCCCCGCGCGGCCACCGCCGCGCCCCGATCTCCAGCAGAGGTGCAGCCCCTGGAACAGCTCAGGCAGTTCAAATCCAGGTCACCGGGACTTAATGGGAATTCCCGGTGGGCCCGTTTCACCCTGTCAGCGCAGTCCCCCGGCAGCTCCCGCTCCCCCCGCTGCCCCTCCCCTGCCCCAGCACCTCGCCGGGCCCTCCTGGGGATGCCGGGGAGCAGAGGCTGCTGAGTTAAATCGGCAGCTGGCAAAGAAAAGGCTCCGTTTTCCCGTTTTCCTGAGGTTTTCCTCCCAGTCCTTAAGAATTTAAATTCGTAACTAGAAAAGAGCATTTTATTGAATTAGGTTGAATTAGGTTTGAGGTCTCTCAAAATCCTGGCTCCCCTCTCTCTGATATCAGTGGCACTGTGGCCTCCAGGTCAGAGAATTTTATATAACTCTCTCCTCACCCTACACTGGCTACAACCCCTTCACTGAGATCTCTTTCACAAGGATCTTCCCCTCCCTCACTGGACATCAAAATGCAAATACAAAACCAAAATGCCTAACCTGGAGCATTGCAGAGCATCCTAAGTTACTATTTTGTTAAAAACCTTTCCCTAGTCAGCAAGGGAAGGCAAGAGGGGTTAAGAAACCAGATTTCTGAGCCCCATGATTAAATCAGGATTTCATTTCATAGAATCATTCAGGCTGGAAAAGACCTCTGAGACCATCAAGTCCAAACTTTGACTGATCCCCATCTTGTCAACTAGACCAGAGCACTCAGTGCCATGGGCAGGGACACCTTCCACCAGCCCAGGTCATTCCAAGCCCTGTCCAACCTGGCCTTGGACACTTCCAGGGATCCAGGGGCAGCCACAGCTTCTCTGGGCAACCTGTGCCAGGGCCTCCCCACCCTCACAGGGGAGAATTCCTTCCCAATATCCCATCTAACTCTGCCCTCTGGCAGCAAGAAGCCATTCCCCCTCTTCCTGGAATCCCAGGCCCTTCTCACAAGGACATCAATGTGTTTCCAAAATCATTTTTCGTGCAGAACAGGTTTTTTAAAAAGTTTGTCGATTGTGGATTTTCAGGTGATTTCAAGTTTATGAAAAAAGATATAAAAAACCTGGCAAACATTCATAAATGGGAATATTGATTTTCTAGGGACAAGAAATACTCAGAGGTGAAAAAACAAAAGTAACTTACTTTCAGTCATGATGTGCCTTTCAATAAGTGCAAGACAAGAGCTGAGGAGCCACACGGTACTCCCCAACACCCACAGCAGAGCTGAACCACACCACTGCTCGTTTGCTCACTGAAGAAATCTCACTCATTGCCAGGGGTGGGATCCTGACTGGCATCGGAATTCTGAGGGGAACCTCCTGGCAAAGCACATTCCAGAGGACACATGGGTGTGCATCATTTCACCTCTCAGCCTGACCCACAACTGTGCTGGGGCTGTTTCCAACAGGAAAGTGGGTTCACAGCTCTTGCTCCTGCTCCTGCTCCTGCTCACCAGACCTCCCCCCACAGAGGGAATCCAGGCCACGAGGCAGCTCGGCCAGGAGTCACAGCTTGGGCACCTGGAGAAGGGCCAGGTGGGAACAGCCAAAGAGTCACCAGAACATCCTGTCCAATGAAAAAATGACAGGGAGGAGGACAGCAAAGCCTGGATTGCTCAGAAATGGCTCCCTAGGCCAGATGAACGCTGAGGAGATGCCTTTAAATCCCCCTTCCAAGGCATTTTCCCCAGCTATCAACATGGAATTTACACAACAGTGATAATGTCACACTGCAGAAAACAAAATGTCATTTCCTGAGCAATGATGAACTGGTATTTGGAGTCTCCTCTGATACAGAGAAAACGAATGGTAATTTCCCTGGGAGCAGAAGCCCCCGAGCTCCTTCCCCTGCTGCTGCAGAGGGTGGATTGCACTGAGTTACAGCACAGACAGCAAAACATCATTTAACTCTTGCAAATGGATCCGTCCTTCAGGAGCTGCTTCACGGTAACTGAGCAGAGCGTGTCCCATTCACAGGGATCAGGCACTGAGCACGTCTCAATGAACAGCTCCTCTGGATGGAACCTCCCAGCCAGCAAGCTGTGTGTGCCTGGGACCAGGAAACCTTGAATTATTAACAAACCAAGCTACAAGATCGTAACGTGCCTCCATACAAGCAGTTGCCACAAAGCTACAGGCAGGAACACTTAGTGCTGACAATATTTAACACCCAACCTATGCTTCCAATGGGAAAATCACCCTGCAGTGAGGATCTCGTTTATACTGGCATTATCCAATATGAAACAAATCGCGTTATCCTCACTTTAGAGCAGAGGGAAAGGAGGTGGAGCCGTCAGCGGGCGCCACAAAGGCTCAGTTGGGATCACGTCTAGACGTGTGGTGCTGTGGGAGAGGCCCTCAGGCACCCGAGGCATCGGCCCGGGGGTGGCAGATGTGACAGGGGACCCTTGGGAGCCGCTCTGCTCCCTCTCGGAGTGACAGCTGGAGGCCACAGGAACACCCAGGGGCACCTCCGGCAGCTCCGCGCATCTGCCCGGGGCCGCCGAGCTGAGCCCGCGTGTGAGCCCGGCTCTGACCTCCCCTTTCCTCCTCCCGAGCACGGGATCGAGCACAAGGTTGGCTCTCACCAGACCACTGCCCATAACAAATGTGCGGCAAGGGCAGAGTGCTGGGACCGTGCCCATGTTTGCAGCAGAGGTTTAAAGGCATTTCGGACCTTCTCGCTGGGAATTCGTTGTTAAGCAAAGGCTTCTGTCCTAAAACCCCGGGAGCACACGCTGAGCCGGGGCCTGTGCCTGCCTGTGTGGGCTCACCCGCTGCAACCACGAGTCTGAAGACACGCGGGGGTTAAGGGTTCGGGAGCAGCAGGAGCCCAGGCCCCGGGTATCCCTGCACTGGAACCTGTGCCAATGCAGCAGGAGCCCAGATCCTGGTTATCCCTGCACTTTATTCCCTGCCAATGCAGCAGGAGCCCAGATCCTGGTTATCCCTGCACTTTATTCCCTGCCAATGCAGCAGGAGCCCAGATCCCTGATATCCCTGCACGGGAACCCATGGTGAGCTTCAGGATGATGTTACCATTCCCAGGCATGGAGTTGGCAATGGAATCTGGGCTGTTCTCTGCTCCATGCACTTCTCCCAGACTGTGGAGCCTGTGGGCTGCTCGGGTGCCCTGGCAGTGGAGAAAACAGAGTTATCAGCGCTGGAGCTGCCCTGGTGACCGTCACCGCCCCGTCCCCACAGGCTCGGGCACAGGGCAGCTCTGTGCCCGCTTTCCTCTCGCTCCAGACAAACAGCTTTTGTTCCCTCCCAGCTCCCACGGCAAACGCTCCATCCCTCCTTCCCCGGGCTGAGGTCAGAGCGGCAGCGAGGGGACAGCAAAGCCACCCTGTGACAGCCCCAGACAGACACCGCGCCGTGCCCGTGACAGGAGCGGCTCCTGCAGCCGCGGCTCAACTGGGGCAGCTAATGCAGCACAGTTCACCGGGCAGGCCCGCGTGCTCATCCATATGCAAACATGCAGATTTCCCCCCTCCTCGAAGTGCCACCCTTTCCGAGGCCTGACTTCCAAACTTTGTGGGTTTTCCCTTTTTTAATGAGATTGTTCTCGTCCCTGCACAGCAGTTCCCACACAAAAGGCACAGCTAGTTCCATGCCGACCCTTTTTTTCCTACTAAACAGAGTCAAATACATAAAAATTCCAAATTGTGGCTCTAAGACAAATCACTAAACATCCCTCTCCCTCCCTCCCATATTCTATTGCTGGAAAAAAAGAAGCCATCTCACTCAGACTGGAGTAATCCACTGGATTTAATAAGATTTTTTTTTTCTCCAGACCCCGAGAATGTCACCACAAATCCAAGTTCCATCCAGTATTTTTTGTGCCAAAGTCTCTCCTGGACGTTTATTTCAGAATGACCTTCACATTAAGCCAAAGCAAGAGCATTTTAAAGCAATGCAGATATCATTTCTTCAAAAGGAAATATCAAGTCTGATGCTCTGGAATCGACCACAGCCAGAACAGGGAGCTGTGACAGACCCCCACGACCAACACACGCTCAGCTTCCAACAAAATGTGCACTTTCAACACAATCAAAATAAAATAAAAAGCAGCAATAGAAACAGCTCCAGTACTTGGCATTTTTGGAGTGAATCCAGCGCTGGGATTGGAATATTCTGGAGACTCTGTTCACTACCAGGGATTTACTGGGTGGGCAGAGGCGCATGGGACTGACCTGAGGCATTCATGTGGGGGATGGCTCAGATCATTAATTGGGAAATAACACAAACAACAGGGAGCAGTGGGTGGGAACCCATTTCATTTTAATCCATTAATAGGAAATCACTGCAGTTTGGGAAGAGAGCAGCGAGGGGAAGGATTTTCCCTGCTTTCACTGGTGAAAGCTGTTCCCAAAGCACCACACGGGGTTAGAGCAGCATCACTTGTTTGGGACAGTGAGAACCACCCCAGTGCTGGGTATGAGTGGACTGCAGCCACCAGCCCTGCTTATCTCCAGGCTCCAAATGTCTCTCCCTCATACTTCCAGACATGTTTTCCACCCAGCTTCCCCACCACACTCACAGCTCACTCTGGCAGAGCCTCTGTGCTTCTCTTCAGGCCCCTGTTTAATTAGAGGAGCCCTATTAATGAATTTCTCTCACCTGCACAGCCCAGTCCCATCTCACAGGCCATCCCTGCCCACATCCACTTGCTCTGTACCTCCTGTGTCACCCACACTTCCTCACACACATCACCCTGGCACTTCACCTGAAATCAGTGGCTGCTGCTGCCAGGGGTTAGCGCTGGGCCAAGGGCTGGGCAGCCAGTTCCCTTCCCAGAGCCCCCACAGCCCCAGAGGGGCTCACACAGGGGCTGTGTGGGCTCTGGGCACTCCAGAGGCTCTCCAGATTGCTCAGGGATAGTCGGGACCCACGCCTGGCCTGCCTGGTGAGCCAGAGGGAGAACACACCAAAACAACTCAGCACTACAGCTATTTCCAGCAAGTGCTCGTGCAGAGGGGACAGCAAGGACATGCTCCTGTCCCTTGGTGGGAGTTTAACGAGGAGCCTCTGTGAGGGTGTCCTGAGGGATGGGAATGGAGCAGGGATTTATCTGAGCCTCACTCCTCACTCTTCCCAGGTTGCCCAGAAAAGCTGTGGCTGCTCCATCCCTGGAAGTGTCCAAGGCCAGGTTGGATGGGGTTTGGAGCAACCTGGGCTGGTGGAAGGTGTCCCTGCCCATGGCAGGGGGTGGCATTGGATGGGCTTTAGGGTCCTTTCCAACCCAAACCATCCTGTGATTCCATGACTCCCAGAGTCCTGCTCCTGACCCAGCTCTGACGAGGGACTGAGGGCTGAGGTAGCCTCAGAACACAACGGTCCTGCTTGCCCCCAAAATGCACTGAAAGGCCTGAAAACTTGACAGCAAAAAGGGAGAGCAGCAAGGTCCCGAATCCATTATCAACAGCACAGAAAGCAGAGCCATTTCTCAGCGTGTCTCCAGGACGGTCGTGGCTCCCTGCCAGGACAGAGCCGAAGGCACCGTCCCGCACTCCCCTCCCGCTCATTGGAAATTCCCGTTTAATGCCAAAGCCACGGAATGCCACGGCGGGCTGGGCTCTCAAGCAGAAAGCTAAATTGTACATATTGCTCTGTCTGAACTGAATCCCTTGGACAGAACAGGGGAAGAGGGCTCTGGGATAAGGCAGAATCACTGATATTCGGGAAGGGCCTTGTGGAACTCCCCCAGACTCTCCCGGGAGAGGGAGAGCAGAGCTGCCAGGGCTCCACCTGACCAGATTGGTTTGGCAAGGACAGGGATCCTCCCCAAAAGGTTCCACTGCCTGCCCTTGTTGTTACACAACAACAAGCCTCACAAGTTTCTCCTCCCATCAATATCACAGAAACACGTGGAATTACTGAATCCAGTCATTCCTATTCAAGTTTTTTTCGGATGTTTTGCAGGACTTTGAAGTGTCTCTTCCCTCCTGTTCCACAAAGTGTGCAGGGAGGTCTGAGCCCTCTCCACCTCTGGCACTCCTGCTCTCGACACACACATACACACATTTTTTCCTGGAAGTCATTTTCTACAGAGGGAAAAAAACCTGTGGGACATAGGAGTTTATGGGATGATACTTCCAGTTTGCCAGCAGTACATCATTTTAGTAAAGGGCAGAGTCAGGAGCACCAGGAACAGTTTCCCAAATATTTCCCCACCCAGGGGTTGCCCAGAGAGTGGAGGCTCCACTGTCTGCACGTTCAAGGCACTTCGGAAACGCAGCATAGAAAAGTTTTATAAAAAGTTTTACTCAGAAAACAAGGAAGAACAACGACATAACTGCTGACAACAATAATAAAATTAACAAAATGCTAATTAATGGCTACCCATGGCCTTGTCCTGGTCGATATAAAAAGTGTAACATCAGATCCAGTGTACAAATACAAAAAAAATTGTGCATAATAAATGTACTATAATACTGTACATACAGCATAAACCGTTCAATGAGAATGAATTAAATATACCTATTTGTCTCCTGACTTGGAAGACAAAAGAATAAAGTTCTGTAGTCCCAGAGTCAGTGTATAAACCCTCTCCAGGGGCTGCATCACTAGCCAACGGTATCCCTGAAAACAAGCAGAGTCAAATATTCCCTTAATGGAAGCCATTATTGACGGGGCTGCTGGTTATTATGATAAACTAGGAGAGAAAACCACAGTACATCAACTCAGCCAACATTAAATCCAGACCGAGTTCTTCCCATCTCCTGACTTGCTACTGGCACTGCTTTTGTTTGAGCCTGCTTTGGACTTCTTCCCTCTGGAACTGCCGGGGTTGTTTTGGTTGTTGTAGGCCTGGATGGCGAGGTCCAGGCGGTCCTGAGCCACTTTGATTTCCCTCTGCAGGATCTCCAGGTCGGTGGGGATGTTGCCCTCGGTGCTGCCGTACTGCTGCTCCTGAGCTATGTTGGCTTTGTTCTGCTTGTAGGCCATCTTGGCGTTGGACAGCTCCGTGCACGGCATCTGCTCCGGCTTCAGGGCGATGTTGTACCCGGGGGGAGCCGACGGGGTGTTCCAGGTGAACGGGTAGTTGAAGGTCCCAGAGTCCGCCAGCTCCTTCCTCTTGCTGTTGAGCGTGTCCCGGATGGTGCCCAGCCCCAAGTGCAGCATCTCCCAGACGTTCAGGAGCAGGCACATGCAGCTCACCCCGTACATGATCAGCAGGAAGATGGTCTTCTCGGTCGGCCTGGAGATGAAGCAGTCGACCCTGTGCGGGCAGGGCTTCCTGCTGCACACGAACACGGGGCTCACCTGGAAGCCGTACAGGAAGTACTGCCCCACCAGGAAGCCGACCTCGAACAGGGCCCTGGCCAGGAGCTGCAGCACGTAAATCCTCATGAGCCCGTCCTCCCGGATCTGCCGCCGGCCGTCGTGCTTGGCCTTGGCGGGGCTCTGCTTCTCCTTGCTCTCCCGGACACTCTCCACCTCCATCTCCGGGTACATCATCGGGTCCTCCTCGTGGTCGCCCTCGGCCTCCTCCAGGCCGCGGTGCTGCTTCCAGCGGGTGGGCAGGCTCCTCCTGCGGCCCCTCCTGCCGGCCTCGCCGTGCTCCACCAGCCGGGCGATCTTGTGGATGGCGTAGCCCAGGTACAGCACCGAGGGAGTGGCCACCAGGATGATCTGGAAGACCCAGAACCTGACGTGGGAGAGGGGGGCGAAGGCGTCGTAGCAGACGTTCTCGCAGCCCGGCTGCTCCGTGTTGCACACGAACTTGCTCTGCTCGTCGTAGTAAATGGACTCTCCCCCCACGGCAATCAGGACAATCCGGAACACAATCAGCACTGTCAGCCAGATCTTGCCAACAAAGGTCGAGTGGTTCTGGATCTCCTCTAACAGGCGGGTCAGAAAGCTCCAACTCATGGTGGTCAAGTGAGTTTATCTAAAAAAACAAACAACCCCCCCAGATTTTTATCAGTTTATCAGCTTGAGCCCAAGCAGTGCAAACACTCAACCAAGAGAGTCTGAAAACTCCACACTTTTACACCCAACACCCACCCACGTCTGTGACATCACCTGTTATCGGGATCCAGCTGCCAGAACTTGCTTGAAGATCCTACGTCTCCTCCACAGGCCTTTGGGGAGTCTGCTGGGAGAAGAAGTAGCAGTTTAGTGACATTTCACAAAAAAATGTGCTCCCAAAGCTACTCTCCAGCCAAAGAGAGAGACACACGTGCTCTGTAAGGCACCACTTCAGAGGAAAGATTTTTTTTTTAATACTTGATCTAAACCTACTCTCTCTCAGTGGGAAGCCATTGCCCTGTCCCTCCAGGTCCTTGTCCAAAGTCCCTCTCCAGCTCTCCTAGAGCCCCTTTAGGAACTGGAAGTGTCTTCTCTTCTCCAGGTGAACCCTCCCAGCTCTCCCAGCCTGGCTCCAGAGCAGGGGGGCTCCAGCCTTGTGAGGGTGGGGAGGTCCTGGCACAGGTTGCCCAGAGAAGCTGGGGCAGCCCCATCCCTGGAAGTGTCCAAGGCCAGGTTGGATGGGGCTTGGAGCAACCTGGGACAGTGGAAGGTGTCCCTGCCCATGGCAGGGGGTGGCACTGGATGAGTTTTAAGGTCCTTTCCAATGCAATCCTATGATTCCACGACAAATTTGCAACCCTAACAATAAAAAAACCCCATCCATGGAAACTCTCATCTGGCAACACTGCAAAAAAAACCCCCACCAACCTTCCAAGCCCACGTGGAGCTCCAAGGAGTGAAAATGGTAACACATGGAGCACTGGAAGAGCTGTTGGACACCGTTATAGCACAGGAGATGAGACATTTTTCAGAGCTTTGTTGATGTCAAATATCAGTTTGTCAAACATTATCAACAGAAACTTTTACAACAGAACATTTGGTGAAAGATCCTAAACCCAGAACTGGACAAATCTCCAGCACTCTGATCTTAAAAGGGATTTATTCTTAACCTGGAGAAATTTCAGGAGACTGGAAGAAAACTAGGAACTATTCAACTTCTTTCACACAACCAGAGTTGTTCACAAGCAAAATACTGAAATGTGAGGAGATGCAATCAATGCAGAATTAAAGGATGTAAATGTAACCCTCCTCTGGTGGAATTCAATGTGTTTAGCCAACAGGAGGGACAGGGTGTGGATGGGCTGTGCAGGACATTTGATCTATCACTTCATGGCACTGAGAGAAAAAAATAGCACAGGAGAGTATTAAAAAAAGACCACATTAAGTGGACCAAAAGTAGCCAAGGTCTTGACAAATGATTCCCACATTAGATTCAAGATCAGTCCCATAATGCACAGCCAGCCAGGCCTGGCAGGCAGGCTGGATCTCCCCAGGCTCGGCTGGGAAGTGGCTGCTGACAAAATGGGCACATGGACACAAGTTTGCAGGCTTAGAACTGGAGATGAGCTACCAGTGAAACAGGAAAACATGGATTGCTGGAGAGGCTGGAAGAGATCCACTGCTTAAATGACGCTCAGTGCAAAGCTGCAGCTCAGAGCAGCACAGGGAGAGGGAGGCTGCCGTGGCTGTCAGCTCACAGGGAAGGGAGGGCCCTCAGGGGTAAGGGTCTCAGTAAAAGCTGGTGATGCAGTGAAGGTTGAGGGTGTGAGCCCTGGCTGTGTCACCTGCAGCCAGGAGCAGGGAGGGTGAGCTCACCTCCTTGTCAGCGAGCCAGCCCTCGGCGCCCGCGGCCGCATCCTTCAGCAGTTCCTCAGACATCAGAGGGCCAACACGGGGGGCTCACACCCAGCTGAGGGACGGGGAAGGTGCCTGAAAGGGAGGCATTTAGAGAGCTCAGTTTGTTTAGCTGGGAAAAATGGGAAGAAAATGGAAGGAATTACAGATGAATATTAATACCAACAGGCTCAGGATCATAACTGTCATCAAAATTATCAACTAAGACAAAAATCACTGGCCTTGACTCAGGTGGACAGGTCACCTGCACTTAACCCTGATAAGGGCCATGTATAAATTACAAGTGATAGATAGCAGCTATTAGAGGTGCATGCAATCCTGCAAAGGTTTCCACCAGAGTTATTCCTCCTACACAACACTGTGTGCCATAGAGAACTGGCAGAAATAACACGTTTTTAGCAGGAAAAAAAGAGGAGAGGTTCCAGTCCCAGTGCAGACCCTCTCTGCACCCCTATTTCAGAAAGACATCTAAGGCCAGCTCTGCCTCTCTGAGTTCTGCATTAGTGGGACAAGAGACAGTGCTTCAGACACCCCCACGCTCAGCATTTCCCACCTGGATTTGGGGGCAAACGGGACAGGCACGTTCCTGCTGACATGCCATGATTTGTCAACTAAAAAAGGAGACAAAACCCAAAGGAGTTTAAGAAGGGGTTAATTCTCTCTCACTGAAAACATTAGGGCTCCGAAAATAAACTACTAAGTAAATTTTAAATTAATTAAATGCTGTTGCCAATGTAAATTTGGAATAACAGCAGGAACCAGTCTTTAAATCCTCAGATACTGTCACATTCAGTTAACAGCAGAGAAGTTTGAAATGAGTGCTGGTTTCAGTAAGAGAGTCTTTACTTTTAGACAAGCTGCTACCTTATCATCAAGGAAACCCCTTTGTGTCATGTGCCAGCTTTTCATGGTGTGTCTTCTACCTGCAGACACATTCCTGAGGCTGGGCTGTTCCTCAGCAGCTGTAAAGAGGGAGACACAGGGATCATCCCTCGGCCACCACTCAGCCACTGGAGGGCATGAGGCACCTGGGTCATTTTGGGACTTGTCCAGGAGGATTCCCAACCTGGACCCCACCAGTTATAACAATGCACAGAGTGCCAGAGCCTCTGTGCACAGACCCTGCCCACACAGACGTGTGTGCTGGGGTTCCCTCCAGCCCTCGGCTGCAGTTGGCATTATCTGACCCTGGTTAATGGCCAGGACCTCTGTCAATTAGCAGGTCCTGGCTGTGGAGCTGCAAAGCTGCTGAAGAGCT
Organism: Manacus vitellinus; assembly: GCF_001715985.3. NCBI lineage: Eukaryota > Metazoa > Chordata > Aves > Passeriformes > Pipridae > Manacus > Manacus vitellinus. The sequence goes on from NW_021938794.1 coordinate 454,928, forward strand.
GATTCTCTTCCCAATAAAGTGGGAAGGACTAAATTTAGTCCTAGTCCCGAGCAGAGTGGTGGCATGAACACGGGAGGACCCACCAGCAGGCAAAGAACTTCCTTGTCTTTAAGGAAACATTTCGGCCCAAGCAAAATGACCAGTCATTAAACTCTGCTCTCCCAGGTTCAGTCTATCCCAATTAAATGCCATGCAAAAACAAGACTTTACAAGCAGAGTTATGGCTTGGAAGTGGTGTTATCCTTCAGTTTTGTGGGATCAGCCAAGGTTAGAGAAGCACGTTCTGCCTTTGCACCACGTGCTGCAGCACCCAGACACATCACAGTAACCTTCACCCAACCTACACTCGTGTCTCCTGCCTCTGTGGTTCTGGCAACATTTAACTCAATAATTTTCCAATGTTTGAAAGAAAGGTTTATGGACACTGACACGCATGCCAGAAAGGCAAAATGTCAGCAATTTCAGCTAATTTAAGTCATGCCAGAAAGTGCATTTGAGGGAGATTTTCATTCCCTGTATTTGTCATAAATTCATTCCAGCACTTCCAGCAGAGGAGGCTCCTTGGAGCGGGCAGGATCCACAAACACCAGACACTTATCTCTGACAGCAAACTGGCTCCTGAATTAAAGCTTTGCAGGTGCTGACATCCAGAGACAAAGAAGAGGAATTTGGACCAGGTACATGAGAAAAGAGAAATCAGCTTTCCCTGCAGAAAAGCTCTGGAGCTGTTCAACATGGCTGTTGTTCAGGTACAGCCAGGGAACAGTCCCCCAGGTGTGCCCTGTCCCCTCCCCAGCCCAGGGTGGGCTTTGGGCATGAACTGAAACATTTCAGATGCTCCAGCCATGTCCCCATCCCGCTGGGATGGAGGCACCTGGAAGGCAGCGCCACACACACCAGATGGGGGTTAAAACCAACCTCACTCCAGGCTGTCAAATCCCAAACGCCCTCAGAGCCATCTCCTGATCTTGTCCCAGCACAGCCTGGGTCCTAGCCCAGTATAAACTGGATCCCTGATCCACTCCCAGAGCAGACTGGACCTCAGCTCAGCACAGACTGGATCCTGTGGCCACGTGTCAGTAAAGACTGGCCCATGTCCCAGTACAGACTGGATGTCCTGGGCTCCATCCCAGTACAGACTGGCAGCTGCAGCCCAAAGCACCTGAGCAGGAGGGTGCAGGGAGTTGTGTTGGTTTGGTTCAGCATTAGGCAGTGCTGTGAGGATCAGGGAGTTGGACTGGATCATCCTTATGGATCCCTTCCAGCCCAAGCTCTTCTGTGATGCTTCTCTGACACCAGGATTCACTTCCTGTCATTCCCTGTCATTCCATCAACAGTGGGGCTGGGCACAGCCTCAGTATGTCCATGGATGGCACCACAGTTCACCAGCACCTCCTCAGAAAGGTTTGTCTGCAGGAGGTTTTGTAGCCCTGAGGCAGTTGTTAAGGAGAATCAATATATTTAGAGAAGACTTTTCTCCCCCTTAGAATATGTCCTCATGGGTCATGCAAATGAAATTTGATTAATTTATTAGTGATTTATTTGTTTTGGTTTGGTTTTAAGCAGTTTAAAAAGACATGTGCTGAGCAAGAAAAAAAAGAAGAATAAATGCATAGCAATTCTGTTGTTAATCAAAAGAGGTTTCATGCTGCATGAAAGTGAAATTGGGCCCACAGGCTAATTAAAATAGGATTTGAATTAGGATGAATGAATAATTAGCATTATTCATTCAAATCTCATTTACATTGAAAAGTAAGAAACTACATGATTTACAAGTACTTTTGAGGAAGCAGAGAAGTTCCCTTTTGGTTTTTTTAACCTGGAAAATGAGTAAGACTTTAATTGCTCGAGAAAGGAGAGAGCTGGGCTCAGACCCAGCACCAGCGAGGGACCAGCACATCCCAAATCCTGGCGAGCACTGTGCTGATGCCACCTGCATTCCATGAGCAGCAATTCCAGTGTCCATCCTCCTAAGTGACACAAGGGCGAGGATGTGGGGGTATTCCCAGGAATACCTGGGCTAAGACAACTCACAGCCATCACCCTTCTATCCTTTGTGAAGGAACTGGGCTCAGTCACTACCAACTTCCCTCCTATTTTCGGCAACACAGATTTCGGCAAAAAGAATAAGAAAATTGTACTGAGTTTTATTTTTGATCTTACAGAGCACTTGGGAAGGAAAAAGGCTGGGACTTTTTGGAGAGCACACAGTGCTCTTTCAAACAAATCCTCTGTCAGCTGGCAGGGCTCACGTGGCAGCAGCAGAGAAGGGTTTGGAAAAAGCCACAATGTCAATGTCAATTTGGAAACCATTTCTGAACGGTGCCTTCCAATCCCAGGCAGGATAACAAGGCTCTGCTGATCCCCAGACCAACCCCCCGAGCCTGAAAACCCCCCGTTGAATCCCGAGACCACAGATCCAACGCGGGATATAAATAGAACAGGAAAATGTGGGTAAGAGGTAGGGATATAATAAGATTCTTGCGCTGTCAAAAAAATAAAGATGTCAAGAACGTCTCTCTTTGAAAATCAACATATACCCACCCGAGCATTCAGCTCACAGATAAACTGGAATTTGCAGCTCAGACATGAACCTCCGGCCGCCTCGGCGTGCCCTCAGGTACTGCTAACATGGGAAGCCAAGTGACAATTTTAGCAACACTCCCCCGCAGTGACAAAATTCAAATGAAAATCACGACGTGTTTCGTGCTGGCCCAAACCAGCTCTTACTGCACCTACAGCAACCACAGTGCTCTGGGAAGCCTCGTGTCCAGGGCAGGCCCCCCGGAACACGCGGATCCCAGCTTGGAGGAGCAGGGTCCGTGAGGACAGGGCGAGCTGTGAGCCTGACTCGAGGCTCCATGGAAAATGGAGGCTGGGCTGTACAGCCTCTGTAGCCCCCTGAGATTCTGGAGACCTGTGGCGGGGTCTGTGTCAGCCTGAATCCCTTCACACAGCTCGGCAATCAGAGTCCCTCTGAACGACGGGAATGAGCTGTACCAGCTCAGAGCCGGGCACTTCTGCAAGGACTCGGGGCGGAGCTGTGTGACACCCAGCAAGCCCGAGGCTGCTCCTCACACCTCTGCTGCACACTCCAGGTATCAGGAGGCAGAGGGAGCCCCAGGTGCCTCTGCCAGCACTGTGGTGATGTGAAATGTAATAAAGGAGAGAACCAAGCGGTCCCAGACGCCGTCTGACAGCCCGCAGGGGAACCCTCGCTCACACCAACGTGGCATCGTGCCAGACCTCGGGACCAGCACCGTGCCAGGACGGAGCTTGGGGCAGCAACATCCCCCCTCCTTCACAACCCGCTGGTGGATGAGGAATAACCCAGCAAGGGAAGGGCTGCTGGAGCTCAGAACCAACCCGGCGTCTCCAGAGCTCTCCCTCTCTCCTCTCACCTCCTCCACCCTCACACACCTCACAACATTTCTCCAGCACAGTCCAGAGCTGAAGGGCCTGGAGTCTCCTCCACACTCCCTGTCTCCCAATAAACCTAGTAAATGTAAATATGAAGGAACAGAAATCCCATGTGATCCCTGCTCAAAACCAGCTCAGGAATGTGCAGCTTGTACCACAGATCATATCCCCCAGCCCCTAAGAGGGAGTGGCTCATTCATCCCTGTGGAGGAGCTGGGAATGCACAGGAAAACTCTTTCCCTGTGTCTTTCAGTTGGATGTTGAAAACAAGGAATTACAGGGTAGGTAAAGAACAATTTTTTTTCCAAGATTTTGAATCTAAAGTTCAAGCCATACTAGAGAAACCACCTGACACTGCTGTTCTGTTTAACCAAATCCTGAGCTCTGGGACTGCCAGCCCAGGCTGTCTGCACACAACAGGGCCAGGGCCTGCTGTTTGCACCCTTAAAATCTAAAGATGTGGAGGACATCCTCGAGACAGAGTGTTCCTACCAGCTGAAATGACCATCAGGTCGGGTGAGTGTGGCCTCAGGTGCACACAACACTCCCAACTGTGAGCTGCCACAGAAGCCCAGAGTATTCTGAGTTGGAAGGGACCCACAAGGTTCATCGAGTCCAACTCTTAACCCTGCACAGGACCACGTCAGCTCCCTTTGTTCCACACCACGGGGATCCTGCAGGCTTTTCCACAAGCTGCTCATGCACAGACAGCACTCACCCCACAGACACTGAGTTCTCCTCCCGAGGAGATGCTCCCAGACACCACCTGATGAGACACCACGTGCTCCTCAGCTCAGGGCTACTAAAGCCTGGCTCAGCCACACGACACGTTACCACTTGCTAAAATACTTCCAAGGTCAAACACAGCAAACACCCAACCAGCCCAGTGCTGAGACAGCTCCTTTGTAAGGGAAGAGCCACCCATTTACTTGAGTCAGTCACTTATATTCTGAAGATGCTCAACCCTTGTACCCATAGCATCACCATCAGAAATGTGTGACATTCCCATAACCAGCAGTTTAAACTATTTTACAACCCAAAACAGAGTCAACCAGAGCAGGTTGGCGGGTCCATGTCCAGTTTTAAATATCTTCAAGGCGGGAGACCTCACAAGCTCTCTGGGCATCTAGATCCTATTAAATATCTCCAGGGGTGGAGACCCCACAAGCATTGAAAAGTAAGACTGGGTAGCCTGATCCTACTGCATCTGACCATACTCACAGTATAAAAAGCTTTTCTTACGTTTAAGCAGAATTTTCCCTGTTTCAATCTGTGCCCATCACCATTCCCTGGGTACCACAGAGACCAGTCTACAACAAGAGCAAGGGCAGCAAAGCAATTTCTCCTGTAAGAATGAACATAACAGAGCGTGACCAAGTTGCAGGGACTAGAACCACACAGGCAAAGTGAAACTGTGACCTGAGATCTTCCCCCTCCCAGTGCCCACCCCTGCCCAACGTGCCCTGCACAGCATTGGCACGATATAAAAGAATATATTATTAAAATATTAAAAATATCGTGCTGTTGCCTGCTGCACCTGTGCTTCCAGTGGTTACTCTTACAAATATGGGCGATGGAAGGATAAAGATGGAAAAACAGAGCAGGAAGGATGACAAAAGGCAGGTCCTGAGTGACCAACAGCAATCCAAGCGGGAGTGCGATGGAGCAGGGCCGGGGTTCCTGCACACACCAGGCATTGAATCCCAGGATTCAGCTCCTTTCAGGATGCACTCGCCAGCCTGGGAAGAGTGCTGGGAATAGCAGGAGTGTCCTGCTGCAAACTCTGCCTGTGTGGGCAGGCCCAGCACACCTGGGCACACACAGGGAACGGGAGCACCTCAGCCTACCCAAGACCCCAGAGCTATGGACAGACCCCCACTCTGACCCTGAGCACTGCAGACACTCAAGAACAACTGTATTTCAAGTGGAAAATCACAGAACACACAGGAAGTGGAAGGTCCAAATGGAAGAACAGAGAACACCCAGGTACCACTGCGTGTTGCACACCCCACAAAACATGCACTGCTGGGGAACTGCCTTTGGACAGGCTGGAGCACCCATGTGCTTACCTGGGTCCCTCCAGCTCTCTGGCAGCGAGGTCTGGGAAAGGCCATCCTCACTCCCATACAGTTCCAGTCAGGCATCAGGGAGATGTCCCTGCCTTGATGTGATTAGCAACTCGAATAACCACAGCACCCTTTTAACTACACCCGAGTCCACTGCAGCCAACAGCTCCACAGCGTTTCCCCACCGGGCTCCTCCTCTTCGCTCAGAGGGATGAGTGTCAAAAGCAAATGACACACTGGAGGCAGCTGACCCGAATATCACTCTCCCGGCCATTTCGGGAAAGGAGAGAGAAGCCAAAAGAGAGCAGTTCTGTCGGCTCCTGTACGTCAAAGGCTCTCACTGAGCGGGAGGCAGCCGGGTGGGGATGAACACCTACTGCTCCCACCACCATCTTACAACAGCCAGGAGAACCACAGCAGTGTTTGCTTCAGAGATAAGCCTCACAAACTAGCACGAACAGCTGGAGAGTGAAAGGGATACCGTGCACCACGGCGCAGCCCGGGCTGCCACGGCGTCCCCAGTCACCCACCCCGCACACGGCAGCTGCTCCTCCCTGACCCACATTCAAAAAAAAGACTTCTATTCTCCAGCTCTGTCATCTGGTCTAGTAGGAGCCACCTCCTCAGCCTACAACTCCACCAAATCCATGGCACGTTTCCTACAACAGCAGCTCTGCAGAGGGAAGGATGTTCGGAGGCAGAGGAGGGCACTGCAAACCCTCACTGCCAACTGCTTTTCCAGCCATCCAGTACTTGGAACTGCTCCACTAAACCCTGTCAGGACTGTCCCTGAGATGAGACATGGAAGACCAGAGAGCTTTGCAGACCCCTGTGACTTCACCCAACTGTGCACGTCTGGGTGGAGAGCACTGAGGTGAGGAGGACGGTGGCCAGCTGTGCCAGAAGGCATTTCCTCCCTGTTTGCCATCGGTGTGTCACAATCCATGAGGATGGGGTTGGGAGGGACAGCCAAGGACAAGGGGTCCACAACCACAAACCAGCACCTCACTCACTCTCCTGGTGCTTCAACTTCTCCCAAGCGCTACCAAACTGCACAATTAGTTGGAGAGTTGTGTTTGAATACACCAGTTTTACACACAGTTTATTTTGAGTCGAGGAGCAGAGTAAGTCAGAGCAGATTGCCACACTGGCATTAAAATGCTACTCCAGCTTGAGTTCAACAGGAGTCTTAACAGCTTTATTTTGCCAAAGATAAAATTCAGAATATAAATACGCACATAAATTCACTAAGTGACTTATCTGTTGAAAAAAACACTTATTTCCTATAATAAAATAAGAAACCTAAACCCGTCATTTTCTGAGAGACTTGACTGCTTTGAGACCCCCCTGGGAAGAGACCCGAAGCACTGACTGAACTCCCTATGCTCCATCACCCCAGCTGGGGAACACACACACCAACTGGGGCTCTTGTCTCTGAGAATAGCTGCAAATAACTCCTATTTCATGAGAGGAAGCTGGGAGCTCTTTTCCCAGCGACAGGCACACTGCACCAAGCACACAGCCGGTCAGCTTTTTCCACCTCACTGCTTTCCATGGCCATGAATTTTATCAGACTTATTATCAACACAGATTATGACAATTAGCAGCAAATTTTAGGCAGATCAGCCTCCCAAAAGCACGGAAACTGCTTAAGCCAGACAGGAGGCTTGATGGGAGAGCACCAACAGGACCAGGGTATGGTATGTACCATGTTTTGGTGCTGCTGGAGGTGGGAAAAGCCCACTGAGACACTGCAGGAACAACTGTGGGCACAGTGACAGTGCCAAGCTTCCCCTGGCTTCTTACTTCCAAGCCTCCAAGACTTTAGGAGGGTGGTTACATCTTGTTAGTCACTGAGTGGACTTCATGCTGGTTCTGTAGATGCTCCAAGCCATTCCCCTTTGTCCTGTCAATCCAGGCCCTTGTCCAAAGTCCCTCTCCAGCTCTCTTGGAGCCCCTTTAGGCACTGGAAGGGGCTCCAAGGTCTCCCCAGAGCCTTCTCTTCTCCAGGCTGAACTCCCCCAGCCTCTCTCCACAGCAGAGCTGTTCCAGCCCTCAGACCATTCCCCCTTCAGAATCAAGTTCATTCCTTAATGCTACTAAAAGAGATGAAAATGTCACCCAGGGAAAATGATGTGACTTCTTTACACTCCTACTCACAGAAGCAGGAACAGCCCCAGGCTCCTCCCCAGCCCCTTCCTCTGGGACTCACTGGGAAACTGGTTTCCACTGCAGGGACTGGAGAGGAGGTCACAGAATAAGGAGCCAAAATGAGGAGTCACAGCTGGGAGGGCTGGGTGGATTCACCAGAGATGGACCCCCAGCCTGGCTACAGCCATTGGCACTGTCGTGTCACCTCTGCAAGACAAGGGCTGCGAAGAAAATCCCAGCAAAGTGCAGCTCCCCAAAGCCAACATTCCCATGGGACTAATGAGACAATCTCATACAGAGCAGAATCAGTGGGCAATGGGTTGTCTGTGTAAGCACAGTGTCCAACGGGGCTTCTGCAAAGGCACTTCCAACCCCACAGAGGGCCCCAGAGCACCAGGGTTTAACCTCTGCAAGTCCCTCTCACCAATGGCTTCTTGAAGGGACCCCAAAAGGCCACTGGAAAAGTGATCATCCCCTTCACAGAGGGAAGACACAGGAAGAGGAGTAAAGGGCCATTTCCTGCACGGGAAGGAGGTCAGAGCAAGGATCACAGGAGAGGGTGGGATCTGTGCCAGACCAGGACATTGTCTGAGTGCACACAACAGTGAGTGGGTGGGATGTGACCAAGGATCCTGCTGGCAATATTCAAGGTGAGGCAGATAAACAACCACAAAGAGCAGCACAGGGACCACACGAGTCTACGCAGACTAGTAATAAAATGGCAGATGGAATTCCACATGGATAAAGTGATGCATACATGGAATAAACAAAATAAATCTCAATTTCACACTAAAAATAGATGTGCCCTGAGATGGCCTCAGCAAGCAGGAGGTCTTGGGGCTGTCAGGCTGCTCTGTGAAAGCTCCAGCATAGCCAACAGCATTTCACCAGTGTGAGAGGACAAGCACCCCAACAGCACACTCTGCCACATGCCCTGAGTGCCCCCAGCTCAGCCAGGGCTCTGGTCACTCTCATCATCCCCCATCATGGGAACAGAGGAGAACAGGAGCTTGGAGAAGATGTATGGACACAACAGTGTGGGAGGAACACTGGAAAAACAAGGCAGCTGAGCAGGGGAAAGAGGGTGGGGAGCTGTAAAACCTGGGGGAGCCTGCAGAAGAAAAACCCCTTCAAACCTGAAAACCAGAGACAGCGCCTCAGACATGGGTAAGTCTGCAGGCAAAAAGCAGCCAGCAGGTTGAGGGGGTCCAGACACACTTCTCCTGGGCTCTGCTGCAGCTTCCACGTGGCCAGGTTGGGAACGGGACTCCAAAGCGGGCAAGGCTCTGTCTGATCCGTGTGGCTGCTCCAAGGAGCCAGGAGTGTCCCTGCCATGAACCAGCCAAAGGAGAGGCATCAAAGGGAACAGAACCCCAGGTTATTAATCACTGCTCAGTCCCAGCCCTCTGGAATTGCACCTGTACTCATGGACAGTCTCAGGCACTTGGCACACTTGGAGGGCAGAGGTGATTTATTTCTGTCCCTGCTCTCCAGCACAATCCTCCAGAGAATCGGATCTCACAGACACCCGGATCGATATGGTCTGGCCACAGATTGCAAAGAGAGCAAGAGCAGGCTGAGGAATACAAACCAGGCACGGAGGAGGAGGATTCCAGTCAGCTCTAGAAGGAGCAAAGACTTCACATGAACCAAGAAATACAGATAATTTCCATATGGCCCTATGGAAGATCACCATGTGCTTCCTCCCAAACATTTCAATTTTATTTTGCTTTTTAGTGTCTCAGGAATCACACTTTCCACTATGAAAATTCTCCTATTCAAAATAGCTTAACTACATATCTGAGTGCCAGAGTAACTCTGAGTATCTGAGCAGCTCCTGCGAGTGAATCTGCTGCAAGTAAAATTCATTTCTCAGCTACTTCAACGTTTACCATGAAAATCAGAAGATTTTTAGATTTTTAGGAGGAGGTGCTGCGTGCAGGGCAGCACACCTGAGAGATACATTAAGAACTTTAATTACTCTTAATTTTATGCCATTTAAAAATGTATTGACAGCAGGGCAGCCCCTTCCCTGCCTACAGACTCATGTCTAACCTCAGGATCAGGCAGCGTTAGCTGTCAGCCGCATCCCTGAATCCGCACCAGCGCCAGGCTTCCAGGAGTTAACAAGGAGTCAAAACTCCCCCTCAAGGGAACATGGGAACACAAGACATGCAATCGCCCTTCCAGGCTCTTGACTATTTTAAGCACAAGAGATACAGAACTTCCCGGGCAGTGGCTTGTTCTGTACGAGTCTGGCAGGGCTGCACCGCTCACGCGTGTCCAGCACTGGGGTGTCACCACGAGCAGGAGTTGGCATCCCCTGATGCCACCAGCATCATCTCTCATCCTTTAAGAGCCGTATTCCCAATATACACCACAGCCAGACCCAGGTTTAAACCCAGAAATCATCAGGTTTAGACCCAGAAGTCATTTTTCCACATCCCTTTGACACAAAAACAAAGCAGGAAGAAGTGTCCCCAACACACTGCATTTTTTGGGATGACTTTGGGGATGTTCAGGAGAGGGGTAGTGCTGTGCACAGCTACCCACGGGGCAAAAAACACACCCCTGGGGCAAAAAACACACCCCCGGACAGCAGACTAAAGGATGAGCAGGGATTCAATGGAAAACAATCCAGTGCAGTTGTCAGCCTCCTCCAGCACCACCAACTGCGCCATCCGGACGGAAAGGACGGGAGGCACAATCTGCTGGTCATCCATATGGATGTCTTCCCTTTCTCCTTCCACAGGATCTCAAACGAGGTCAAGCACGCACACTCAGACCTGCTTCCTGACAAATTTGTAACTAAAAAGGTGGAACTAATAACTGCAAGAGCCCAGAGCTGGTATCATGGACTTATTTAGGCAAAAGAGCTGGCTGACTCCAGCCATTCCCATCTAAGCAAGGCAATAGGGAGAAATCCCTCACTCCCGTGCAAAAATGTAAATCCCAGCTCAGGGAGGCACTTAAGCACATGCCTAATGCAAAGCTGGAAATAAATCCTGCTAATAACCGGGCTGCTCACTTATTCACAGCTAGGCACGGCTTAAGTACCTGGAGGAGCTGGAAATACCCCCGAGCCCCCGGAAAAGAGCCTAAACCAGACTGGTCTGGGAATTAATCACAGCAGCATGAGCAGAACTGTTAATATGAACTGGAGGAGGACTGTCTGTGTGTGTGTGTGTGTGTGTGCTGAAGCATCTGTTCAAGTTTAGGCACATAAAACATTTTTCAGCCCAATGACTCCAGAGGGAAATGCCTCATACATCAGCTCATCTGACTCAATTTTTCCATCACATTTCCCTTAATACAGTTTTGTCCATAAATACACTATTTGTTTCTTCCAAATATAGATCTTTATTTATAGCCAGAAAACCTTGTAACTTGTGTTATTGCTTAAAGCCCTGGGTTCTGCTTTGAGACGGAATCAGGTTCTCCTTTGAAATGGAACACTAAGGAATTATTTTCCAGTACTGAGGTATGACACCAAGTTCTCTACATTTGCAGAAGGAAAAGGGTTTTCTTTTTGCTCCAATATTTACCGCTCTCACTATTTCCTTCACCAGAAATCACCAGTAAAATCATAACTGCCCAGCCACACGTTGCATATGGCATTTATCCCACACCACATCCAGGAACCTTTACCTTAAATCCTCATTAAAAAAAAACCCACAAGTTTTTAAAAATCCCAACCAGATCTTCCAGCCAGTCCTGAATTTGAGGAGAACTGTGTGTCACCACCCGAGCAGTGATAATTCATATTTATGGTACGAGGTCAGAAAAGGAAATGTAACGTTGCCCTTTCCCCTCCAAGGAACATTTGGAAGACAAATTCCTTTTTGTGGCTTTTAACTGAAAGTGAACGACCTCCCAAAACCAGGACGAGGAACGGGCAGTGAACGGGTACTCTGGTGATTCTGACATTTTAGAAGTATGGGGTTTTTCACAAGTGAAATGTGATTCAATACAATTTGACCATTATTAACCACAACTTGAGTAAAATAAAAAGAAAAGCACAGCACATTATTCCATGGCACAAGCACAGGACAGTGGAATTGCACTCCTGCTGCTCATGGGAAGTGCAGAGATCAGCTGGAAGGACTGATAATGCCACAGGGTTCTGCAATAAAACCCTCATTTCCTCCCAAACAGGGCACACAACCACCCGTGGGGGCCCAGGGACCAGATTTTGGAGGCTCATCCACAATTCAGCGAGTCTCCCTACCTGGTGGGCAGGAATGTGCTTCCGTGCCCAGTGCAGTGCTAAAGTAAGGCAACCATAAAATGTAGGGAGTATTAACAGAACTTTTTCCACAGCAATAATTTATTTCCTATTAAGCAGATTAAAAATAAACAGATCTGGAGCACAAGTCAACTCTGTGGAGTGGCAGCACAAAAGACAAAGGTTGGAAGCAGGGTGGGAGGAAAGGATCACCTTCCCCCTAATGAGGCAGCACAAAGGGCTCCATTATCCACGAGGATTTCGGGTCCATTATCCAGGACAAGGGTTTCACTCCAACTGTTTAATGATTGTCACCCTTGTCCAGTTTGTGCTGCTGATCAGGGAATCCTGTCCCAGCAGGAAGGGTGAGGATGCACGAGGTGCCTTGTACAAGGCGACAACGCGCCTTGTGATTCCCACGTTTGAAAAACATGGTGAGAAGTCATAAAACCCCCCCTTTTTCTTGGCTCCATGTTGATGGTGAGGCTACAGCCTCAGAGAATCACAGAGTATCCCAAGCTGGAAGGGATCAACAAGGATCACCCAAGCCCAGCTCCTGATCCCAGCCCTGTTTTCCTCAGCACACAGCCCCTCGCAGGTACAATGGCCACAAATCAGCAGAACTCACCCCGGTGAGCAGGGTCTGCCCAGGCTGCCCACTCCTGCTGTTCCAGCAGCATTCCAGGGAAAGCTCACCACGCTCTAACAAGTCCTTGCTGCCAGCATCACAGCTGGGACAAACTGAGGCATCAGCAGCACTGCCAGTGTCCGCTGGCTCCGCTTTCCCTGGCTCCAGCTCCCCGGAGAAGCACCAAGGCACAGGGGTCTCAGCGACCCAATCCACCACACACCCGAGGGAGGGGCTTCCAGGATTATCCAGCCCCTGACGGTGTGTTTTTAGGCTGCTTTGTTGGTTTTAGGAGCCAGATCACACCTAGGTACAACCTCAGGCACCGGATCTCCTGCTGTCCTTGGCAAAAGTGACGGATTAGGGAAGTCTGGGGTTTTTCATGGACTTGCAGAAGTTGCTGGCACTCAGCAAATTACTAAGTCAACAAATCTGTGCGTTACAATTAATCACAAACTCCCCACCAGTGATTAGATCTCTCAGCTTATAAGAATTTTCCTCTTGTAAACTTTAAAACCATCCAAACCCAGAAAAGACCTTTTAAGATAAAGCTGCACCTAAGCAACACAATTCTCACACCAACTACCTTTAGAACCACTGGATTCTTTAGAACAATTGTGTCTACAATTAAAACTCTTCAGGCTGTACCAAAATCTTTGCTAAATTCCTAAAGTTGGTGTAAACTTGCCCAGCAAGGTTTTCTTTTAACCTTCCCTTTGCTGAGGACGGGCTGAGACCTCTGGGACTCCTCACTGCCCAAACATTCCCAACCCTCTTGGGGCTCTTCTCTGAATCCTTCAAAGAGAGTTGTGCTCTGAATCACTCCAAATTTTCCAGTTATTTACTGGTTTTTGCATCACTTGCACGTTATCTGTGATGTTTGCTTTGAAGTGACAGGCAAAAATAGTCCCTAATGACGGGCTAAGGATGAAACCCGTCTAGAAAACAGGTATTTCGTGATAATTCCTCCTGCATTCAGACCTGTGAGTTGCTTTAAAAAAAAACCAAAAAATTTAATATTGCCGCATTAATTGAGAAAACATTTAGTTTTGTAAATGGAAATGTTTTCCATTAGCAGTAACTCAACAGTCCCCTGCATCAGTGGTAAGACAAACTTGCAACTCCAGTCTAAAAGCACTGAAGGCAGTCAGACCCTTTGGTAAGGGAACAGCCCCGTCAGGAAGATGTTTTTAATAACTTTTCACTACTTAAACTGATAAACTTGACAAAGCTCGTTTTAAAAGGACAAGAGGTGCTGGGTGACGAACCCAAGGAGTGGCTGGTTGTGTTCTCCACAGAAAAAGAACAGAGACCCTCTGGCAAAATAAGTTTCTTGTGATGTGAAACACAGCCCTCCAAAGGGATCCCAGTGCTCCTGGTTCTGCTCTGCCCCATTTCAATTCGGAAACGTCAGTCAAGTTACTGTTTTTTAGGAAACACACTGCAAAGGGCCAGTTTCCATAGAAGGAGCCCCAGCAGGGCTGGCAGGGCAGACCCTCACACCCAGCACATCCCCTGAGCCCCCCAGCCCTTACCTGGCCGCCTCCTCGCTCACAGACATGATCAGAGCCCCGGCTGCACCCGGGAGAGCCCCGCACTCCAAGTACTCCAGCTCGGCTCCAGCGAGGACCAGCCCCTCGTTCCAGCTCTCGTCACTGCCCACAGGAGCAGGACGGGCCGAGCGAGTCACGCATTCGCCAGACACCCAAATATGTGACAGCTCAGCCCACCCCCGCCGAGCCGCGCAGCCACAGCGAGCACAGAGCTGCAAACACCGTCCTCCCCTCTCCAGAGAAACGCTGGAGCCAATGCCAGCACTGCTGGAAACCCCGGAGTTAATGCCAGCACTGCTGGAAACCCAGGAGTTAATGCCAGCACTGCTGGAAACCCAGGAGTTAATGCCAGTGCTGCTGCAAATCCACCACTTTCACTTGGAGCCCAACGGCACAAAAAAGCTCCAATTCCCTTCTAAAAATCCTTACCTATCCCACTTCACAGGACCGAGCTGAACTGTTCCCCCAGGAAAGCACAGGCACAACTTCGGATTATACTTGGAAAGAACCAAAAATACAAAAGAAAGGCACCTTGCATTTTCCTAAGCACAAATCTTGACAGAAAACAACAAGTTTCCCTTTTAAATGACCTGAAGAACAGAGGGTTTGGTAACTGCACTGACCCGAAGAACGGAGGGTTTGGTAACTGCACTGACAGCTGGCTCATTGAACATCCCAGTGACAGGGATTTCTAACAGGAAGGGACGGTTTGAGGTTTTTTTAGCCAATTATCCTTGACTTTCAGCAGGCAGAAGACATGGAAATAACAACAATAACCAACGGTCCGTCAGATGGAAGGGTTTTGTTCTTGCTCTCATCTCCAAATGCCAACCGAACACCCAGTGAAAAAGCTGAACCCAGTGGTACCAACTGTTGCTCCAGAATCCATACAGTACATCCATGCCCTAATTAATCCCCATGAACTGTCTCCTATTTGTAATTAATTTGACGGTGGAACAAAACCAGCACTTCCCGGTGAAGCAAGGTCACACTGACCAGAAAGCGTCAGGACCAATTCCTACCAACAGAAAAGAGAATTGGCTAAAAAAAGCCAGTAAAAATAGCTGTACAAATGTCACTCTTGTGAAATTTTACTGTGCAGGGTGAAAGTTAGGCCCAATGGAGGCCAAAGCTTCCATTATCCCATACAGGGGTGGATTTTTCTCCTTGTGCTCTGTATTAGGGTCAAGCACAGAGAACCACAGAATGTCCTGAGATGGAAGGGACCCACAGGGATCATCAAGTTCAGCTCCTGGCGTTGCACTGGACACCCCAACCATCCCACCTTGTGCCTGAGAGCGCTGCCCAAACACTCCTTGAACCAGAGGAGTATTCCCAGAGC
>NW_021938794.1:471858-472977 GCF_001715985.3 Manacus vitellinus
GACTGAGGGAGAGACGGACTGAGGGACAGGGGGACACGGGTGGTGACAGCACGTGAGAGCACGGGGACATCTCCAGAACGGGACACCGGGAGAGGGGTGGGGACAAGGACACGGGGAGCAGGATGGAGACAAGGACCCTGCCAACAGAACAGACACATGGGGACACTGGAGTAGGGCTGTTGACAGGGACACCGGGAGCAGGATGGGGACAGGGATAGGGAGAGCAGGACAGGGACACCAGGAGCAGAGTGGGGAGCAGGGTCTTAGGGAGCAGGACAGGGACGGGAGCAGGGTGGGATGAGGAAATCGGGAGCAGGACAGGGACAATGACACTGCAAGCAGGATGGGGACAGGGACACGGGGAGCAGGACAGGGACATTCGGAGCAGGATGGGGATGAGGATAGCAGGAGCAGGGTGGGGACAGGGACACGGGGAGCAGGATGAGGACAGGGACATTGGGAGCAGGACAGGGACACCAGGAGCAGGATGGGAATGGGGGCATAGGGAGAAGGGGGAAACCAGGGACATCGGGAGCAGGATGGGGACAGAAGCAGGGTGGGAAATCAGAAATGGGGCAGGGACAAGGACACAGAGCAGGATGGGGACAGGGACATGCAGAGCAGGACCATGATGGGGACAGTGGGAGCAGGGCTGTGGATGGATACCGGAGCAGGATGGGCGCACTGGGAACAGGAAGGGGACAAAGACACTGGGAGGAGGATGGGGACATGGGGAGCAGGACAAGGATGGAGGCAGTGGGAGCAGAATGAGTGATAGGGACAGTGGGAGCAGGATGGGAATGGGGACATTGGGCAGGGTGGAGACAGGGAGACCAAAGCAGGGTGGGATGGGGGCATCAGGAGCAGGACAGGGACAAGAACACAGGGAACAGGATGGGGACAGGGACATGGGGAGCAGGACAAGAATAGGAACACTGGCATGTGCACAGGGATGTGGACAGGGACACCAGGAACAGGATGGGGACAGTGGGAATGGAGACAATGGGAATAGGGCTGTGGAACAGGGACAGCAGGAGCAGGGGGGGCACTGGGAGCAGGACAGGGATGAGGACAATAGGAGGAGGGCCGCAGCCAGGATCACCAGGAGCAGGATGGGGA
>NW_021938794.1:473392-475972 GCF_001715985.3 Manacus vitellinus
GAAAATTCCCAGCTCACGTGCGCGGGACCAGGTTTTCGGCTGCGAGGGCTCAGGCCCCGCTGCGGGTCAGTGTTTTCCAGCCGCTGGGAAGAGCCTGCGTGAGAACCGGCTCCTTCCCACGCCTGCCCCGCCGCTCCCGCCGCCCTTTCCCGGGGTGACGGCCGGGTCGCTGCTCGGACCCGCAGGGATCCAGGGGGATGCTGGGACCCGCAGGGACCCATCGGGCAGCGCAGCCCCGAGGTTCTGCTCTCCGAGGGCAGGGAGAACCAGCGCTGATGCCCGTTGGTGCCTGGGTGTCCGCATGGGACCCTCCAGCTGCGTTATTCCTCCCTGCAGAGCCCGGGGTGGGAAGAGGGATGTCCCCTTCCTGGGACAGCCACGGAGCAGCTGAGCTGTTGGCTCCGGAGCCAGGGTCCACCCCGGAGCCCTGGGACGTGCTGTGCAGCACAGGCACTGCCACCCCCCCACTGATCCTGCTGCAGAGCATCCAGGGACTGCTCCAGGAGACGCCTGGCCCGGCCCCTGGGGGCCCAGTGTGGTGCTGGGCTGTACTGGGAGGGGACAAGCACCCCCAGCGAGACCATGGGGGTGCCAGGGTGGTGTCTTGCCTGCGCCAAGCAGGGATTGAGCTCCCCCTTCCCCCTGGACAGAGGGGGAACATGCTACCAGTGAGGCTCCAGTGCCAGGATGGATGTGGGAGGCAGTGGGGACCCTCCCAGCACTGCCAGGCAGGAATGGCTGAGCCCGGTGACAGGGCTGGAGCCTCGGCACCATGTGCCCTCCTGCTGGGAGATGGGATGGGGCCATGCCAGTGTCCACAGGCAGGAAATCCTTCCCCTCTCTGTTTTCCAAGCTCCACTGGCCCTGAATTATCCCCCACAACATCCAGTTTCCACACAGACCCAGCAGGCAGCGGGATGGCTGGACATGCTTTCCCGTGGATGTTTCCTAACCTCCACACCTGTGTCAGCCCAGCACCTCCCAGTTTCCACCAGCAGCTGGCAGGAGGTTGTCCTTGGC
Organism: Manacus vitellinus; assembly: GCF_001715985.3. Classification (NCBI taxonomy): domain Eukaryota; kingdom Metazoa; phylum Chordata; class Aves; order Passeriformes; family Pipridae; genus Manacus; species Manacus vitellinus. The sequence goes on from NW_021938794.1 coordinate 474,413, forward strand.
TTTACCCTCTGCTCCTGATGTGCTGCTGCCCTCAGAGCCACCTCGAGCCTCTCCAAGTGCAGGGATGTCCTGGGACAGGCTCCCAGCAGTGTCTCTGGGATGGACCAGGCTGCCAGGGCCAAACCCAGCACAGCAGCATAGGGGCAGGGCCAGCCCAGGTTGGGCTGGGGGCAGCCAGGGGCCAGGGAGGGCAGGAATGGGGCCATGCCGGTGTCTGCAGGCAGGAAATCCTTCCCCTCTCTGTTTTCCAAGCTCCCCAGGAGCTGTGAGCCAGCCCTGGTGTCACCAGCACGTGCTCAGGAGTGACCCGGGGCAGAGTCCAGAGGCACAGCCAGGGCAGGGGAAAGGAGGTGGAGCACTAAAACCTTTCAGAGCAGGAGCAGCTGAGGAGATCCCTGAAAACTCAACAAGATCTAGTGAGAAAGGAAGAAAATTCAAGACAAGTTTTGTCCTAGGCTGACTGCTCTGTTTGCTACCACAGGCAGGAGAGGGATGACTTGATCCTTGGGGGTGGGACAGGGAGAATCAGAGCTGAGGATGGGGAAATGGGGGCTGAGGATGGGGGAAATTGGGGCAGCACATGCTGGGAGCACCAGGAAGGCTCCTCCAGCACTGCCATCTCTGAGCATGATCAGACCAAGCCCAGCCTGGAAGTTTGTACTAAATGTTTACAAGGGTTCAAAAAAGGGGTACAAAAAGGTCAAAGCCACACTCATCTCTCCTCCCAGGGAGCAGGTAGAAGCACTGCCCTCCAGACTTCCCCCCCAGAATCCTCCCCTCCTCAGCTGCCCCAAATGCCTGACACACTGTTTAGGCCCAGCCCTCAGGAATCCCGACATATTCACAGTGCTCTGCTCCATGTGCCTGGAGGAGCCAATCCCAGGGGAAAACCTCCTTGCTGGAGGTCACAGTACAGAAAGGATCAGGGCTCTGGGCTGTTCCCCACACAGGGAATGCCCACAAATGGTCCATGAATGCCCAGGGAGACTTCCACAGCCATGGAAAAACAATGTGAGGAGCAGCTCCCCGCATGCCCTGAGCCTCCAGGAGCCAGGGCTGGGCAGGCAGGGACAGGGAAGGACCCAGAGCTGCCAGCCAGGGCTGCACGTTCACATGGGGTAGTTGAGAACAACGTCCTGCTTGGCCAGTTCCAGCAACATGGGGTCGTCGAAGAACTTGCTGATGCTCACGTCCTCACTCAGGCCCTGTGGGGTAACACAAGGCCAGGGTTACTCCCCACACAGCCACTCCACGGAGATTCCACCTAAAAGCCCTCGTGTCCTGCAGTAAGATAAACTTTTGGGCTCCAGAGGAGGCATGAGGTGCTTTTCTGCAGCTTGAGGGCATCTAACACCCCTCAGGAGGCTGTGAACGTGCAGTTGCTGAGCGTATCTACCACCTCACTGCCCTCCCATGGGGGAGCTTGATTCCTTCTGCTCCCTCTGTGGCCCTGGGAGCCCCTCCAGCCCCTCAGTCCAGCTCAGAAACCAGTTCCTGCTTTTTCTGCAGGACAAGGGGGATAAACCAGGCCACTGAGGAGTCAGAGAGGCTGGGGGGGGG
>NW_021938794.1:476034-477965 GCF_001715985.3 Manacus vitellinus
CTCAGTGGAGGCCGTAGGATCCTGGTTTGGGCTGGAGTCACAGATGGGACTCCCACAGGCACCGAGAGGCAGCACTGGGGAAGCCCTGGGAAGACATTGGAGCACTCTGGGAACACAGAGGGGACGTGGCACACTCAAGGGACAACACTGCAACAGCTCAGCTGCTGGGCCAGAGGGACACTGCAGGGACTGCTCCCAGACGTACCTTCCTGCGCCGGGTCTTGATCATGAACTCCCGGGCCAGGTGAGGGGCCGGCTGCGGCTCCAGCGGCCGGATCACGATGCTCTTGTCCAAGGGGTCCCCAGGCACAATCTGGAACACAGGGCCAGGACATGAGAGTGCTAGTGCAGCTGGTTCAACCTCCTGGAGACCCCAAACTGCAACAGGAAACACCCCTGGGCCCTGCAGACATCCCCAACATCCCTTCTGTTCTCCTGGCACACACAAACTCACGTCACTGCTGATGTTCATGCCTGGGGGAAGTCACTTAATACAGTGTTGAAAATCCAAGCCAAGGACATGTCCCACCTTCCCCAGGGGCTGGTGTAGCATAAGACCCCTAAAATAACCAGCCCAGTCCATGTGGGTCTCAGTCAGCACAACTCTCTCCACAAACCAGGCGTGTTTGTTCTTTCAGAGCTCAGCCTCAGGCTTTCACATCTTGACCTTTAGGCTCAGCCCGCAGCTGCTGCTCCCACCTGGCTGTACCCAAGTCACTGTGCACCTCACAGCAGTGGCTCCCACAGGACCTGACTTGTCCCAGACACAGAAGTGACCACAGAACAGTATTTCATCCCAAATTTTGTTTTCTACAGATCTAAAACACCTTCTGTGAGAGGCAAAGCTCAAATGTGGCACCTCATGTCTTACAGCAGATCAGTGAATCTGACCCCTGCTCCAAGGCTCCTGCTCCCCAGGCTGCAGACTGCATCCAAACATTCCCTTCTCCTCAGGAGGATTCCTCTCCCTGGGCACTCCAGGACCCTGACACTCAGCCAGCAGCAGCATTCGGTGCTCCCTCGTTAGGACAAGGTGTGATGGGACTTGGAACAAAGCCCTGGCAGACATGGAACAGCTGGTGCACAAAGCCTCCCCAAAATCCTCTGAGGAAACTCTCCAGAGATGTTGTCCTGCCCTGTGTGAGCTCTGGCACTGACAGCACCTACCTGGTACCTGATCCTACCTGCCCCTCTTCCCTGTTTCCCCAGGACATGGACTCACCTGCCAGTGGTGGAAGACAGACAGGGAGAAGGCTTGTCCCTGCGTGTGGGTCCTCAAGTCGGTCTCAAACCCGAAGGAGTCAATGGCTGGGATGAAGGCTTTGATGGTGTAGAGAGGGGAGCCGGGGATCGGAGCATCCTGTGTCACGTGGCCTCTGCAAACGTGTCAAAAGATTGGTCTTCCTAAGTGTCACAGAACCAGGGAATGGGCTGGGTGGGAAGGGACCTTAAATCCTATTCCATTCCACTCCTGTCATGGGCAGGTTACTCCAAGCCCCATCCAACCTGGCCTTGGACACTTCCAGGGATGGGGCAGCCACAGCTTCTCTGGGCAACCTGTGCCAGGTTGCCCCACCCTCACAGGAAAGAATTCCTTCCCACTATCCCATCTAACCCTGCCCTCTGGCAGTGGGAAGCCATTCCCCCTTGTCCTGTCCCTCCAGGCCCTTGTCCAAAGTCCCTCCCCAGCTCTCTTGGAGCCCCTTTAGGCACTGGAAAGGTTCTAAGGTCCCCCTGAATCCTTCTTTTCTCCAGGTTGAACCACCCCAGCTCTCCCAGCCTGTTCTTACAGGGAAGTTGCTCCAGCCCTCTGAGCATCTTTGTGGCCTCCTCCGGACCTGCTTGAGCAGGTCCATGTCCTTCCTGTGCTGGGGGCCCAGAGCTGAGCACAGTGCTCCTGGTGGGGAGCACATCCCTTTGTGTATTCTCTC
>NW_021938794.1:478930-495805 GCF_001715985.3 Manacus vitellinus
CTGACATCGAGAGCTGCCCTGGCACGATGCAAATAGAATCCCAGAATGGTTTGGGTTGGGAGGGACATTAAAGCCCACCCAGTCCCACCCCCTGCCATGTGCAGGGACACCTTCCACTAGCCCAGGTTGCTCCAAGCCCCATCCAACCTGGCCTTGGACACCTGAATGCTCAGAGATTAAATTCTTAATCAATCCTGTCATTAGTTCCACTTCCCCACAGGTCCCACTTACATTCATCACAGAGGGGCCCTTCCCTGGTCCCCCACTGGAAGCCCTGCACGATGCTGTCCTTCACTGAGCCCAGAAGGGACTTGTCCACCTACAGACAGACAGACAGACAGACAGACAGACAGACAGACAGAGAGACAGCTTCAGAAACCAAACCTGCACCAGAAGCAGTAACAGACCCCAGTTAAAAGCCAGTTCCTAAAAGAGCAGCAATGTTCCCCTGTACCCTCAATGTCCACCCCTCGCTCTCACAGCTCAGGACCATCGACTTCAGAGCTTGGCACCCCAGAGCTATAGATTAAGGGTCCATATTTTGGTGCCCCTGAAAGGCAGGCCCATTAGCTGACAAGTTTTAAGACATTGGCCCAAACAAATAACAGCTGTGGTGGGGAAAGTGCAGCAGGTCTGAGCTGTGGCAAACAATGAGCAGCCCAACTGCATCAGGGCCTTGCTGGAAGTTCTGGGAGGAGTGGGAACCTCCTGGCACCACGGGACAAAGGTCTCACTGAAGCATGACCCCCCCCTCACCTCTGAGGGCAGTGTGTCATCTACCAGGATGTTTGGGCCAGTGGCATCCGGCCCAAAGGCCCAGATGGAACGGGCAGCCAGCAAATCCCAGTCGTACTTGGTCTGGAAGAATTCACCCAGCTTCTTCCTGATGGAAAAACAAGGGAAGAAATTGTAGGAAACAAGTATCTGACTTGCACTCATAATGTATTTGCAACCCTGCTCCCTTCAGTAATAAAATGGTCTCAGCTTTTACCTGGAACAGTCCATTTCCTGGGGCAGGGATGCTCATGGACAGGCTGGCAGCAATACCAAACAGGATCCCTGCCTGACACTGTGCACCCTGTAGATCCCAGCATTCCCTTTTCTCCCCAGTTATTTGCACCTAGATGGATTCCTGCTCTCCCAGATCAGTCATACCTGTTCCACGTTATCTGCACCACTTCATTCTCAATGTCCTCTGCCAGTCCCTTCTCCAGGGGCTCAGCGATCATGGTGATCTTGTTCCTGAGGAGAGACAGTCCCAGTGAGGGCAGAGAGCGATGGGAATGGAGCTACTGGGAGGATCAGGCACTGGCAGCCCCTCAGGACAAGAAAGACGTTGAGGGGCTGGAGCGTGTCCAGGGAAGGGAACGGAGCTGGGAAGGGGCTGGAGCAGCAGGAGCAGCTGAGGGAGCTGGGGGGGCTCAGCCTGGAGAAAAGGAGGCTCAGGGGGGACCTTCTGGCTCTGCAACCCCCTGACAGGAGGGGGGAGCCGGGGTAGGGTCGGGCTCTGCTCCCAGGGAACAAGGGACAGGAGGAGAGGGAACGGCCTCCAGCTGTGCCAGGGGAGGGTCAGGTTGGATATTGGGGAAAATTTCTTCACAGAAAAGGTTGCAAAGCCTAGCACAGGCTGCCCAGGGCAGTGGTGGAGTCCCCATCCCTGGAAGTGCTCAAAAAATGTGTGGATGTGTCACTTGAGGACATGGTTTAATGGTGAACATGGTGGTGCTGCTACATTGACTGTTGGACTTGATCATCTTAGAGGGCTTTTCCAGCCTTACTGATTCCATGATTCTGGGGCTCTACAGCTGCCCCCTGCCTCCAGCACAGTTGGGCTGATGAAACCATACGTGCCTGTTGCTGTCACTGTCTCCTTGTAAACACAGACCAAGTGCTCAAGAACCCCCAACACCACTAACCTGTCCCCAGCACAGGTCATTCCATGTATCCAGAAGGTCAAAGACTCACCTAAGACTGGGAACAACCTGGTCTGGTGGAAGGTGTCCCTGCCCTTAGCAGGGCTTGGAACTGGATGGACTGTAAGGTCCCTTCCAACCCAAACCATCCTTTGATTCTGTGAAGACTGGAACCCCTCTGTTCCCAGAAATCAGGCTGCCAACCATGGAGAGAGTATCAGAATAAAGGAGGGCAAGAAGAACCAGAAACCATGGGGGAACAGAGGAAAGCCATCTTCAGCAGACCTTGATTCCCCTGAAAATTCAAGCATGAAAATGTCCCATGCTCTCACATCTCCAAGGGCCCAGGGCATCACCAGGAAGGCACAAATCCAAGATTAAGTATGGACACGAGAAGACAAAGCTTTTGCTCATGAAATTGTTTGGGGAGTTACTGAAGGCAGCACTGGGCTCTGTGGCAGCTGCTCCCAGGACAACTCCCAGTCTGGGAAACACCCACAGAACTGCTGAGAGAGTGGGACAGGTAAAGAGGAGGATGTGGATCTGTATTCCCTCCATTCTGAGAGCTCCCACAAAGCACAGGAACACCCCTGGGACTCCAGTGTGTTCCTGAGTTCAGCTCAGCTGGACACTTGTGTGGACAACAGCCAGAGGGAACAGCCCCCCTGCAGGGGATGGACCCTCCCTCTGCCCCCCTCTGCCCCCCTCACCCACAGCCTCTTACTTCTTGTTGGGGGTCTCAGCAAAGCACTTCAGGGAGGACGTTTCCACCACTGTCTCACAGAATGTCACCACTGGATCGGCCACCTGGAACAACAAGTGTGTTTTCAGTCCTTTTTTGTTTGTAAAGAGACTGTTTGAAAGCCCTGAACACCTACAAGAAAAAACTGGTTCACCTGGCAGTGTTTTGTGCATGAACCACTGAGGCTTCACAGGCAGCTCCACTAATTCCTTCACTCAAATGAGACAGGAAGATTTAAACCTGACTCCAGGCATGAAAAATTCTGCTCAATTTATTTATTTGGTGCTAACCAAGCAATGGCTGAGGCACAGGAAAAGGCTAGATTATGGAAAACTCTTCTCTAAGACAATTTTCAGTCTCTCAATCCCATTGCTGTGACAGTCAGGCCGTAAGAGGCACTTCTGCACCCCAACAGCCCTTTTCTTTTTTTTCCCTTTTACAGGGATGTGACAAAATCCATGTTGTATGTTCAGGTAGGTTCATTTTCCCATCCTTCTGAGACAGGGGAACAAAGCCCTGGTTTTCCAGGGTTTCCAGCTGGGAAAAGCCCCTCTCTCACCCCCTCACCTTGATGTCAATCTCGGAATACATCTTGCGCAGGTCGTGCATCACACAGTCCAGGTACAGCTCTCCTGTCCCCAGGATCACGTGCTCCCCAGACTCTTCCACCTGGAAGAGAAGAGAAGGGTTCAGCTGACAACATTCCTGCTCACAGCTCCTGCCTCCCAGGCTCCTACTCAAGCCTGAGGAAGGATCAGCTGGTTGGGATCAGAGCATCCCAAGGAAAGCTCCTGCAGCCTTTTCCAGCAGGAAGTGCTGCAGAAAGCTGCTTCCCTGGCACAAGGGGTGTTTTTCTGCTGGATTTATACTTTTCTGCTATTTCCACATAATTTATGAGATCAACATGCAACAGCATGAAAAGACCCACAACAAACATAACAACCCACAGTAAAAAATTAACTACTTTTAAGATCAGCCCAGAAGTTGCCCCCACCACAGGCTGAAAACAGTCACACAGAGAATCATGGAATAGGCAGGGCTGGAAGGGACCCCTGGAGATCATTTAGTCCAACCACCCCCAGCAGTACCTTAGTTGTAAGGGAGGGGTAACTCTTGTTGACTTTCCTGAGACCATCCAGCATTTTGGGGAGCTCTGAGGGGTTCACTGGCTCCACTGCTATTTTGATAACAGAGGTGGTGTTGAACTTCAAGGGTCGGAAGATCTGAGCCTGGAACCAGAGAGGACAAAGAGCTGAAAGTGCATCACAGAAGCCCACAGGTTGGACACAGCTGCTCCCTGTCCCTCAGTGGCTCTTGTGCCTCAGCATCAGGGCCATGAGGATTCTTCAGCCTCACCAGGGGAGCTTTTGGGATGCCCTCCATCACCCTGCCTCCCCATAAGGCTGGGCAATGCCAGCCATGCAGGTACCTCCTCATTGCCCCGGGGCTCTGTCACGGTCGCTGTCTTCACGATGGGCTGGTCCACACCCTCAATCAGCACCCAGTTGCCAGCAGGAACCCTGTTCACCTCAATGTGATACCTGCAAGGCAGGAGAGCACCACTGCAGCCTCAGGCCTTCCAGTGCCCTCCTCCTCCCTGTCCCTGCAGCTCTCCCTGCCTCCCAGCCCCTCACCTGACTCCAGGTGACTCCCCTCCCCAGTGAGCCCCTTGCCAGAGCTTTCCATACCTTGCTACCGAGATCCAGAGGCGTCCGACGGTGCAGATCTGGGAATCCTCCTCGTCTTCCAGGGTGTAGTTTTCTCCAAGGACCTTCACAGGCTGTCCAGCATGAATGGTGCCACTGAGCACCCTGCCAAAGGCGTGGAACTGGACACCATCATCAGTGCTGTACATTTTTGTTGTGTGACACATCAAGGGACCCTTCCCGTGACAGAGAGAGAGAAATGAGCCTCTTCCAAAGCACAGACAAGAAACACACACAGACCTGGCAGGACTGGACTTTGATGATCCTTGTGGGTCCCTTCCAACTCAGGATATTCTATGATTCCATGATTAGTGTATAAAAGGGATTAATGGGCTGGAATTTAGGAATACTTCTTTTGATTTACCAATTCCTTCATTTCTTCCCACTGGAGGCCCTACATCTCCTTGCCCTGTGTGGAAACCCCTGGAATGACCCTGGTGGACTGTTCTGGAGCTCCCATCCCTCCTCCTGTAGAGCAGCAAACGGTTGTTGGGACAAAGCCATGAGCAGAAATGTCACCTGCTGGCCTGCAAACCCGCCCAGGGCAGAGCACCTGAGCCCCCACAGACCACAGCCTCCAGTCCCACAAGGTCACTCCACCCTGGTGATGTGGTGGCAGTCACCAGTGTGGAGTGTTATGTGGATAATCACAACTCATTAAAATAAGAGACTCATTTTCTCTGCAGACATCAGAGCAAAAGTCACAGGCAAATTCCTCCCTCAGCTGCCGGCGTTGGTGGCTCCAGACAACTCCGAGTGACAGCTCAGTGCAAGCTGTTTGAGGAGGAAGGTTTTGCAGGGCTTTCAGAGGAAAGGTGCTGACTAACTAATGCAGGGTTATTTTTATCAGCTCAGTTCAGATCAGTTTTCTCAGTTTGGGAAGAGAATCAAACTTCAAGGAAAAGGGACAAAAAGGCAACAAAAGGACACAAAACCACCCTGCAGCTCTCCCACGTGCTCTGGAGTCCTGACCTAGTCCTGTTCTTCTCTGAACGCTGTCAAACAATTCCCTCTCTCCAGGGCTGCCCTGGTAGGCAGCTGAAGCTCCTCGGAGTGAGGAGGTTTGTGCCAGTGTCGGATGAGAGGTTTCAGAGTGCTGTGAGTGAAATCTGTGCAGATGGCTGGCTGGGAGGCAGCTGCCCTGTGAGGGCAGGGAGAGCAGGGCCTGTTTGCCTTGGGTTTGGACACTCAAAATAAACACAAGTTTCCTTACGTCGGGGTCACATTCACTCATGGCCTCGCCCAGGTCCGAGTCCACGCCGCCGGTGTAGGTGTGCTCGATCTTCGTCTTGGCCCCCACCTTCGGGGAGGGGATGTGCTGCACACACATGTCCACGAAGCCTGGAACAGGGACACTTGGTGAGGACAGGATTAACCAGTGTGGAGGAAAGAAATAGATCCCACAAGCACAAGGCAAAGCCACTGTGACCACAGCGCACCCACAGCAGTGGGGAGAGGTGAGCGGTATCCTGTGGGCAGGGGGTTTAATGGTTTATATTTGGAAAGCTCAGCAGGGTCTGTGCAAGTGAGCACCCCGTGGCCAAAATATAGCCCTTAACTGTTGGTGGGAGGTATTGGGGTACAGGGAAGATTGTGGAGGGGAAGACAAACAGCTTTTACCTGTGAACTCCCCAAAGAACTTCTTGCAAACCAGCCGCAGGAGGGGCCGAATGTTCAGCTTCAATTCCTCTTTGGTCAGGTGGATGCCAAGTTCATCCAGGGTCCTGGGCAGGGTCGTGTCCACATCCCCCACCACCTGCAAGACAAGAAGCCCCACTCTCACTTCAGTGGGGGGATCCAAGCCAGTAACTCCCAGGTGCAGGTTCACACATCACCCACAGGGATCTGGACCTGCACTGGTTTAGAGCTCACGCCAGAGCCAGATGGGTCAAATCACAGGATCATGGAATCATTAAGGTTGGAAAAGCCCTATATATACACAACTACTAGACCAAGTCCACTACTAATCCATGTGCCCAAGTACCACATCTACATATTTTTGGAACACTTCCAGGGATGGGGACTCCACCACTGCCCTGGGCAGCCTGTGCCAATGCCTGATCACCCTTTTGGTGAAGAAATTTTCCCCAATATCCAACCTGACCCTCCCCTGGCACAGCTTGAGGCTGTTTTCTCTTGTGCTGTCCCTTGTTCCCTGGAACATGCTCCCCCCTCCAGTCAGGGAGCTGCAGAGCCAGAGGGTCCCCCCTGAGCCTCTTTTTCTCCAGGCTGAGCCCCCCCAGCTCCCTCAGCTGCTCCTCATCAGACTTGTGCTCCAAGTCTTTGCTCCAAGTCCAAGCACTACCACTTGGCTGCTATCAGGACACACCAGGAACACTAAGGGCAGTTCCATTTACTGCAAATACAGGGCTGCATTTGCAAGGAACAATTGTTATGGAGTTTGTCACTGCTGCTCTGCACCCCCAAATCAGCCCTTGTGAAGATCACGCTGCAGAATGGGACAGAAGAGTCCCACAGGCACCAAACTTGCCACCCAGTGCCCAGGCCCTGACTGCTCCTGGCTGGAGAAAGAGAGAAAAGACAGGAGAAAGAACTACCACATACCTGAGCCAAGATCTTGTACAGGGGCTCCAGAATGAACTCCACAAAGCTGCGCTGGGAACTGCTCGTCGGGGCCTTTTTGGTGAACTTGCGGCTGTTGGAGACCAGGGGAGACATGAGGAGCAAGAACTGCAGCCTGGAACCACCCCTACACGGCCTCTGCTCCTGCCAGGTTATCCTCTTCTCCCTCCTGAGCCCCAGGAAACTGTCAGGGCCAGGCTTACTCCAAACAAAGGCCAGAGGAGCCTCTCTGCTCCTGCTTATGGGATTCAGGAGGACCACGTGGATTCACACCAGGCAGGAGGCCTGACTCAACCCTTCCAGATAGTACTGCATCACAGGAGCAGGTTGGAATGACCTTGGGTGGTCATCTAATCCACATTTTACAGGGAAAGAGGGAAAAACCCAGGAAAAAAGTAACAGACATTCAAACAGGGTTCTTACGTCTTCGGGTTGAAGTAGATGTCACCCCAAAGCCGCTTGGCAAACTCCTGATAATTGATGTCTCCTAAAGGGAAAAAGCAAATGGCAGAATCAGATGTATTTCTCTCAGCTTGGAAATCTTTACTTTTTGGCTTTTAAAACAGCCCTGAGGATTCGATTTAATGAACTGATGCTGGTGAGTGAACGCCAGGTCCCAATTCTGGGTGAAAGATTAAGCCCTGACCTGGGGAGACCAGGCAGAGGTGAGGAGAAACAGCCCACTGAGGATGTCCCCAGCAGCCCAGGGACACTGAAGTTCACAGACTGGAACACTCCAGCTCTCTCAGCGACCCAGGAGGTCAGAGCTGAGGAGCACTGGCTGCCAGACACTGCGCTGCAGGAGCCCAGCCACATCTGCTGCACTTCCAAACGGGAACGCTGTGCCTGACACTGCAGTGCCAAGGTGCTGGGCTGCCCTCCACCCCTCAGGCTCAGCACCAGCATTTTCTGTCCTGCTGAACATCTCCAGGTTCCTCTCTCTTTCTCAGCCAAACACGCAGTGCTGAGGGAACAGAGCAGTGCTGGCTGTCACGGTGAATTTACAAATAACAGGACACGGTGAAAACCTACAGCAGTTTCCAAACAAGCTTTGGCTGTGGGCAGATGTGTGAGCACAAGGAATTTTATGGTGGCTGTTATTTGGACACTTAAACCGTTCTAACTCCTGTCAGCTGATGTGTGGTGGCTGCACACACAATCCCTGATGACCAGAATCCAATATTCCCGACTTCAAGTACCCCACCAGCTCCTTCTTGCCCCACATGGGTGGCATCTCCTGCTGACTGTGCTCTTCTCAGCCCCCCCAAAGATGGGGTCTCATCCCAGCAGGCTCTGAGTTAACGCTGTGACACCCAGGGAGCTCATTTACTGCTCCAAACTCCCTGACAGTCCTGACACTCCGGTCCCTGACCTCTACAACTTCATCCTCCCTCAGGCCAATTTCTTTGCAGGAGCTGGGCCAGCTGCTTTACAACCTCCTTCTTCCCCCCCTCATGGCTCCTACAGATCCCTGAATTCCCCAGTGGGAGACTTCAAAAACCTGGGCTGTGCAGCTGCTCGTGCCAGCACAGAGCCCACTGCTCCACACAGCAGATTGCCCTGAGTGGGCACCTGGGGAGCAGGAAATTACATCAAAGACAGAAAAAGACAGTTTCTTAAAAAAGAATGAGGGCAAGAGTGCAAAACCTTGTGGGCCAAGCTTCTGCCCAGCTGCAGCCGAGTCTCAGACTCCGGAGAGTTTTGGGAAAAGGCAGGAAGAGCTTAACTGCTTCTCTCCTGAGCTGCTGATAAGGAGGCAAAGCACGACTCACACACCTGCCTTCAACTGCCAGAGCAGGGCTTGTTATTCCTGCTTTAGGGTACGTATAAAATCTTGGCTTCTCACTCAAGAAACATTTATCAGGAGAAAATACCCAGCTAAAACTGTATTTCTGCTTTCTGCCCTCCAAGGCTCAGCTCTGCAGTTCCTCCCATGTCCCAGCAATTCCCGAACACAAACACTGGCCATCTCCGTGCTGGGAAAGCTGCAGGGCTTAGAAAACCTCAACAAAAAAAGGTTGGGGAATGAGATGTTGAAGTGCACCAGGTTTCTGGATAATCCTCACCATATGTGTCTGCATAAATCTTTGCAAAAGACCCCAGCGTGAAGCAGATGCTGTACTGCGAGCTGGAGAAACACACGTTCCCCAGAAGGGGAGACAGCACCAGGTTCTCGTCAGTGGAATACATGCTGAGAGGAGGAAAACAAACCCAAATCAATGTTATGAACCAAAGGAGACACTCCAACCCACCTCCCACACCCAACAGCAGTATGTGACAGGCAGGGTTCCTGCATTGCCAAGCAGCATCTTTAAGCTGCAGCTCGTTCGCCATCGGAATTTCAGGGTCAGGAACATTTTCTGCCTAGAAACTTGAAAGCATTAATGTGCAAAGATTTAAAGATCCTGGAACTAAAAAGTTACCAGCACAAGTGCTTTGGATTTTTTTGTCTGGGGGAGGTTTTCTTTCCCTAAAAAAAGCATCCAAGTTGGTCAACCAAGTAAGGGAAAAGATAATACAAGGACAGAATTTAATCAAAACAGTTTTAATGAGCTCACGGGCAAGCCAGGATGAATTACCCTCCTCCCAGCTGCCTGATGCCACCACACACTGAACAGAGACAAGCCAGGAAGCCCATGTGCAAATCCACATACATTTGAAGGGCAGAAGGTTGTTAAAGAAATTCCCTGGATGCAGAATACACGGAAATGATGCATGGCTACCAAAATGTCCCTCCCTTCCCTGAGCAGGGCTGGCAAGGAGATTTGATTATATCAGTATCATATCTTTGTTCAGGGGTGGGAACAGCAAGCCCTTCTGGTTTTTTAGCAAATATTTAGGAGCTTTGAGACATCTCAACCTCCAGTTTGGGATACAATCTGGATAATTTCTGGATAATTTGAGATATTTGGGAACACAGAAGCTCATTGCTCTGTCCCTACTTCTTAATGGAGGACAAATAAAATGGGGGGGAAATGAAATCCCATGAAGCTTGTCAGGAAGAGCCTATCCTCCCTAATTCAACATATTGGCTGAAATAAATTTCCAATGGTTCTTCCTGCCCCATTTTCTCTGATTCAATGTATCAAGAGACAAATTAATGGGTTTTCAGGCATACACAGAGAGAAGCACCTGCAGTGGGACAGGGACACAAACCCCCTCACCTGATGAGACCATTAACTTCATCTACAATGTGTCTGAGTTTGTAATAAGCATCTGTTGGGGGCAGTTTGAGCTCCAGGATGAGCCGGTCGATCTTGTTGATGCACACGGTCACTGCCAACCTCTCCTGCACCGCGTGCTTGATCAGCCGCTCCGTGTTCAGCATCACCTGCAGGGAACAACCAGCTCAGAGCCCCAGGAAAGCCTCCATGAAATGCTATCTGGGGCGTGAGGGGCAGCCAGTGACCCCTACACTGCTGCCAGGCTGCAGAAAAGCCCAGGCTCAGCCACCAGCGATCAGCTAATCCTCCTGAAGCTCAGAGATAGCTGCTGACCCAACTGAATTCCTTGAATCCAAGCCTGTGGACATCTCTGGTATAAATAACCTGCTCAGTTTTAGGTATCATGGGGATGGAGATGCACACAAGTTGAGTAATCAGCCTACAGGCCACACGAATCACATCAGCCTGGACATAGGAGCCAGAGGCATCACTGCCTGTTTGGACGGAAAACTCACTTGCCAACCCGTCCTCCAAAAAACCTTCACCCCGGCAAGCTGAACCCAACCCAGGCCTTCATGCTAAGGCAGGAGCAGAGACTCCAGAGAAGAGATGCTGAGGATCACGCCTAGGAGAAGCTGGCACTCACCCCCTCAGCTGCATCGATGAAGAGCACGACACCGTCCGAGATGCGAAGGCCGGCTGTGACCTCGTCGGAAAAATTGACATGACCTTCAAAACCACAGAGAGGTGGTGAGTGGAGGCAGAGAAAGCCTTGATGTAGCAGCACAGAGGGGGGGAAGTTCTGCAGATTCCTGTGGTTGCTGGTACCCAGGGAGGTAGAACAGAGATGGCTTCCTCTCCAGACAGGGACCCGGGAGCAGCTGCCAGAGCTCCCCATGGGGATTCAACTTCAGCTTTAATGATTTTTTTTGAGAATATCCACAACAACTTGTTTAACAGGCACTTTTCCTCACATTTGTTACTGTTTTTCTCACAGCTCTTTGCAAGTACTTCAGGAAAAGGAGGAAGATTTCTCCTCAGCAAAGACAACAGATGCCTCTCCCTGCAGCCTCCTCCTCCTGCTCTAGCCTCCCTCAGCCTGAGCTGTAGCTCAGCAGATGTGTCCCAAGACCCTCTTTCTTAAAGTTTCTTAAAACAAGTTGATCTGTGATTATGTTCCCTCCAGAAGAGCCTGTCAGAGGCTCAAGGGAATTTGCTGAGTCTTGCTATGGGGCAACAGCATTTGAGCAAAGCACAATCCCACTGCAACACCAGGAAAAGGCAATTTACCTGTGCTGTTTGTATTCTGGAGTGAAACACCCTTTCAGCCTCATCAGCCCTCAATCAGGCCAGCTAATCACAAACACAGGCCTGACTTATTCCTGCCCATGGCAGGGGGTTGCAACTAGATGGTCTTTAAGGTCTCTTAACCCCAAACCATGCTGTGACTGTGTGACTAAGGGCCACGTGCAGTTGTTACTGCTGGAAGTGACTTCAGAGGAATGAACTCAGCTAAAGGCTCAGGACCAGGCTGGAATCAGCTATAAAAAATATAAAACAAAGCCAAGTGGTTCCCAAAGCAGGATTTTCAGGATTGCACAATCACCTGGGGTGTCAATGATGTTGAAGAGAAAAGATTTTCCTTTGGTGTCTGGCAGAACAATCGTCACTGGGGTGCTCTTGATCCCCACTCCCCTCTGAAACACAGGAAAGCAGGATTAGCAGGTCAAAAGTAAATACAGTGATCACCATGTGCAGATGTAGAAGGTGACCAAGCAAAAATCAGAAAGATGGAAAGAAGTTAACATCCATCCAGGACATGCTGTTACTCCCAGGGAAGGAATAACGTCAGATCACTGCAGTACCCAGTCCAGCTGCCCCAGTTGTACTGGTTCATACTGGTGAGCCACCACTGCACTGATGCCAGCTGAGGAGGCACAATATGCAACACCAGACAAAGAATGTGCATGTTTGTCTGTGCTTTCACCCTCTGCTGCTGCCAAGTTACACCTCAAAGTGCAAGACTTGATCACACTAAGCATAAAGTAGAGCGTTAAGATGAAGAGAAAAAAATGCTTCATAGGATTGTTCTGGTCATGACACAAAATAAACCTCCCACTCATGTCCAACCACATGGAGCCAGCTAAGGAAAAGGAGGAGAAATGTATTTATTTTGAAACAGTTTTTCTCCTCATCCATAACTGCTGCAAACCTCTTCCCCCTCTTTCTCTCAAAGCAAATAAGAGTTACCCACATGCTGGGGTGACTCTGCTGTAGGTTTAACATTACACAGTTTATAAATCATCCATGGAGACGAGGGTTGTGGGAAATGGAAGAAAGCTGGACCAGGGATCTTACTGAGGCAAACAAGAGGAGCAGATAAAGAAAATAACCAAAATGTGAAAAGCACAAAAAGGTGTTAAAATAGACAAGAAAACTGCCTACTGTAACTGAGTAAAGCATGAGACAACTGGATAAAATCGCTGCAAGACCACTCACCTCTTGCTCTGTGAACAATATATCAGTGTAGCAGAGCTGCAAAGGCAAAACAAGAGTCAGAACATCACATTTTGGTCTCAAATAATAAATCTGAAGCAGGACACACAGTAACTTGGACACACAGTTAAGGTGGTAAGTGACAGAGGCGGAGGTAGGACTGAGCTCTGGCTTTCCAGTCCTACGTTCCAGTCCCTGAATCACCTTGTCCCCAGGCACATGGGATGTAAAAGCCTCCCTCAGGGTGCAAAAGCCACCCCATCCCTGCTCCCAGGGCAGGGCAGGAACAGAGCAGGAGCTCACTCACATCCTGGTCATAGCGCTTCCGGATCTCCGGGTGCGTCTGTTCTATCAGGCAGTCGACAAAACATGTCTGGGAAAGAGAAGGGAGAGGAGGTGACTCCACTCAGACAGGGACAAACACAACCCCAGCCCTCCTGCAGCAGCACAGAGAACCTTGAGCACGTTATTGTAAAACCTACAGATTTAACCTACGAGAAAACCTACAAATTTCACAAGGGCCTGGAGGGATGGGCCAAGGGGGAATGGCTTTAAGCTGAAGAAGGGTTGGGTTAGATGGGATATTGGGAAGGCATGCTTCCCTGGGAGGGTGGGGAGGCCCTGGCACAGGTTGCCCAGAGAAGCTGTGGCTGCCCCTGGATCCCTGGAAGTGTCCAAGGCCAGGTTGGACGGGGCTTGGAGCAACCTGGGCTGGTGGAAGGTGTCCCTGGCCATGGCACGGGGTGGGACTGGGTGGGCTTTAAGGTCCTTCCCACCCAAACCATTCCATGATCCTATAAGCGAATCAGCAAGAGGAGCAGAAGGTGCTGCTGTGGACAGATGGCAAAGCAAACAACAGAGAGGTCACCATTACTATCACTGCACTTTGGATGTTCCCAGTACCTTGCCGTGGTGCAGGTGCCCACACAGAGTCACATTCCGGATCAGCTCCGAGTTGTCCATGAGATCTGCCAGGAAACTGGGGGAACAAAACACAAAAGACTGTTGGAGGCTCCTGCCGTGTCTCAGAAAAGCAGGTGCCATCTCAGCCACGCTTCCCATCCACGGTGCCCCCTGAATCCTCGCCAAACTCCCAGCCCGCCGGTGCCCTGCGGGGGAAGAATCCCACTTCCCAGATGGGGAGGACAAGAGAGTTGGAGTCCCAGACAGATGGCAGTGGGTGGGAGGAGACGGAGCCGGCAAAGCTGCCAGCGATGGAATATTATTGAATATTTTTCTTCTCTTCCAGTCAGTGCTGGAGCAAAAGTCACATCCATGCACTCAGATGATGAAGCACTTCCACTCAAACCGTGGCAGGCAGTCAAGTAAATCACCGTGCTGGATAACAAGCACCCCACAGAGCTTTGGAAGCAGCCAGGGGGTCCACAGACCATTAATTCTGATTTTCAGGTCTTAAAACAGTGACATTCCAGGGACTCAAGGAAACAGCAATGGAATTTAAGTCTTTTTGGAACCAGCAACCAAGCTGGGTAATGATGGGCCAAGTCACTTCTGCAGGGATCCTGGCCAAAAGATAATTGAGAGCCTAAATTGCCAACCCTAAAAAATAATGGGAGGCTATAAAACATGCAGCCACTGCCACAGGCCCGCAGAGAATAAGTGCTGTCAAATCACCTCCTTTTTAAACAGATTAAGTTTTCACTGATGCAGTAGACTTCTTAACGTAAAACATTTCGATTAAGAGCTAAAAAATACAGAAATCAATACTAACTCTGATTAAAAGCTTGCTAATTGGTATGAAAATAAGGCTGAATGGGAAATCGATACCCAACTCGCAGGTTTCTGGCAACGTCCCACAAGGAATTTCTCTGGGCCCCATCCTAACCATTTATATCAACAAACAGGGCCAAAAGGAATTAATTACAAATGGGATGAACAGCTCACACAGGGAGCAGGGAATCAGTGGATAATGACTGAGCCAAAGGAACTGCTGAGGAAAACCAGCCCCAGCAGCTCTTGGGCTCTGCTCTGGTTCTGCTGAATCCCCCTGGGCACCGAAAACAGCAGGGATGGACCCTCCCAAAACAGCTCTGGGAATTCCTGAGTGAGCACCAGCTCCAGGAACATCCTGTTCCCTCTGAAAAACAAGAGGCTGCTGGATGCCAAGCAGAGGGACTGCTCACACTGGGGCTGCTGCTCAGCCGTTCCTGTTTCTGGGATCCACACAGAGAGACCATTAAAACCTGGGAAAAGCTCTGACTGGCCATGAAGTGGCACATGGAGAGATGAGCCCAAGGACACTCCCACAGCTCCATCTGCTCATCCCAAACAGGGACAGCACAAACACACTGCAGCAGGGGACACGGACCCTCCACCCACCACAGCACACAAAAACGCTGATGCCAAGATCAGATTTTTAATAGAAAAAGCAAATTATGTTTTTTGTTCCACATCAAACTTGTGTGAGATGTTATCTTTAAGTTAGTTTGAATTTTTTTCCAGAGATTTTCTCCCAGTCCTGGTGTCCCAGGGGCTGCTTTGGGGTACAACCAGCAGGTACCACCACGCCCACGGTCCTGGTGACCTGCACAGAGCTCTGCACTCACCCAGCAGCATAAGAATTCCCAGTGGGAGCTCCTCCAGGATAGATGGGGTCTAATTTGAGACTGGGATCAACCTAAAATGTCCCAATATGACGTGTGCCACATGAATATTTAACAGGTTGTCCAGAGAAGCTGTGGCTGCCCCTGGAACCCTGGAAGTGTCCAAGGCCAGGTTGGATGGGGCTTGGAGCAACCTGGGCTGGTGGAAGGTGTCCCTGCCCATGGCACGGGGTGGAACTGGATGGGCTTTAAGGTCCCTTCCATGTCAAACCATTCCATAAGTATTTCCTGAGCCACAAGAGGCTCTGACTATGGAACTTTATCTCAACCTTGAGATGAGATTCCCCCTCTGTGTCCGAGCCCTGCCCTGTGCTGGAGAGGGAAAATGTCTGGGAAATGGTCTGTCCTGCATTTCCTTCCTCTTGCCCTTGGTTCAGAACCGGAGAAGCAGCTGCTGGGGTCAGTCAGACACCAAGCCAGAGCCCTCCAAAAATCTGCCACCCCTCCCAGCCTAGAGCAGGACCCCTCAGGGCAGGGGGGACCAGCAGTGGTGACAGCTCGAGCTGACCCCCCCAGCACTCACTCCATCTCATAGACAGTGACTGGCAGCGTCTGCTCCATCAGGGAGAACTTCTTGGTCTTCACGGGTTTAATAATGGGCTCTGAAACAAGAGAAAGAACAACAAACTGCACCCAGAGCCCCCAAACCAGGAACAACCTCCAGGAACAGGGAGTTTTGCCATCAAACTCCCAGTTTTCCAGCTGACAGATTCTCTTTATCAAAGCAGCTGCAGGAGAGGGTCACCGCAGGGCCCTTCCAACACAAATATTCCAGTGTAAAGGGATCAAAGAAGATGACTTAAATGTATTTAACTTCTCCTTAAACATCTTTCAAGTCTCTGCTGATTGCTGCTTTTCTGTTTGGGATTTGGAACAACCACGAGAGCCCAAACCTGCACACACCAGACAAACAGGAGTCTGTGTGTGTTCCTGGGGCTGTGAGGGGGCTCCAAAGGGGCAGCACAGAAAGAAACCCATTTCTCTCCCTCCCCACTCACCAGTGAGTGGTTGTGTGTCCTCCTCCTGCACGATGGTCTCCACCTCAGGCCCGTACACCTCCTCAGCTGTGGGGTAGTACTTCTTGTCCTCGTGGAGCACCACCTCCATGCCAGGGTGCTCCTCGTCGTGCTCCCCCATGTCATCGTCGTCATCATCATCCTCCAGCTGCAAACAGGGCCCACCCTCAGCTCAACCCCAGCCAGGGACCCACAGCACCCCACAGAGGTGCCCTGGGAGCAGCTCCTGGGAGAGCAGCACAGCCCTTCCTCAGGAAAATGAACAGCCCCTGGGCTGGCAGAGACACCAGCACAGGCAGGGACTCCAACGCCAGCTCACACACAACACAACACCCCCATCCCACACAGACCCACAGGAGATGGGAACTACCTCCTCCTTCCCCCCGTGGCTCAGCCCCTTTGCTCCCCCCCCTCCTCCTGCCCCCCTGGTGTCCCTGGGGTCTTTCTCTGCCTCCCCCCAGGGGGATCTGGCTCCTGATGCAGCCTCAGCTTCTGAGAAGACCCCGAAAGGGACAGGGAACCTCCCCGGGACTGGCACCACCACTCAAACCCAGGCCGGCTGCAGGAGCTCCCAGTCCCCACCGTGACCCCAGCGGGAGCTTTGCCTTCCCCTTCACCCCGGGCACACATC
>NW_021938794.1:497478-505690 GCF_001715985.3 Manacus vitellinus
CGGTATCCCGGGAACGGCCTCGGGATCCCAGGAACGACCCGGCTCCGAGGACAATCGGTTGTGGTTCAGATTTGTCCCCAAATCTCCTCGGGTGGCCCCGTGTGGGCTGAGCTCGGTCCCTGCTCTGGGACTGGTCTCTGTGGTGCCCGGTTGTGGCCCAGCACTGGGAAGGGGCTGTCCCCTCTCCAGGACACTGTTCCCTGTCCCCATTCCCACTCCAAGCTCCTCCTCTCTCCCCACAGCCCTCAGGCCCTGCTGGGGCTGCAGAAACAGAAGGTTGTGACAGGAGGGTTGTGACACATGTCCCCTGTCCCCTGCCCAGCCTGTCCCTGCTCCCAGTCCCGTCACGGCTCTGTCCAGGGTGTTGGAAGCAGGTTGGGATGGCAAGGCTGCTCCAGGGGGAGCAGTGCCAGGCAATCCCAGTGCCCACCAAACTCCTGGATCCACCTGCAGGTTCAGCTGGGACTTCCAGTGTCCATCAACATCCTGGATGTCCTGTAGATCCATGTGGGACTCCCAGACCCCACTGAACTCCTGGATGTCCTATAGAGCCATGTGGGACTCTCAAACCCCACTGAAGTCCTGGATCCCATACAGATCTGTCTGGCGACTCCCTGTCCCTTGACATCCACAGGTGGATCCAGGATTTTTACCACATTTTGTAGGACCAGATCAAATTCCATTCATGGATTCACCTGCACTCAGTCACTACCTGATCCTTGAGAGGCAGGAAAGCATTTTAAAGTGGCTTTTTCTACCCCAAACACTTGCCAGTCCCCATAACAGGATTCCCAGGGAATTTTAAGCTGGTTTGTCCTTGTATTGACAAGGCCCTGCTCCTGCAGCCTGTCCAGTGCCTCTGGATGGAAGTAACTCAGAGCCTCAGAGTGTTTTCTCTTGCCCCCTGTCCCTCCCATCCCTGTTCCCTGCAGGAACATCGTGCTGGCCTCACATCTGAAGCCTCTGGAGAAGAAGGACAGGCTGGGGCAGAGGAGGAATGTGTTGTGGAATCCCTGTGCAGCCCCAGCCAAGGCATCACCTGCCCACACTGAGGAGATCCCACAGGTGAGGGGGAGACTCTGGGGCCTCCTCCACAGCTGGAAATGGCTTGGGAACAGTCTGGGTGTTAGTTGGAATGTAGGAGTTACTCAGGGACTGTGAGCCAGCCCTCCCAGACCCTGGAACATCAGGGTTTGGATCCCCACAGGGTCGGGCTGGGCCCCCTCAGGAAGAGTCAGCTCCATCCCTGTGGGAATGGTGGCTGGACAGCCTGGGCCCAGAGCTCCCAGTGCCTCCCACGGTCTGCAGGAACAATGGGGGAGCAGAGCCCTCCCAGCCCACAGTCCTGCAACCCAGAGATGTGCATCAGGATCCTCCCTGGAACAGCCTCTGGCTGAGCACAGCCAGTGCTTCCTCAGAATCCCAGAATCCCAGCTGGGGTTGGAAGGGACCTCTGGAGATCACCCAGTCCAGCCCCCCTACCAAGGCAGGATCACCTGGAGCAGGTGCCACAGGAACATGTCCAGGTGGGTTTGGAATGTCTTCATGACCTCCCTGGGCAACTGTTCCAGTGCTCTGCCACCTCCATGGAAAGAAGCTCCTCATGTTGAGGTGGAACTTGTGCTTTGGTTTATGCCACTGCTCCTCATCCTCACCCACAGTTTAATGATCCACAGCATGGAAAAGGGCCGGTTTGGGTTAATCCTGCTGGCTGGACAGCAGGTCTGGTTGGGGTCAGGATCACTCCACAACCATCTGTGTTCACACCAGGTGTCACATCTCATCCACCTTTCCCTTCTGCCCCTGGAGTTCCCAGGTTTCTCCGGGCTCGAGGCACCTGGCATTTCCTTGTCTTCTCGTTTTCCCCCTCGGCAGCTCCTTGTGCCACCAAAGCCCCTGTGAGAAACATCTTTGGCTGACTGGGGCAGGGGGACCAAAGCCTTTGAGGGGAAACAAAGCAAAAGGACCTGAGTGACTCCTTTTTCCTTCAGGAGCTGGATCAGCTGCCTGGAACGGCTGCAGAATTCCACAGGGATTGGCGCAGGTGCCTGAAGAGCGGGACAGAGAAATACCGGTTTCTGCTGGAGCTGGGAGGGGAGGCCTTGGGCAGGATCTTCCGGGCTGACGTGGGCTTTGGCCTCCTGGGGGAATTCCTGAGGGTGCTGGCAGAGAACTTCCATCCTGGAGACGGGGCTGCCGTCCTGGAGATCCTGCAGGGCCTGGCGGGCACCCGGCGCTTCGGGCTGAACGTGGAGCTCCTGAGCCCGGCGGAGAAGGAGGGCGGCCGGGATCTGTTCAGGAAGCTGCAGGGCCTGAGCAGGGACTGCTGGGCTGCCGAAAAGCCAGGCCAGGAGGCAGGGAGGGAACCTCACGCCATGGACACCCACTCAGAAAAGGAAGACGAGGAGGAAAGGACGGTGGTGGAGCTGATGAAGTGTTTCCAGCTCGGCTGAGGGGGCTCAGGGACTAAAAGAGGCTCAGAAGAGACTCAAGGCCTGACCTTGGCATCACCCAGAGCACGAGTTCTGCACAAATAAAGTTCAGTTCCCGAGCTGTGGTGCTGTGGTCTCTGGGCAGGGTGTCCTCACTGATGTGGATGGGAGAGTCTCTTGGATGAGGAGAAAACCAAGGGAAAGAAAACATTGCTGGGTAGTGAAGGAGAAACCTAAACCCAGATAGTCCCTTCCCTTTTCCACCTGTGTCCATGGTCACTCAGGGGATTTAGGAGATGCAATCAATGCCAGTGACAACTGTTGGGTCCTTTTTGTTCCAAAACCCAACCCAGCAAACGGCAGGTTCACCCTGGCAGACAAGAACCACCCAACCCCTGGTGACAGGATCCATCCCTGAGGCCTGACACGTGAATGTTGGGCTCTGTGGCACCTCTCCTGGGGACATGTGTCCCTGCACTCTGCTATGGTGCCATTCCTTCTGCCTTTCCTGGTCCGTGGGTGTGTGGTGTGACCTGACCTGCCAACAGCTGAGCTGAGGGGCTGTGGGGATCAAATGTGGGCTTCATCATCATCATCTTCATCATCTTTATCCTGCCACCCTGGGCATCCAGGCAGGGTTGGTGGGGAGCAAACATGGGCTTCATCATCATCATATTTTCATCCTCACCCACCCGGGCTGCCACTGCTGGTGGGCGCTCAGGAACCTGGCCAGGCTGGAGCATCTCCCCCACGGGGCACTTGGATCATCCTCCCTTTGGAAGTTTCCAATGCTTTGGCCACCACCAGTCGATCTCTGCCAGCCCCTGCTCACCCTGCCCTCGGGCAAGAGCAGGACACCGAGGACTGATGTGGGAAACTCCCTGTTTTGGCACAGCTTAGTGGGGACAGGGGGTATTTCACAGCGCCAGGATTTGTTCCAGGTGGGATTTCGCACTGCCAGGATTTGTTCCTGGCAGGATTTCACACTGCCGGGATGTGTTCTTGGCTGACAGTGGGGGTTTAAGCTCAATAAAGTCCTTTTTTTTCCAATGAAAACTTGGAGCTGGTGCAAGATGTTCTGGCCAAGCTCTACAGAGTTCTTGGTCCGCATCAGTGATTTATTAGAGTTGTTTTCCTAAAAGGCTGATAAAAAGATCCACCAAACTATTTTAATTCAATTAATAGTTGCTTTTCTCACCCTTTTTTCCCTTATTTAACTTGTTTTTCTTGCTGAGAACTGTGAGTCCCAGCATCCCAAACCCTTCAGTGTTCCTTTGAGCTCCTTAGCTGGAGCAAACCTGTTTTTTTAATTTTGGTTTAAACACTTTTTTTTTAATTTTTGAAGGACAAAAAATATTTTTTTCAAATTAATCAGGTGATTTTCTTCAGAAATGTGTCTGATTTTTGAGGGTTTTTACTCATCCAACTGAGCACAGCGTTCGGAGTCAGTGTTTGTGCCAGACAATGTTATCTTGTACGTCCCCCAAAGGTGGTGGCATCTCTGCGGGGTTTTGGTGGCCACTTGCTCCTCAGTATGGAGCAGGACGTCCCCACTAGGCTCATCCCCTTTTTCCAAGGATGTGGCTTGGGGATTTCAGTATTCCCAAGACAACTGTCACTGTCCAGGAGGGCACTGAGGGTCCCAACAATGCCCTGGCACTTGAACTGTGTCTATGATGTGCAGGATCTCAAATCCACCCTCAGCCCCAACAGCAGCAGAGGATCCCAGGAGTTTCCTGGGAGGGTGGAGAACCCTCAGCAGATCCCTGCTTCCCCTCCTGGGAAGGGGGTCTCTCCCACCCCACTGCCTGGCTGCCAGCTCAGGGTGTTACCCCTGCTCCCCCTCCCCGTGTTCGGTCCCTCAGGGGTGTTGGCCCCTGGAGCGTGTCTGTGCCGTGGGCTCAGCCCTGAGCACATCCCCACACAGCACAGCTCAGTTTGGGCCCCCAAAGGGCCCCAATGCCCAGATAATTCCCAAACCCCACGGCTTGGCTGCAGAGAGGTGGACTCAGGAACAACCAGAGTGTTCATTAGCTTTATTCTTCACCCCGAGTTGTGACAGGTTCAGCAATTAATAAGTCAGTAATTAATAACAAGGGAGGCTGCTCGTGGGGGCCACGCTGGATTCCCCCTGGGTTCCCACCCTGGGCAGTGCCCTGGGCTCCTGTAACATCTCCTGCCCCAGGAATGGCCTTTCTGGAGTTGGAGCAAAGCAAACCTGAGCCAGGGGATGAGGGGGACAGAGGGATGAGGGGATGGATCCAAGAGCAGGGATGTCATCACAAGGGGCTGGCAGGGCACAGGGAGTGCTGCAGGGTCCTTGCTCCTGTGTCAGATGGCATCAGGGAAGGCTCTGCTTGTGGTCAGTGGCTGCAGTGAAGGTGGGAGTGGGGCTGGGCAATACCCTGGGTGGTCTGGGGGAGGACAGGTGGGGGCACAGGGGCACATGCAGCCCAGGGACAAGGGATTTCTTCCAACCCCACCCTGAATGCCCATGGAAGAATGGGCTCAGGTTCTGTGTGTGGCAGGGGCTGTGACTGGGGCAGCCCTGGTCCCCAGACCCCCTGGCTGACAGTGTGACCCCAGGTGGGACAGGCAGGACAGGGATGGCTCCGTTTGTGAGAGCCCCCAATATCTTCCTCCTCCTCTGCACCCCCTTTCTCTTCATTTTCCCCTGTGTGAGACCCCCAAGTGCAGGGCCAGGGGTCACACCTCACCATGAACCCCTCAGATCTGTTTGTCCCCACCACAGTGTTGGGGACACCCTGGTGGCAGACACCCAGTGTGGGGGTCAGGACAGTGCCAGGGCTCTGTGCCAGGAGAAGTTCTTGAGGCCACCCAGCCCACACTGCCCCCACAAACCACCCTGGACACCTTCAGGAATCCCTCCTGATCCCCATTTCATCACCCCCTGACACCATCCCAAGAGCATCTTGCTTCTCCACTGTCCTCTTCCTCCTCCCCTGCCTCTCCATCCTCCCCATTTTCCTGCCCCTGCCTCTCAGCCGAGCTCACCAACCCCTGGTGACAGGGCAGTGTCCCTCTCCAGCGGGTGCCTTGCACTCTGCAGCCCCCACCCAAGGGTGCTGGGGGTCAGGGTGTACTGGGGAGATCCAGGGAGGTCTCCCACACCAGAGAGGGCAGCAAGGTGGGTGCAGGAGATGCTCTTGGCACCATCATCTTGTCCAACCACTGCATGGAGATCAAAACGGGATGGATCCTCTCCATCGGCACTGGAGACCCGGGGCGAGGCAGGAACAGCCCCAAACCACCGGCACGCCGAGCTGTGGGAACGCGGCAGGATCCCGCCGGGGAGCTCGGCTCTGCCTGGCCCTGCGTGCTGCCCACCCCGCCCCACACAGTGCCCGCTCCGATGGGCGCTTTGCTCTGCCAGCCCCAAACAGGGGGTGGGGGTCCCTGGGCACGGGGTGACGCGGGAGAGGCGAGGGGTGCAGGGGAGGGAGATGTTCCCCGAGGCACCGCCGGCTCCTCCTGCCCCCCGTGCCCGCGGGGCTCTCTTGAAGCGTCGGGCGGGACCTGCGGAGCTCGGGATCGTCCGCCCTACGGCCCCTCCTTGTGCTCCTGCTTGGACTCCTTGAGCACCTGGAGCCGGAGGGAGAGAGGGACCATCAGCCCCGGCTCAGGCTCCGCTCCCGGCTGAGCCTGCCTGGGCTCGAATGAGCTTGGGGATGGGGACAGAGACACGTGTGACAGGGAGCTGTGTTCTCTCTGAGCTGCCAGGCTCAGCCCAGCCATGCTCTCAGGGCACTGGGATCACTGGCTCCCTGCCCGGGCTGCTCCTGGGGCTCAGGGATGGTGGCCCCATGTACAAGTTTCCTGGGGACACCCCGTGGGGAGAGGGGGTGGAGCGTGGGTGACAAGGATGAGGATTTCCCACCTCTCCATCTCGAGTCTCCACAGTTTTGACCACGATCCTCCTCTTCACGTGGGTTTCTGACACAGATTTGGTGTCCAGGCTGTTCTCTGGGGGACAAGGCCAGGACAAGGCAGTGACACCGTGGCCAGGGTATGGCCCTTCCAGCCACGCTCAGGTGGAGAGGCCCAAAGTAAATGGATTGGGCTGGAAAACCCTGAACCACGGGAGACAGTGGCCCTGGGGACACAACCATCCTCAGGGACAGTGTTGGCTCTGAGGATGTGGCTGATTTTGGGATGTGATTAGCCCTGGGGACACAGTTGGCACTGGGGACATTTTTGACCTTGGAGATGTCACTGACCATGGGGACATGGGTGGGTTTGGGGTGTGACTGAGCTTGGGGACAGGTTTGTCCTTGGGGAGCACAATTGGCCAGGGGGATGTCATTGGCCTTGAGGATGTGGTTGTCACTGAGGATGTGATGATGTGATCAGTCTTGGGCACATCAATGGGCTTGGGGACATGCTCAGCCTTGGGGACATGCTCAGCCTGGGGGATGTGTCCATGGCACCCTCCTCCCCCCATCCTGGGAAAACCAGGAGTCCTGTTTCCTTAAGATTCAGAGAAAAACATCCCAGTCCCTCTGGATGGGACAGGGATGGCCTAGGTGGCATCTCCTGCCACAGAGCCCCCAGAAGCCACCCCTGCTTGTGCCACCATCCTGCCCCCCCCAGCCTCACCTCGGACCTGCAGGTTGGAGAAGCTCTGCACAGGGATGGTGATCCTGCAGGAGCAACCAGGGTGTTGGGAAGAGCGTGGGATCCTGCTGCCCCCCCAGCTCCACCTGCCCGGGGCTGGGGCAGCAGGGCTGGAGGATGGTCCCCAACCCAGCCGGACACCCCAGAGGGACCCCGAGGACGTGGAGTCCCCGCTGTGCCATCACCTGCTCTCCTCGCCCTCCAGCAGCTTGCGGTACGTGGCGATCTCCATGTCCAGGGCCAGCTTGACATTGAGCAGGTCCTGGTAGTCCTGCAGGTGCCGGGCCATCTCCTCCTTGAGGCTCTGGATGTCCTCCTCCAGCCGTGCCACTGTGTCCTGGTAGCCGGCCGTCTCCAGGGCGTAGCGCTCCTCCAGCTCCCGCAGCTGCCTCTCCAGGGACTCGTTCTGGGGGTCACAAGGGGCCATGACACCCTCCATGGCCACCTTCTCCCAGGAGCTGGGGGCTCATCCCAGTGTCCATCTCCCATCCCAGGGGAGCCACCGTTCCCCAGCACCGGGTGGTGTCCCACTGGGGTTCTGGGGAACCCCATGGTGGTGGCAGCTCCCCAAGGCCATGTCCCCCCTCTTGCACCTCATGGTCATCACCTACCGAGCCCCTCAGAGCCTCCAGGTCGCAGGTGAGGGCCTGCAGCTGGCGCCGGTACTCGTTGGCCTCCTGCTTGGCCGCGCGCAGGGCCTCGCTTTGCCGGGCGGCCGCGTCCGTCAGGTCTGCGAACTGGGACAGGGACACGGCCACGGGATGGGACCACGCGGCAGGGATGTGTCCCGGGGGCACACGGCCTGGGGGCACAGCTCTGCTGTGCTCCACAGGAGGGACATAGCCCTGGGAACATGGAGAAACATCCCTGACACGGGCGGGGACAGCAGAGATCCCAAACCCCCTCACCACCCCCCAACACCAGGTGAGCAACCCCAGCCCCGAGGAGGTGACATTCCGGGGGAACAGCCAGGCCACCCCTCCGTGAGGCCACCAGCTCACTCTGCACCTTGGACTTGTACCACTGCTCTGTCTCCTGGGCGTTGCTGGCGGCCACGGCCTCGTACTGGCTGCGGATGTCGCGCAGGGCGGCCGTCAGGTCTGGTTTGCTGGCGTCCACCTCCACGTGCACCCGCTGCCGGGACA
>NW_021938794.1:506274-507333 GCF_001715985.3 Manacus vitellinus
TCCATCCCTTTCCATCCCTGCCCCATCCCTGCCCCTCTCTGCCCATTGTAACATACCCTAGTCCCTCACTGCCTGCTCCTGTCCACCCCCTCCCCATCCCTGCCCATCCCAAGGAGAGGACAAGATGGGAGCTGAACCCCTGCAGTGCAGGATGTGGCCCCTGCCCTCACCTGCCTGTAGGCAGCCAGGTTGCTCTCGGCCTCCAGCCGCAGGGTCACCTCGTCCTGCAGCCTGTGCCGGAGCAGGGGCACCATTACATGTCTGGCATTGTGACCCCTCTGGCACCGTGACCCCTTTGGCACCATGATCTGTCCCTCTCTGCCCACGGACACACCCCCCTGTGTCAACACAGCCCCACAGCCCCAGCACCCACCCAAACCCTGTGTCAGTGCCTGCACCCATCCCACACCCCCTCCACCATCCCACGTTGTTCCCAGGGGTCACCCTGGTCCCCACCACCAGCCTGGTGCACATCAGTGCCTGGTCCCCAGGGCTACCCTGCTCCTGTCTCCGTGGCCACCCTGACCCCTGGGTAGCCCCCAGTCTCCATCCTGGTCCCAGGGGTCACCCTGGTCCTTGCCACCACCATGGTCCCCATGACATCACCACTTCCCTGGCCACATCACCATCCCCATCACCACCGTGGTCCCCAGGACAACCCTGATCATCATCCTGGTGGCCATCCTGGTCTCTGCTGCCACTTTGGATCTGGTGGTCACCCTGGTCCCCATTCCAGTGGCCACCCTGCTCCTGGTAATCACCCTGACACCCATCCCAGTGGCCACTTTCCATCCTGCTCCTGGTGGCCACCCTGGTCCCCAGAAGTAGCCCCAGCTGGACAGTGCCTTACTTCTGCTGGAGGCTGCTGAGGTCCTGGGCCAGGTTGTCCCTCTCAATCTCCAGCCGGGCCTTGGCGGTGCCCAACTGCTCCACGTGGAGCCGCAGCTCCCGCAGCTGCTCCTGGTAAACGTCCCCCAGGCGGGAGGGCTCCTGGTCCCGCGCCTGGTTCAGCTCCAGCACCAGCACCTTGTTCTGCTGCTCCAGCAGCCGCACCTTCTC
>NW_021938794.1:507983-509018 GCF_001715985.3 Manacus vitellinus
TGTGAGATCTACATATACATGTGTGGAGTCACCTGCATCTCCACTCATATGTGTGTGCAGCCCACAGGCACACACGTGCACACAGACACCTCCAGAGACACACACACATGTTTGTCCGTGTCCACAAACACACACCCCGTGTGCAAGGCACACACGTGCCCGCCTGGCACACACGTGGGGACACACACAGTGTGCAGGTACACACGTGTGCTGCTTTCCCTGAACACGTGTGCACACACACACACGGGACACACCCAGAGCTGTGCACACGCAGCTCCCCTTCCACACACACACAGCGTGCACAGGCACAACCACCCTGCTGTGCACACACAGGCACAGCCAGACCAACACACGTGTGCACGTGCACACACATGCCCAGAGTGGCACATGCCCAGTTACCCTTACATGAACCCACAGCACACACACACACAGAGCCACCCCACCGTGCACACGCAGGCACACCCACACGTGGGCACACACGTGTACACATGGGCACACACACGGGCACA
The DNA here is from genome assembly GCF_001715985.3 of Manacus vitellinus. Classification (NCBI taxonomy): domain Eukaryota; kingdom Metazoa; phylum Chordata; class Aves; order Passeriformes; family Pipridae; genus Manacus; species Manacus vitellinus. The sequence continues at coordinate 508,493 of NW_021938794.1, forward strand.
CACACACACATGTGAGCACACACATGTATGTATCCTCCCCATATCACATCCCCAAGGACAAGCCCTGGCATGAGCAGCCCATCACTCCAGGCTGTTAATTAAGGCCAGGTGTTAATTAAGTGGCTGAAGCCTTCAAAGTCCTTCCCATCCCACTGGATCTGTGGAAGCACTGGCTGGTGGCCCTGGAGCCTGGACAGGACTCAGGACACCTGTCCCCATCCCAGATCCAGAGGGGACTTATCCCACCATAGCTGTGTGTTTCGACCATGTCACCAGCCACATATGCACTGAGTTTGGGGGATCTTTTGCCCCTGTTGTCCCATGGCAGGGAGTGGTGAGAGCCAGGGCCGGGTGCCAGGGGCTTTTCTGGGCGGCTGAAAAGGGCTTTATGCGGGGCCCGAGCCATGTCTGCCCAGCACGGCCTGGAGGGGCCTTTGTGCCAGGGCACGGCACTGCCGGGAAACACGGCGGGATGGATCCAGGACGGGCACGGCACTGCCGGGAAACACGGCGGGATGGATCCAGG
>NW_021938794.1:510217-511753 GCF_001715985.3 Manacus vitellinus
GTGGGAGGGGGCTGGGGAGGCCCAAAGAGGTTGTAGGGCTGTGAGGGGGGCTTTAGGGGCCAAAAGGGGCAATAGGGGAGGCTGTGGCTTAAGGGGGTGTCAGGTCATTAGAGGGGCTAAGAGGGCACAAAGGGGACAGCGCTGTCCTAGGGGAGGCTGTGGGTTCTAAGGAGTCACTGCCCAGAGTTGGCACCGTGAGAGAATCTGAACAGGCCTCGCCCAGCCTGGGGCTCCCTCTCCACCCCTGAACCAACCCCCCCGAGTGCATGAGGACACAGAAAATGGGATCTGAAGCCATGTCCTCCAGCAGCTCCATGCCCCTACCCCAGCTCCCACCACTGGACACCCTCCTCACTGGCTACAGCTGCTTTGGTAAGTCCTGGCACTCACCTCTGATCCTTGCAGGAGCTCCTGCCCCATCTGCTCCTGGGCTGGGTGGGCTCACTGGAGCCTTGGATTTACTTTGGAAGCCCCCACTCAGCTGTGGGGGATGGGGGAACACAACAGCACCCCAAACAACACAGCCTGAACCTGTGCTGTGCCTGCACCGGTGCTGAGAGTGGCTGCGTGTCCTGGGGACACGGGGGGTGTGACATCCCAGGGTGCCCCTGCACAGCTCCAGACTGGCAGCTGATGTGACCCCAGGATGCCACATGGATCTGCTGGATGCCTTGGCCCCAGTGCCAGGGCTGCCCCCTCGGCACTGAGCTGGGAATTGTGCTCCCCAGGGCTCTGTCCATGTGCTTCCCTGTTCCTGGTGCAAACCTGCCCGTGGATTTCAATCCCAGCAGGGCTCTCACTGGGCAGACAGAGGCTCTGGCTGTCACTCCAGCCTGAACCTGGTGCTGTTTGCAGGGAGCAGTCCAGGTGTCTGGATGCTTTTCCAGCAGCTCCCAGCTGCTCACTGGGGGGTGCTGGATTCCTGCCTGCCACAAATCCCTGAGCTGTGCTGGAAACCTGCCCTTCCCGCTGCTGGCTCTGCCTCCCAACAAACAAACCACATGCTGGTGTGGATGCAGGAGCAGTTCCCAGCTTCCAGCACCTGTGTGACAGCTCCAGTCAGTGCAGGGGTGTTCCTGGGGGGCTGGGGTTGTTATAGCCTGATGGGGGAGGCATGTTTGGTTCTACTGGGAGATTTTTGGGGATTCAGAGGGTAAGGCAGGGAGCAGTGCTGCCAGGTTGGTGGCCATGTCCCTCCTGGCCTGCACCAGCCCTGGGCTCGGCACCCAGGGCTCAGCTGGTGCCTCCCTGGGGGTTCTGCAAGGTCGTGTCTGGGGGCTGAGTTTGGGGGCAAAGTCCTCAGGGAGAGTTGGGGCTGGGGCTGCCTCCATGTGTGGGCCCTTTTGGGGTCACACCGGTGCTCTGGGTGGGGGTGTTGCCCTTCAGGGACCCAAACAGCTGTACCCCACTCCTTCACCAAGTGTGGGAGGTGCTGATTGTTTCCTGTAGCTCTGTCCCTTCCTGCCACATCCTTTCCCTGGCTTTGCTCCTCATGTCATCACCGAGTGTTTAGCTCATTCTCATGAGTGCAGATTG
>NW_021938794.1:512888-514448 GCF_001715985.3 Manacus vitellinus
GAGGGCTGCACGTCCACGTCGTAGCCGTAGAAGACGTGCCCTTCCTTGGAGCCGCACAGGTAGTGCCCAGAATCCCTCACCTGGGCCCGGAACACGATGAGGCTGAACATGCGGATGCTGAAGCGCTTCAGCAGGTCGCTGCCCGCGCGGACGTGGCTCGAGTCCAGCACCACGGTGCCGTCGAAGTCCGACAGCACCGTGATCGTGCGGCCACGCAGGTTCTTCTGGAAGTACCAGACGACGGAAGAGACCTCCTCGGGCTTGCACTTGCAGGGCAGCTCGAAGGTCATGTCTGCCAGGTAGGCGACGTTCTCGAACGTCAGGAAGGCGGGACATGCCATCTTCTTGAACACATCCCCTTTCTTCTCGATGGCATAGGCCTGGAGGACACTGACCAGGCAGAGGAGGATGGTGGCTCCCAGCAGGCTCGGCCCCATCGCTCTGGGCCAGCTCTGCCCCAGCAGAACTCATCCAGCCCAGCCAGGGATGTGCTGGGAGCAACCTTCCTGCCCCAGGACAGCCTGGCCTCTGTGACACCTGCTCTGGAACCTTCCTGCCCTCAGCAGCTCTGGAACACTGTCACCTGTGGCCCTGAACACGATGGAGCTGTGATGGGAACAATGGAACTGTCGCCATCTTATGGAATCACAGGGTCACGGAACGGCTTGGGTTGGACGGGACCCTAAAGATGATCTCATCCCAACCCCCAGAGTAGAGGACAACCATCGTCTCCCTCACCCCTCTGGCCACCCCTCTTTTGATGCACCCCAAGGATGCATTTGGCCTTCAGTGCTGCCAGTGCTCGCTGTTGGCTCATGTCCAGCATTTCCTCCACCAAAACCCCCAAAGTCCTTCTCTGCAGGGCTGCTCTCAGCTCTTCTCCCAGTCTGTGCTGATACCTGGGATTGCCCCAACCCAAGTGCAGCCCCTTCCACTTGGCCGTCAAGTTCTTGTGGTCCCACTTCTCAAGCTTTTCCAGATGGCCCTGGATGTCCCCATCCTTCTGTCGTGTCACCTGCCAGCGTGCTGAGGGTGGGCTCTACCCTCTGGTTCCTTAAAGGAAACCTGGGGCTGAGCTGGTGAGGAACCTGGTCTGACTGTGAGAGTGGGGTGTGGGGAGCCAAACAGGGCCCCCTCAGGTCACTGGAGCCACCATGGCAAAGGGGCTTCAGTCCCAGCAGTGCCAGCCTGGGGGGTGGGAGTGGGACTGTCGGAGCAGCTCCGGGATGGGAGACACAGGAGTTTCCTGAACTTCCAATCCTAGGCTGTGTCATGTGCTGGAGACAGTGCTCAGTGTGTGATGATTCCTGCAAGGCACTTCAATAACCCAAGACTCCTTTGTGCATCTCCTGGGCAGCCCCTTAACCCACAGCCTCCCCCATGACCCTGCCCCCAAAGGCCCTCTCGGAGGGCTCTGCAGCTCCTTTACTCCTTCAAAGCCCTTCTCACAGAGCCCTGCCCCCCCTCCGTGCCCTCACGGCCCCTCGTACACACATTTCAGGCACTTACAGGCTCTCACTCTCCCCCACCGCGCCCTCCCCAGCACCCGTTCCCTCAGAC
>NW_021938794.1:518695-519921 GCF_001715985.3 Manacus vitellinus
TGCCCCCAGGACCGCCTGGCAGGTCCCTCTGTGCCCTTGGGGACTGTCCCCACTGGGGTCCCCTGGGGCTGTGCCCCTCCCTGAGCCATGGACGGCCCTCACCCCACCCTGGGGACCATGGGGGCCCCAAAGCCACCCGGTGCCACCCCTTGTCCATCCATCTGTCTGTCCATCCATCTCCCCCCTCCCGCTGCCCCTCACCTCAGCTACGGGCTAATACAAATAATAATTAATGCTAATTAACCAGCAGCAGCAGCTCCCCTGGCTCTCATTAACTCCAGCCCTGACACGAGGTGATGGGCTGCCCCCAAACCAGCAGCATGAGAGGAAATTTGGGGGGCCCCCCAAGTGCTGACTCCCTCCAAAGGTGCCGGATCAGTGCTTATCCACCAGGCTCCCCCAGCTTGCCAGGGACAGGGATTTTTTGGCAAAAACCCCTAATTAACCCCAATTTCTAAATTATTTGGGGGATTTTTGGGGGGAACTTTGTCATAGATATCAGCATGGCGATGCCCTGTTAGTAATTAACAAGCAGTTAATTAAGCTGCATCACCCGCCCGAGTGCAGCTCCTCTCGATGAGGGGCTCCCCAGCTCCTGGACATTTATCCAAGAACATCAATATCCCCCAGAGCTGGGGGTGGGGAGGTTTGGGGTGGTCCCCAAATACGTTTTGGGGGAGGCAAAAGGGTCGAGGTGAGTTTCTTGGGTGCTCAGTTCAGAGTTACACGGATGCTGCTTGGGAGGAAGAGCCAGCAGTGCCAAGCAGCGCTGGGACACCCCAAAATTTGGGGCTGAAGGGTGGGAGAAGACAAAAAAAAAATCCCAGTAAAAGGAAATTTAGGCTGTTTGCATGGAGAAAAGCTGCCGAGCAGCTCCTGTTCCTGCTCGGAAGGGCTCGGAGCCGAGGGGTGAAGTGCAGTGGCTGTGACAAGGCTCCTGCCTACCCCTACCCCCCCCGCTGCTTTTTGGGGTGAAAACTCAGTTTTGGGTTAATTCGGGGTCCCACATCCTCGGGACAAGGAGGCACCGCAGGGGGTGATGCCGAGGGAAGCGCTGGGAAGCGGGAGCGGGGTGGGATGGGAGGGATCCCGGCGAGGATGCCGGGCTGCGGGGACATCCAGAGAATGGAGCTCGGGTGACAGCTCGGGGGTCACAGCCACGTCTTGTCCCTCGAGTCGTGGCCGGGAGGGCACATGGGATGGGAAAGGAGCGCCTGAAAACGCGG
>NW_021938794.1:520666-521743 GCF_001715985.3 Manacus vitellinus
ACAGGGCACCCAGGGGGTGCACCCAGGGCCCATCAGTGGGAGAAGGCTGGAACATCCTGAAGGAACATCTCCGGGGCTGGGAGAAGGATGGAGCACGCTGAGGATGCAGCTCCAGGGCTGGGAGCAGGGCAGGGCACCCCGGGGGTGCACCCAGAGCCCTCCACGTCCCCGGGAGAAGGACAGGGCACCCCAGGGGTTACAGATCCATGGGCAGGAGAAGGATGTGGCACCCCAGAGATGCACCCAGAGCCCATCACTCCCTCCAGGAAAGGGACAGAGCATCCTTGGGCACATCCCTGGGAAGAGAACAGGGCATTCCAGGGTGCAGCCAGAGCCCATCTGCACCCCTGGGAGAAGGATGAAGCACCCCGGGGGTGCATGTCTGTGGCTGGGAGAAGGATATGGCACCCCAGGGATGCATCCAGAGCCCATCATTGCTGCTGGGAGAAGGATGTGACACCCTGGGGAGGCATCCCTGGGGCTGGGAAAAGGATGCGGCCCCTAGGGAAGTGCACAGAGCCCATCATCAGCATGGGAGAAGGATGTGGCCCCCTGAGGGTTCGTCCCTCGGGCCAGGAGAAGGATGGACCACCCACTGGGTGCATCCCTGGGATTGGGAAAAGAGTGGGACCCCCCAGGAAAGCACCCAGAGTCCACCATCAGCACAAGGGAGAAGGATGTGGCACCCTGGAGGTGCATCCCTGGGGCCAGGAGGAGGATGGAGCACCCGGAGGGTGCATCGCTGGGGGTGGGAAAAGGAGGGGGCACCCCGAGGAAGAACCCAGAGCCCTTCTCCGGTGCTTGGCGGGGCCAGCACCACTCCTGTGCCCGCGGAGGGAGCCGGGATGGGCAGCCCTTACCTGCCCGTTCTTGCAGAGGTCTGCCCACATGCTGGTGCCGTCGCCGCCGCGCATGAGGACGTGGTAGGTGAAGAAGTAGGTGCCGGGGATGGCGCAGGTGAACTTGCCCGAGGCGGCGTCGTAGCTGTTGCCCAGGTTGGTGACCACGTCGTCGAACTTGAGCACCTCGTAGCCCTCGTGGGGGTTCTTGAGCCCGGCGTAGAAGGCGACCCTCGGC
>NW_021938794.1:523159-524276 GCF_001715985.3 Manacus vitellinus
CCTCGGGTGACAACACCGAGGTGGCATCAACCCTAATGGCACCTATGAGGTCTGTGGGGTCATCATCCCCCCCACCCCCAAAAAACAACATCGGGGGTGCATCCCCTCTTCCACTGCCACACCTGTGCAATGTCCCCAAACCCCAGGGGACACACGGGGGACAGACCACTCCCTCCAAAAGAGGGGGGACCAAGGGGACGCTCGGCAGCCATCGATCGCCCCCGCGTGTCCCCGGGCTCCCGCAGAGGCTTTAATCAGCGAGCACAAATCAATTAGCTGCCTTTAAGGAGGCAATTATTCCTGGGGGCATAACGAGACGGGGGGGAGGAGAGGGGACAGTATTTTGGGGTGGGGGCACTGCCAGCATCGTGTCCCCCCCTCAAAGCTGTCACCATCATGTCACCAGCTGCTTTCCTGGTTCTTTTCTCCATCGTTATCGTCTCCCCCCCCCATCCCCCCGCTCCTCGTTATCTTTCTTTTTAACAAGCGCCTAAAAATACGCCGCGGCGAGGTCACGGGCTGCGTGAGTCACCGCCGGCGCGGGGACGGGATGGCCCGGGTGGGCAGGGGGCTCTGCGTGGGGACAGGGTGGCCGTGGAGGGGACACGGGGGGTGGGACAGACACACCCTGGTTGCATCAGGGCACTCGTCTCACCTGGAGGGTCAGAGGACATCCCTGGTCTTGGCCACTGCATCCTCACGATGGGGACACAGCCCCAGGTCACCTCACTGCTGCAGGACATTGCGTGGCACGGCCACCACCCCAGGCCACCTCATCACCCTGGGCAACCCTGTCCCCATGGCACGGCCACCACCTCAGGCCTCCACGTCCCCAGCCCTGCTGCAGAGCTTCAGCACCACCTCGGGACGGCAGCGCCCCGTGGGTGGAGACAACACCGCAGGCGACACCGGCTGGGGACCCTGAGGTGATCGCTGTCCCCAACCCTTGCACAGGGAGGGCGTACAGCGCAGCCCCCCGAGCCGGCTCCATCCACCTGGGGATGGACAACAGAGCGGGGAAGCTCCAAAGGGCCACGTCTGGGAGCGCAGGAGCAGGGAAAGGGACAAGCTGGGAGGTGGCAGCGGTGACTCCAGTGACTGTGGTGGCAGCAGTGGC
>NW_021938794.1:527854-530084 GCF_001715985.3 Manacus vitellinus
AGCCCGCTCGGGGGGTAGCACCCGTGTCATGAGCGCGGGGTCTCAGCCGGAGTGTCCTTCAGGGTGTCTCCTCCACGGGCATCGATCGCGCTGTCGATGCCACCCAGCCCACGGAGCTGAGCCGTCTGTCACCGGCGGGGGACACGGGCTTCTCCCTGAGGGGGTTTGGCTGGCAGGTGGGAGGGGGACTAGGGAAGATGGGGCAATCCTGGGGCAGCACCCACAGCTGGGCACCGAACAGCAACAGCCCCATGGCCAAGCGCCCGGCTCCAGAGCCCTTCCCCGGTGGGTGCCAACACCCGGGCACGCAGCCCACACGGGGGGCTAAATCCCCAGCTCCGCCCAGAGCCCCCAGACCAGGCCCCCACCAGCCCCACGGACAGCCCTGAGCTTCACCATCCCCTGAAACCAGTCGCTCCCTCGGCCCCGCTAAACTCGTTAGAGAACGTCAGCCGGGCGGGAGCGAAGCGCCAAATGCGATTACGGCCCCGGCTCGCCCTCTCCTTCCACCCCCGGCCCCATTTATCGCGGAGGCGAGCGGGAGGGAGGTGGAATCAGCGCTTATCTCGGCCGAGAAATCGCGCTCCGGCCCTGATTTATGGCTGGCTGGGAGGGACTCCGGCAGCGCCGAGCAGTTAAGGAGCATTAGGAGCAGGGAGGGGGTGTTTGAAGGGCTCCCCCCACTTCGGGGATGCTCTCTGGGGATGCACAGCGGCCGCTGGGTCTCTCCAGATGGGTGTGACACAGGACCTGTGGGTGCACTGGGGGGCTCAGGGGAGGGCAAAGGAGTGGGAAGGGTGTCCGGCCCCTAAAAGGGGCACGTGCTGTCTGGGGACACTGAGACGGTCCCTGTGCCTAAAGGCTGGCACTGGGGACAGCCAGGACACTGCCTCACAGGGCCGAGCCCAGGAAGGAGGGTGGGAGCATCCTGGAGACCCCTGCGTGCAGGGAGGAGGGGCGGGCAAGGGCTGGCAGCACCCACCCTTCTCAAAGTGTGGGGACAAGGGGTGGCAGTGGACAGGGGGGTACCCCAGGGGGAAAGCACTGGCACAGAGAACCACAGGGGGCCCAGGATCACATCCCAGGAAGCTGGAACTGCCCAGAGCCAACACGGATCCACAGCCCCCCCCAAGGAAGCTCAGGGCAGTGCTGACGCTCCGAGCAGCTCCTGGAGCAGCTCAGGGATGTTTACTGGGAAGAGCACGAGCGCCAGTCAGCTCTGCCTGCGTGTGCTGAACTTTACAGAGCGCAGCCGTGCCCCGGCATAGGAAACGACCTGGGAACGGGCCGGGAAGAGCTGCGGGAGCAGCCGCGGGAGCAGCTGCTGTTCAGTNGGAAAGCGCCGCCGAAGGAAGCTCAAACAGAGGAAATGAGTCTGAACGAGGCAGAGCCCAGATCTCTGCCCGTTCCAGGCTGTATCAGACCCTCGGATCCAAAGACAAGGGCGACCCACGAGCATGGTCACAGAATTAGAGGGCAGGAGGGAGGGGAGCAGCCACCTGAACACCCGACCCACGTGAACGAGGTGCTGTCCACCCCCCCAGGCAGATTTAACACGTTTCCATTAAATCAATGTGAAAGAGGGGAAATCCCAGGTCTAAACTCGGATTAGGAGGGCTGAGCTGCAGGGGATCACCCCAGGGACATTGTTGGCAGGGACAGGGCCCAAGAGGCCACCTCTTCCCAGGGAAGAGATTGTCCTGGAAGACACTAAAGTGAGATTGTCCCATATTAAAGTAAGATTGTCCTGGATTAAAGTGAGATTGTGCTGGATTAGAATGAGATCATCCCAGATTAAAGTGCCTCAACTCACCGAAGTCCCACCATAGAGACCCACAGGGGGGACAACAAGAGCGTCCCCCCACAGGCACAGCTGGTGGGTGAAAACCTGAGCAGGGAGAAGGTGCCGGAAAAAACCCCCCCTGGCTACATTCACCTTGGGAACTGTGCAAGGAGACACCTCCCGCCGCTGTCTGCATTCAGCTGGCAAAGCTCATTAACAGAGGTGGCCTTTTGGTGCCCTTTTCAAACCAGGGAATTCAGGCCCCTTCCCTGACTAAGAGAAAAGGTGAATTAGGAGATGAGATGCCGCAGGAGGAGGAACACCAGCCCCCCGAGCCCGGCGACGGCCGCGCCCGCCGCCAGCCGGGCCCAGAGGAAATCCAGGGAATCCTCGAGGCGGGCGTGGAGCCGCAGCACCTGCCGGCGGGTGCTCTCCCGGTCCCCCGAG
>NW_021938794.1:536373-538367 GCF_001715985.3 Manacus vitellinus
TCCCTCCATCCCTTGTCCCAAGTCCCTCTCCAGCTCTCCTGGAGCCCCTTTAGGCCCTGGAAGGGGCTCTCAGGTCTCCCTGGAGCCTTCTCTTCTCCAGATGAACCCCCCCACCTCTCCCAGCCTGGTTCCAGAGCAGAGGAGCTCCAGCCCTTGGAGCATCTCCATGGCCTCCCCTGGACCTGCTCAGAGAAATCAGAGGAAATTTCTGGTAGGGTTGGTGAGGGTGACAGTGACAGGGTCAGTGACAAAGAGGAAGAATTCAGACAACATCTCAGCGTGGGAGAACACAAGCACTGGGAGGGAGAGCCCTGCTCGATCCTGCAGCTGGGTAGGGGAGATCAGCCACCTCTGACATAATGGGGACACAGAGCCCACAAGGCACTCAGTGCATCCCATTCCCATACTGGCTGGCAGCCCAAGGGGCACAGAAACCACGGCTCTGAGCAGCAAACTGGTGTTTGTGAGCTGGCAAACACAGCCTTGGACACAGACCCTGTGCCTGCCCACGGCCCTGAGGCCAGGGGGGGCTGGTGACCCCCCAGCTCCTCTCACAGCTCCTGCACAGAGATCCCTGCTCAAACCAGACCCTGCAATTCTCTAAATCCAAAAGGCTCTGTAATGCTGAGGCAGCTCTGGAGGGCTGAGGGGACTCCTGGGAGTATCTGCATCCCAAAAAGGCAACAGCCACCGGAGGTTGGGAATGAACCCTGTGTCCCCCCTCCAGCCCCAGCCCAGGTTGTCCAGGGCTTTGTGCAGCTGAGTCCTGCAAACCCCCAGGGACAGAGGCCCCAGCTCTGCTGTCACCTTGTGACACCACCCTCACAGGCAAGGGGCTGAACCTCCCAAACCCCATTTTCCTGCCTGTTGTCTCTGAGAAGGAACTGGCCCTGTGGTCTTTGGCCAGGAGCCATAGGCTGCTGGTGGTCACCCCTCAGCCCCCTCCTGCCCAGACCCAGCTCCCAGAGAGCCCTGTACCCCAAACCCAACAATCTCAGCCACCACTGCTCTGCCCAACTGGTTTCTGGTCTCTCCCCTCCCTCCAGACACCTCTAGCCCCCCAAAAAACTCAGCACACACAGGACCCAGGTACCTACTGCCTGCACTGTCCCCCACAAACAGGGGGCTGCAGGAGGGCTGAGATGGGTCAAAACACAGCACTGTGTCCTCTGGGCTGGAAAACACACACAAAAAAGACACTTTAGTCATAATTAGCTCCTACAAACAGGACTCAAAAACAGAGTTTAGGGGAAGACAGGGGCGGGTGAGTCCTGTGGCAGCTGGAGGCAGCTCAGCAGAGGGAAGAGGCAGAGTTGGAGCAAAAGCCAGGAGCTGATGCCAGCCCACAGCAGCACCATGTGCTCCTTCCCCTTCCCAGACCAACAGATGGGGAGAACTCCAGCAGCAACAAGGGGGAATAATCCAAAAGGACTCAGAAAGGGCACTTCTGATAAACAGCAGCGCTTTGGGGTGGCTGACAAACACCCCAAGCAGGACCTGGATGCCCCAGGGAGCCTTTTCTGGTGTTACTGTGGGCCCAGTGTGACAGAGGGGCTGTTTGTTTATCTCATCAGGTTAAATAAAATATTGCTCTCCCACCAGGATTTCATACACCTGCTGCAGGAGGAGCCTCACAGCAGCTGCACAGGGAAGATCCACATCGCAGGGGTGGAGGCTCCACATGCCTGTTTTTTTGAAAAATACACTCAAAACTCTGCTGCCCATGTAGAGTAAACACAGGGCTTTAACTGCAGCAACATCAGTGTTCTGGCCTCCAGCCTCAGCTGGGATTTGCTCCCAAAAAACCTTCTATTTCTGTCCCTCCGTTGCAGGAATTACTGCAGGGGGAAGCAGCCCTTGGAAGGGTTGTCCTGGAATCCAGGGCCAGCCATGGCTCGGAACATTCGTGCTGTCCAAGGCTCAAGAGCTCAAGCACAGAGCTCAGCACACGGAAGGAGGCATCAATATTTAACGAGCCCGGGTGTGAAGTGCAC
>NW_021938794.1:539735-557437 GCF_001715985.3 Manacus vitellinus
TGACCTCAGTGCCTTTTCCTGACAGAAATGAGCCCATTTACTGTGTCTCCTCGTCCTGGCCTTAGAGACACACTTAGACGAGTGTCTCTCCATATTCCCTCTGCCCTCCCAGCCCGTTCCTGGCATCCGCGTGCCCGCGGTGACACCCAGGGTGGTGATCCCGCTTCCCTGGAGCGTGTGGCATCCCCTGCGCCCTGGAAGAATCCCAGGCTTCTGCACGCCCATCCCGTCGTTATCCTACACACACACAGCCCGGGGTTTTGCAAGGCTGTGCCTGCATTGTCTTGTGGTTGGAGGTGTGTGGAATGATGGAATAACAACAATGAGGATGGGAGTGAGCACAGGCAGCGAGGCAGGTCCTTATCTCGATAGGGTAGAGCTGGAATGCCAAAAGTAGCATCGTCGTTACTTACTCATTGCCTTAATTAACACAGTGCAGAGCTCACTGTGTGTCCAGGATTTGCAGGAGAGGCTTGGTGCACATTCCAGCTGGGAATGGGTGTGTCAGCCTGTGGCTTTCCAGAGGTTTCCAGAGGTTTTGTACCTAGTGCTTCCCTCACCTGAGCCTCGCCACTCACCTGGAGCCCCAGCAGGTGTGCAGACCATCAGCCTGAAGAGCCTTTCTCCCTCCATGAGCAGCTTTCCATGGGCAATCCTGCCTGCCCAGCAACGGGAGCAAATAAAAGGTCACCCAAGAAATATCACAGAGCCTTTTTTTATGACAGCACAGCTGCCCATTTATATTTCCTTTGCCCCCCGGGCGTGGCTCCGTGTCTCGCTTTAATCGGTTTAGCCGCGCTCGGGGAGGTCTTTATTTTCTTTCCCTCTGACATGATTAGGTTTGTGGGAGCCAGAGCCGAGCAGAGCACAGACAAGGTGCTTAATCAAAGCCACTTCCCAGCCCAGAGGTTCCTCCTGCCCTTTTTGCCAGGAAAAGGTGTGTTCTGGAGCCCTCCTCAGGTCCTGGTGTGTGATTCCTGTCACCTGGAGGAGCTGGAATGTTTTTGGCTGCAGATGCCACAAGCCAAGTGGGAGATGTCCATTAGGAAATAGTTTGAATTGCTTGGGTGGTGGGCACAGTGATGAGGAGCACAAGGCAGGGGGGCTTTGGAGCTCTCTGGGAAATCTCCTGCCCCTCAAAACCTCCTGGGGATCCACCCAGGAGAGACCAAGCAGTGGGAAAGGGGGTGGATTTCCTTCTGGATGTTGATTCCATACTGTCACATCCCATTGGGGTGTGGGAGTGTTTCGGGTCACCCCAGTGACACTGTCCCCAAAAACAGGACAGGGGATGGGCCTGGAGCTGCTGAGCTTTGGAGAGCCACACTGGGGGTGCTGTCAGTGCCAGTCTGTGCACTGGATCCAGGCACTGAGGTTTAAAACATGAAAGTATTCCTTAGTGAAAGCAGCACTTCCTTTCCTTTTAAGGACAGGAAAGAGGAATTAGGTTTCCTCAGCCTCCATCTCGTGTCAGCAGAGGGAAGTGGCTGCACTGCTCTCTGCTGTGGCCATCTGAGTTGATTTTCCAATGAAAACACACTCACTTTGATGTTTGTCATGTTTTCCTTTGTGTGGAGAGTGTGTCCTTCTGCTGTGTCCCTGGTGTTTGTGGAGGGTTTATTCCCTGACTCTGGAAATAGGTTCAGGCTGGTGGGGTTTGTCACCTCACAGGCAGCAAGGACAGCAGTGACACCAAGGATTGGAGTGTCCCAGCCCCGTGAAACAGGTCAGTTCCAGGCAGGAAGAGCTTGGGAATTCCCTGAAGTGCAGCTGGGTTGTTGCTGGATAGGGTGTGAGGGGGGAAAAGGAGCTTTTCCAGAGGAGCAGCTGCCAGTTTGGCAATCCCTGCCAGCACTTCACCACAAAAGGATGTTCCTGGGACAACCACATGTGGAATTCAGCTGTAGGTGTTGTGTGGGGCACAGTAACTGAGCTCTGCCATCTGGAGATCCTCCTCCCTCCCCGGCCCCTAACGAGATTACAGCCTAAGCACTGCTCCTGATTAGCCCCAGGTTTGGCACACGGATTTTCCAGCACCTAAATAGGGAGCTGGGATCAACTCTTTCTCATCTGACACCTTCCAGCCTCTCACCAGGCTGAGGGAACCGAGTTGTCCCGCCTTGTGCTTCCTCCCTCACCTTGCAGAACCAAAGCCCTCAGATCTGGGAATACAGCAGGATCACCCACGGATCCAGGGGATGGAGGGGCAGATGCCGAGTACCAGTTTGTTACTGGCTGTGTGTGGTGTTTTCCAGAGGCTGGAAGCAGTCAGTTTGAGTGGGTCTCACCCTGAACAAGCCCAGTTGGTGTATTTAGGTGCTTCCAAAACCCAGTTTTCGAGATCACTCAGGTTATGGGTGTTGTTTTCTGGGCAGTGGTTTGTGCCTTTCCCTCCAACTCAAGGAGCTGTCTGGTAATGGGAAAGGAGGGATTGGAGTGCCAGGCAATGGCCATGATGATGGTGATGCCTTTCCCAGAAGAAGGGCAGAGTGTCTTCCTTAGCCAGAAAAGAGACCATTGTGATCCCACGGGGAATTGGAAGATGTTTCACCAACGTGCCCTTCTCCACCTGCTTCATCTCTCAAAGCACTTTGGAATGGAAAGAGGATCTGGGAGGAAAAAAGGGAGGAAAAGAGCGCTGAGTGCAGCTGGGAAGGCTGGAAGGCTGTTGGATGGGAGCTGGGCTGGCAGCTCCCCCTTCCTGGGGGTGAAGCTGCTTCAGCCCCCTCGGCTCCATGGGTTGGGTCAGCTGCAGTAGCTGGGGTTTTGGATGGTGGTCATTGTCCTTAATTTCAGTGTCTGAGGGGCTGCAGCTGCCCTGGATAAAGAAGATATTTGCTTCCTAACTAGATTTAAAATAGAAAATACGTATTGTTATTGCTTCTGAGTGAGTTGGTCCTTCGGGTTTTCCAGCATTTTCCTGTGTGGTGGTGACTCCTCCCCTGGGTTGGTTTTCATCTCCTTGATGGAGCAGGATCCTTCCCCAGGCAAATGCAAAACCTCATCCCACCTTCTGCCACCCTGATTTCTTCCAGGGCACGCCAGCTTTGCTCATAAATCAGGGAGGGTTTTACCTGTGAGCCTGGCTTGGTTGGACTGAAGTCATTAGCACCACGCTGGGACTTGGCAGCTCTGATTTATGGAGCCCAGCGACGCCCACGGAATACGAGGGGAGCGTTTTGTTTGCCTCATCTGCCACCTGCAGCATCCCAGTGTGGGGGTGAGCTGGGAAAACGTGTCTGTCTCCTCTGCAAGGGGCGGCTTCCGGCCCTTGGATGTGCTCAAGAATTCCCCTCGTGCTGTTAAAATTGGTCGGAAATGCTTTGGATGCGTTCGTTGCCGCTCCAGGGTGGTTTGGCTCAGCCCGGGAGCTCAGAGTGGCCGGGATGTGCCCGGTCCCGCCCCTGCTCCTCCCCAGGGAGGTAGAAAAGCCGTCACACATTTGTCATGGAAATCAATAGCGGTGTCAGCGCCGCTGTGTTGGGATTAGCGCTGCTGTCATGTCCGAGCCGCGGCTCCCGCGTGGAGGCAAAGCCCTCTCCTGGCAGTGGGAAGGAAGGTAAGATTCCCCCCAGGGAGGGTTCAGCAGCGCCACGGGATGCTGGTCCTTGGAGCTGCTACTCCCCTCTCTGCTCTGCTGCAAACAAACACTTCAGGTGCTTCTGGAGAAGAGGGGGGGCTTCTCTTCCCTCCCACTGTGGAGCAGCTCACCCTGAGCCACTGCTTTTTCCCTGTGCCAGTAATGCTTCCTGTCTCCCGGTGTTCCACACAGGGCTCTACCGATCAATTTTCTGATCCTCTTCCTTTGGTTGCTGCTGGTTCCCTTTCCCCAGCACATGCTGCTGTTCAGGTTTTTGTCCATGGGAAAGCTTCCCCAGCCCAGCAGCTCCGTGTCTTGCAAACCAGGACAGTGCAGCCCATCACGTCAGGTTTCTGTGCTGCATCCACAGGCACCTCCTCACCCAGCCCTCCCATCTTCATCCCTCAAAAACCACAGTTCTCTATCCACTTTCCCCTGGTTTCATAACCCACTTGCTGCTCAGCTCAGGTATTTCATAGAATGGTTTGGTTGGAAGGGACCTTGTGGTTCCAACCCACTGCCACCTTCCACTTGTGTTTTTTTAAGCTTTCTTCCCCTCCCAGCTCCTCCTTATTCTGTCCTCACTGAAATAAATAGTTGGATGCTGCTCCAACACATTTGCCAGCATGTTTCTTCTTTCTTTTTCCTGCTCCACCCTCCTCACCACTGTCTTGTGTTTGGTAAAGACATGAAGCTGCTCCAGGAGTGTGTGGTGCTTGGGGGGGTTTCAGGCTGGGCCGGTCAGAGCTGTGGGGTTGTCCCTGCTGTGAAAGCAGCAGTTGTTTTGGGCTGCAAGGAACGAGACACCTCTTGTAGAGTAAACATGGCAGAGCCACTCCAGGGTTGAATTTCCCCCTGAGCCCTGACCCTCTCAGAGGCTGTGACCTTGTTTTGGGGACCACTGAGGCTCCTGCCAGGCTTGGGGTGCCCCAGCTCTGCAGCAGTAACATCACCTGTGCTGTGTCAGGTCCTGCAGGACCATGAGATCACCATCACCTGACCCCACGTGCCAGGCCAGGGGCAGGCACCTCTCCTGTGCTTTGGTCCTGGATTTGCCATCAGCAAGGCCGGCTCAGCGTGGGGCTTCACCCCTGTGGCTGTTTTGGGGTGATCATCATCAGGATGTCCAGGGCTGTCCTGCATCCCTGAAAGAAGGAGCAGTGCCCTGGCGCGTTTCCCACCCTGCAGTCCCAGAAATTTGCTGCTCAGTCTCGATTTTCCAGCTCCAGCATAACAATATAATCATTTTCCAATAAACAGCATCCCTAGAGCATCACCCCTGCAGGGGAGGTGACACTCAGCGCAGTGTCCTTGGCCACCAGCCCTTCCATGGTGCCTGGACCTGCTGCAGGGCCTTGTCCCCAGGGCTGGATCAGCGTTTGCTGCTCCCACATCCATCCTTGGGCCTGGGGAGGAGGAAAAAGCGAAAGCTGGACATCCCACCACTCCACGGGGTGGATTTGGGCACATGTGGCCACACAGGGGAATGTGACAGCGGAGGTATGGTCACCTGTGGTGCAGAGCAAACCTGCAGGGTCAGAGGTGTTGGCTTTGATCCCTTTTTGGGAGCTCAGAGGGAATTCTCTGCTGTGAAGTGGGTGCTTGGCTGCACCCTCTGTGCACGGAGCATTCCCCTTCCTGGAGACTGACACTCAGCAGGGAGCCTGTATTTTCTTTGGAGAGCTTCAGAAGCCCAGTAAATGTCCTCCCCAAAGAAAACCCCAAGGCTGCAATGATGTTTCTTTTGTTCCCCAGGGGCCTGAGTCCAGCAAATGACAGCGGAGCCAAAAAGAAGAAAAAGAAACCCAAACGGAAGAAAGAGAAAGGAGGAGGAGACCAGCCCGACCAGGCTCAGGACCAGCCAGTGAAGGTGAGCCCCCCCTTCCCAGAATCACAGCCCCACACACCAGCCAGCCCCATCCTGAACCTCTCCAGTGCAGCTCAGAGCAAGGAAGGAGTCCCCAGTCCTGGTTTTGGGCACTTGGCTGCTCCATAAACTCCAGCCATGGAGTGATTTCCCAGCCTGGCTCCGTGTGTGGGAATTGTTGTGCAGAAGGTGTTTGCAGAGCACTCCAGGGATAATGCAGCCCTTGGCTGGATGTCCCAGCCACTTCCAGGGTCACACTGGCGCCTCTGAGCTGCTCTTTCCAGACACCAGCTGCCTGTCACAGGCAGGAACTGCCACGCTGCCACCTGCCAGCTCCCTGTCCTGCCTGTCCTGCCTGCAGCAGCACAGGGGTGACACCTGATGGTGTTGATTTTTGGCTTGATTATCACCAGAACAGCAGCCAGGGAGAGCAGGGGCTGTCTTATCCCTCTGGGCTTTGCCTGATCCTCTCCAGCAGCTGGTGATTTGGGAAGGGGTGTAGGACATGAAGGGTTTGTCCCTGCCAGGGTGGCACCCTCCCGTCCCCTCTGGTCCTGTGGCAGGGGACATATCAACAGAGACTGTTTTCTGCCTGATGCCCAGTTCCCATCCAAATATTTGGAATATTTTGTCCATCTGACTGTGCAGAGCTTTAAACTGGGGCTTTGCGTTTTTCCAACTGAGTTCCCCAGGGATCAGGGAGGAGCTGGGGCTGAGAATTCACTGCAGAGCCACCCACCCTGAGGAAGAGGAGGAGGGGAGTGTCTCATCTCGACTGAACTTCTCTGATTTGTCCCAGGGACTCCTCTGGAAGCTGCAGTTTGTGGATACAGATCCAGCTTAGATGGAGGAGGCTGAACAATGAGAGGGAAAAGCCACTGCAGGAATCCCCAGCACTGGCTGTGGGTTGATCCAGGGGGCCCTGCAGGGTGTGAGGAAGGGAGGTTTGCTCCTGGTGCTCACAGCACCCTCTTAACTGAACCTTAAAGTATTTTCAGGCAGTTCCTCCATCCCATTTGTCCCAGGAGTGCCTAAAAAGCAGGTCTAGGTGTGTGGCAGGTGGCTGGTGGAAGGGTTCATCCATCCTGTAAAGGATTGAGGCTGGGAAGGGGGTCTTGTGCCTGCTCTCCCCTTCCTGGCAGTGCCCCCAGGCAGGGTCAGCTCCAGGATCCCCTGAGGAGGAGCCAAAATACAGACCTGGTGGCTCAGCTTACTCATTTCACCTTCCCACCCTCCTTTCTTGCCCTCAGGTGAACTCCTTACCCGCTGAAAGGATCCAGGAGATTCAAAAAGCCATCGAGCTCTTCTCTGTAGGTCAGGGCCCTGCCAAAACCATGGAGGAGGCCAGCAAGAGGAGCTACCAGTTCTGGGACACACAGCCAGTGCCCAAGCTCGGTATGTGCAGCCCCCTCACTGTCCTGTGGGCCCTGGGGAAGCCTTATTGTCCCCAGGCTGCTCCAAGAAGCCCTCAGAGAAACCTGGAAAAGCTGGTCTGTGGCCACCAAGTGAGCCCCTGGCTGGCCTGGGCTTCAGAGGCATCACAACCACTTCTGCACCATTCAGCACAGAGGGACGAGAACCACTTCTGACATCTGATTTGATGCCTCCTGCATTTGGACATCCCTTAATCCCAGTCCATGACTTGGGTCTCCCCAGCCCTCTATGCCCAGTTTTCGTGCACGGTGTTGCCACATCCTGGACTATCCAGCTCTCCCCTTTTTGGGGTTGGAGTTTCCCATCCAGAGGCCCTTGGAGGGGAAGGTAACTTGGGGTGAGTTGGGGCCAGACAGTGATGGGAGCTGCTCCAGGAGGCAGGTCCATGTGCTGAGTCCCAGCCCACAGTTTCCAGGTTTACCTGAAGCTTGTCATGGCTTTAAATTGGCTGCTCCTCAGTAACTCCCTTCGTGGGGTTGTGTCTGACCTCTCTTGCTGCAAACACCTTGTCTGATTCCCTTTCCACAGGAATTCCCTTTCCATGCTGTCAGCACCACTGTGAGGCTTATTTTGGGTCTCAGAACCTGTTTGCTGGGAGATGGTCTCAGCTTTGTGCTGGGAAAATCCCAGGGAGGTGGCAGGGGGTCATGTGAGGCAGCAAAGCCTGCTCTTGCATTTCCCATTTTTCCCGAGGACCCTGGACATCACAAACTTCATTTCTGCTTGGGAAAAGCCTGGAGGAAGGGTGGGAGGTGTCTTTTGGGGAGGGGGAGGCACAAAGCAACCCATTCCTCTCAATGCCATGTTGCTGGCCGTGTCCCAGCATTCCTCATGGTCCTTGGGAGCACATTCTGGCACATGAGGATATTTAGGGCTGGATAACAGGAGGGCTGTGGGATTTTTGGGGCCAGATTCCAGAGCAGTTCAGCACCTGCTCAAAACAGAGAGGGCAGCCAGGGGTGAGCCTTTCTGGGAGCTGCCCGGGCTGGGTGTGATGGGGGAAATTCTTGCTCTGGGCTCTCACCACCTCCCCATTGCCTGGAAACCTTTTCAATGCCTTTTTAAGGGAATTCCTGATTAGCAGGACTCGCTCCTCCTGGCAGCACTGAGGTGGTGCCGCTGTGCTGACATCCCAAATAAAGCTGGAGCTTGAGCTGACATGTCCTGGCTGAATCAGGGCTTTGGGACTCAGTGGTTTTACAAAACAAAAGTTGTGCTGTTCCCTGCAGCTCTTCCTTGGGCTCAGTGGGCGGGAAACACGGACACTTGCCAAGTGGCAGAGGCCAGAGCTGGCAGGAGAATCATCCCATGGAGCAGCTCCCGGGAAAGTGCTGGCCAAGGCTGGGAGCATGGGGATGGGGAAGGATGAGGCATCACACGTGGACCTGGAGGATGTAGCTGTGGCTGTGTTTGGTCACCTGAGCAGCATTGGTGAGGTTCTGGAAGGAGAAGATCTCAGGAGGACCATTTGCATCCTGCACATCTGTGGAAGAATAAAACAAGGCATTGCTGGGACTGAGGTGTTTGTATTCAGCCCCACCATTGCCCTGGAAGCAGTTTTGATTCCCTGCCCTGTGTTGTCCCAAGCTGGGAGGGTGAAATGACAATCCCTGGCTGCTCCAGGGGCCTGAGGTGGGAGACATGAGGAGTGTTGGTCACCAGACTGAGGCTTGGCCTCACACAGTGGAGAGTTCCATGGCTCCCTGCTCTCTCTTCCAGGAGAGGTGGTGAACACCCACGGCCCGGTGGAGCCGGACAAGGACAATATCCGTCAGGAGCCATACACCCTGCCCCAGGGCTTCACCTGGGATGCCCTGGACCTCGGGGACAGAGGTGTGGTGAGTACAGGCACACGTGTGTTGGGAGGGCATCTCGGTTGGCAGTGCCTTACTTGGACTGTTGGAGATTGTTTTGGGGACGGAAACGTGTCCCGCACCCCACCAGGAGACTCCAGCTTGGTGTTACACCGTCTCCTTGGGGTTGGATGGCTCTGACTTCCTTTGCTGCAGTTCCCTCTCACCCATCCCATGTTGGCCTGGTTTCTCCATGGGGACAATAAGGATGCCTGAAGCCAGGCATTCCCTTAAGAAAACCTTTCAGACCGTGCCCCACCTCCCTGGGAGATGACCCAAGGGCACCAGGGCGTGTCCTGCTGCTCTCCCTGCTCTGCCCCAGGACCACAGTGCCTTTAGCAGGGACGTGGCTGTTGTGGCCACACAGGAAGCATTCAGGGTCCCCTCTGGGGGCAGCTGGGGCAGGTGGTGACTGAGTGACCTCCTTAACCTGTGTGCTCTGTGCTGCTGTAGCTGAAGGAACTCTACACGCTGCTCAACGAGAACTACGTGGAGGACGACGACAACATGTTCCGGTTCGATTACTCCCCCGAGTTCCTGCTGTGGTGAGTGGCACCAGGAGTGTGGAGCAGAGGGGTTTGCATGCTGACAAGCCTCATCCCAGTGACAGCACTGCAGCTGCCTGTGCTTATCCCATCTCACTTCCTCCTGAGATGTCCCTTCCCCATCTGTCACCGCGCATGTTGTCCCAGGGACACTGCGAGGGGGGCTGTCACCCAGCCCCGCCTGCCTTCAGCTCCTTTGAGATATGGGAGCCTAAAACTGGACCTTTTTCCTCTTTGCTTTGATCCCTCAAGTGTTTGTGAACATCCCAGTAGCTGAGGAATTTCCCAGTGCCCTGGAGCTGTGGGAGGAGGGCGGCTGCCAAGTGATGCTGCCAGCAGTTACCTGTGGAGTCCTGTTGCAGCAGAGCTGTTTCCTTGGGGTGTTCCTGAATTGAGGAATGTGGATTTCCTGCTGTGTCACTAGTGAGGACTGGCCTTGGCCTTGGAGTGCAGGAATTGCCGTGGATCCCAGCACATCACTGTCACCCTCTCATCCTCCTGCCTGCGAGCAGGATGCAGGGTGTCCCAGGGCAGGGGGGGAGGCAGGAGAAGGCACACTGGGGACATGGGAGGTGACTGTGAGGTGTGTCTCTCCCCAGGGCACTGCGTCCTCCGGGCTGGCTGCCCCAGTGGCACTGTGGGGTCCGAGTTGTCTCCAGCAAGAAGCTGGTTGGATTTATCAGCGCCATTCCAGCCACAATCCACATCTATGACACGTGAGTGCTGCTCCCCTGCCTTTCTCATCCTGCCTCTTGCTGGCAGGTGGGGCTTCCTGGGAGCACTGAGGGGGTCTGGCTACGTTGTCCTCCCCAGCCCACAGCCAGACCTGCACCCTGCAGCCTTGTAGGAGAAGATGGGAGATATTTGAGGTAGTCAGGGCAGCTCTGCACAGGGACATCTCGAAAGTCAAGAGCTGTGAAGGCTTTTCCTCAATGAGTGAGGTCAGCTCAGAGTTCTGGCTTACAGAATTCATCCAGGGCTGGATGGAGACACAGAATATCCTGAGTTGGAAGGGACCTCTGAGGATCATCCAGTCCAACCCCTGGCCCTGCACAGACACCCCAACAATCCCACCTTGTCCCTGAGAGCATTGTCCAAACCCTCCCTGAGCTCTGGCAGCCTTGGGGCCATGCTCACTGCCCTGGGGAGCCTGGTCAGTGTCAACCACCCTCTGGGGGAAGAACCTTTTCCTGAGATCCAACCTAACCCTCCTCTGACACAGATTCAGACCATTTTTCCTGGGGAAACCATGGGTAACAGCTTAAGGGCGAGCTCTCCAAACCCAGCCCTTGCCCCTTGGCCCTTCCCTGAGGCGTTGCCTCCTCACTCCCTTGAAGGGGCTGGAGGTAAATCACCCAGGGCGTTGGTGTGATCCTCCCAGGTCAGGACAGTCGGGTCTCATGCTCTGCATTGTTCCTTCCCCAAGAGAGAAGAAGATGGTGGAGATAAACTTCCTGTGTGTCCACAAAAAGCTGCGCTCCAAGCGGGTGGCTCCGGTGCTGATCCGCGAGATCACGCGGCGGGTGCATCTGGAGGGGATCTTCCAGGCTGTTTACACTGCGGGAGTGGTGCTGCCAAAGCCTGTGGGGACTTGCAGGTGAGTGCCTGTGGCTCTCCAAAGATTTCTCTCCACACGTCTCCTGTTCCCAAAGTCCCCTCTGACCAGTAGCACCTGTGGGATTCCCGAGACAGGAGAGAGTGATCCCAGCCCAGATTTCTCCTCCTCGCACTGCCCTTCCAGGATTAAGTCCAGCGGCTTTGCTAAAGCTGCTCATGTAACCCAGGAGAGGAGACTTTTGCAGCACAGGCACCTCAGGGGGAGCTGCTGGCCCGATGTTCTCGCTTGCCCTCATGGCAGCTACGAGACCCTCGTGCCCCAGAACCATCTCCCACCGCCAGTGTGTTTCCGCAGGTACTGGCACCGCTCCCTGAATCCTCGGAAACTCATCGAGGTCAAATTTTCCCACCTGAGCAGGAACATGACTATGCAACGTACCACGAAGCTTTACCGGCTGCCCGAGGTGGGTTCCAGCCGGGAGCAGAGCTCAGGAATTGCCCCTGGCTGGGCCAGGCTGGGAGCTGGAGCACAAACATCCCAGCCGAGGTCGAGTCCTCTGCCTGGTCACCCGGGGTTTGCCCGTGTGGTAAATGACTCTGTCAAGCAATTGTGCTTTATTTAATCTTTATGCATTTCTGCCTGAGTACCTACATTTTGAGGGCAAATTCTTGCAGTTAGAGGACCCTGTGAGGTTTTGTTTGATGGTGAGTCATAGCCTGTCCTCCTGCTTAAAACAAGCAGGCAGATCTGACAGCCTTCATCTGTCCAAACACAGCCTCGGCGTGACCTTGGAGCGCGTTAGTCCCTCATTCTTCAGTCACACTGATCAGATCTGGCACTGCAGTTGTCCTGCTGGGGAAGTTCCCCAGCTGGATAGGAGAGAAAAAAAACAAACAAAGCGTTAAAATTGCCACCACCTTCCCCGACCTTGTTGACTCCTTTCTGTCGGCCAGAGCTGCCCGTTTGGGTTGGAAAGTGCTGTTTTAGTGCTGGGCAGCACAAGGCTCCCAGCTCCTGCCTCCTGCCACCACACAGGCACCAGCTGCTGGGGTGAAGCTGCTGGTTTCTGCACAGGAACTCAGCCCCAGAGCAGATCTGGGCTTGCTGAGCCATCCCAACCCTAGATTAGTAAGTGAGGCCAACTGGGAATAATACCAGGCAGCTTCTTGCAGAGCAAGGACATGTCTCCCAGCCTGTGCCTGCTGTGAGCGGGAGCAGAGACCTGAAAGGAAGCAGAGATTGGTGTCATTAGTGGGTAGGAGGCCACTGCCAGTGGGACCTGACCTGGCACACGGGGCTCTGGGACGTGCTGTTCTCTCTGTGATCTTTGCCATCGGTGTCACGGCCGATCACATCCATCCTTTGCTGGGCACGCAGGGCTGGGCTGGGGGGCTGAAAACGGGCTGAGCTAAGCAGAGAACATCTCTGTGCTGCTTGCTGGAGAGCCCTTGGCTGGGAAAAACCACCGTGCAAGCAACAGAAGGGTTTGTCCCACTTTCTGTAGACTCCCAAGACTCCTGGCCTGCGGCCCATGGAGCACAGGGACATCTCTGCCGTGCACAAGCTCTTGACTGAGTACCTGAAGCAGTTCCACCTGACGCCCGTGATGAGCCGAGAGGAGGTGGAGCACTGGTTCTTACCTCAGGAGAACATCATCGACACCTTTGTGGTAGAGGTGAGAGGCAGGAGCAGGGTGATGGGGGGTGTTTTCCTGGGTTTTGCCTCTGCTGGAGCTGTGAGAGCACTGAGATGTCCTTCCAGGGTGGGCGTTTGCTGGAGGGTGATGTCTCCATCCTGGGCTGCTCAGAGTCCCCTCCCACCCACTGGAAAAGCCCCTCTAAGGCTCTTTCTGGGCTTTATCCCAGCTCTGACATGTCATGGCGTCACTTCTGCCTTCCAGAGCACCCCGGGGGAGGTGACAGACTTCCTGAGCTTCTACACTCTGCCCTCCACCATCATGAACCACCCGACTCACAAGAGCCTGAAAGCTGCTTATTCCTTCTACAACGTTCACACCAAGACGCCTCTCATCGACCTCATGAGTGACGCCCTCATCCTCGCCAAGTCGGTGAGGGACAGCAGGGACGGGGTGGCACCAGGGCACTGGGAGCTCACTGGGCACTGGGAGCTCACTGGGAAGCTCACTGGGCACTGGGAGCTCACTGGGAAGCTCACTGGGCACTGGGAGCTCACTGGGAAGCTCACTGGGCACTGGGAGCTCACTGGGAAGCTCACTGGGAGCTCACTGGGCACTGGGAGCTCACTGGGCACCAGCAGCTCACCAGGAAGCTCATGGCAGGCTGGACACCCTTGGTTTTGTGGGAAGGGCCAGCCACAGGGCTGTTCCTAAAATCCTAGAGGATCTGCCACTCAGGAGAGGGATGCAGGGGTACCCTGAGCCTTCCAGCTCGTGGTGAGCAGAGCTCAGGGTGTCTGCTTGTGTCCTACAGCAAACAGTCCTGCTGTGTGTCCATAGGACTTGGATTGAGGGTAGGTGCACTGAGGCTGAGCTCTTACCTGCTGGCCTTGGGCCCTTTTTTTGGGATGCAGAGCTGGGCAGGAGAGGGGGACAGGCAGCTCACAGGTGGGAGGAGCTCTCCAGCATAAAAGCAGGAGCTCATGGCTTTGTGTCTTCCCTGAGCAGAAAGGATTCGACGTCTTCAATGCACTGGATCTCATGGAAAACAAAACCTTCCTGGAGAAGCTGAAGTTTGGGATCGGGGACGGGAACCTGCAGTATTACCTGTACAATTGGAAGTGTCCCAGCATGGCCCCAGAGAAGGTCAGTGCCGTGGGGTGGGGGG
Source organism: Manacus vitellinus (assembly GCF_001715985.3). NCBI lineage: Eukaryota > Metazoa > Chordata > Aves > Passeriformes > Pipridae > Manacus > Manacus vitellinus. The sequence continues at coordinate 553,377 of NW_021938794.1, forward strand.
TCCTCCTCGTGTGTTGGAGGGGGTCTCGTCCCCACAGCCCCAGGGAAATGAGTTTGTTACACACCCCTCAGTGTTCCCAGGCTGGCTGGTGTCTGTCACAGGTGAATCCAGTGTCAGCTCCTCTGTGCTGTCCCTGCTGTGCCTGCACAGAGGCTGTCCCTGGGGAAAATCCCTGGACACTCATCTCTCCAGGCTCATTTTAGTCTTGAACTAGTGCAGGTGCACCTCACACACACCTGCATGGACAAGCCCTCCCCTCTTGTGGGAGGAGGGCAGGCACAGAGGGGACAGGCAGAGGGCTGCAGGGTGACCAGTGGTTGTGACAGTCACCTGGGAAGCAGTTGCTGTGCCCTGTGAGCCCTCACAAGACCCAGGAGTCACCACACAGCCCTGGGTGTCACTGTCCTAGTGGGGTGGGAGGAACAACCACCCCCTCTGGAGAGAGCAGGAGAACTTCAGAGGTGTTGGGTTGTTGTGAACAGGATCCCGTGAGGATGAGCTGTGTCACCATGAGCCATGGAGTCACAGGGTGTCACCTTGTCCCCAGGGCCAGCAGCCACTCCCCACCCAGCTGCTCCCAGTGCTGGGCCATGGGCACCCCATCTGCCAGGCCTGGCTGTTTTTAGGCAGTACCTGGTTGCCACTGTCCCTCCACTCTGAAGATGTTCAGCATCTGTCCAGTCCACAGCCCCCTTGGAGAGGATGGTGCTTGAGAGCCAGAATCTGCACAGCTACATCCCAGCTAATTAATGCCTTAACAGCTAATTAATGCCTTGATGGCAGTCATGGGGCTTTGCTTCCATGATGTGAAGCCAGGTCTGTCTCTGGACACAAAACACACACCCTAAACCAGCCTCACTTGGCCACTGAGCCTTCCAGGAAACCCCAGGAGATTCCCAGGAGGTGTCAGCAATCCCTTTTCTCACTGGAAGAGCTGGTGGGTTGGAGAGCCTGGTGCTGGGAATGCTCCCAGGATGTGCCCTGTGGTGGGGCTGACCAGAGACCAGGACCACCCACCAGCAGTGGGACTTGTCTCAGGACTGGGCTCTGGGAAGCAGCTTCTCCCAGATCATGGAATCATGGAATGGTTTGGGTTGGAAGGGACCTTAAAGCCCATCCAGTTCCATTTGCTTTCCATAGGCAGGGACACCTTCCACTATCCCAGGTTGCTCCAAACCCCATCCAACCTGGCCTTGGGACACTTCCAGGGATCCAGGGGCAGCCACAGCTTCTCTGGGCAACCTGTGCCAGGGGCTCACCACCCTCACAGCCAAGAATTTCTTCCCAATAGAATTCCTTCCCAATATCCCATCTAACCCTGCCCTCTGGCAGTGGGAAGTCATTCTCCCTTGTCATGTCCCTCCATCCCTAGTCCCAAGTCCCTCTCCAGCTCTCCTGAAGCCCCTTTAGGCCCTGGAAGGGGCTCCCAGGTGTCCCTGGAGCCTTCTCTTCTCCAGGTGAACCCCCCCAGCTCTCCCAGCCTGGCTCATGGCAGAGCTGTTCCCTCCCTCTAATCATGAGCTCAGGAACATCCCTGGCTCGTGAGTCAGGTCTGTCTCACAGCCTGGCGGGGTCTGTGGTTCGTCACACCCCAAACATTGGTCACCTCCCCAGAGCTGGGCAAGTGCCCATGTGCCCATTCAGCCACAAGCCCAGGGCTTTGCTGCTCTCAAATATCCCAAAACTGGTGAGGAAACCCACATGGACAACTGTGAGCCCTCCCAGCTGGCACAGTGAGGGGTCGGGAGCTGTGTCTGCCCAGAGCTGGGAACGCCGGTGCTCGGGCACATCCTGACTCCCCATTTCCATTGGTCCCAGGTCGGACTGGTGCTGCAGTAAGTGAGCCCTTGCCAGGAGAGCGTGGAGGAGCCGGGCCTGGTGGAGGTGCTGCCCCTCATCCTTTCTGCCAAAGCTGGACCCACACCGGGCCAGGGGGAACCGGAGCAGCCGCCCAAGGCTCCCGCCGCCACCCGCCGCCTCCTCGTCTGGTCTGGTCTGATTTGCATCCTCGTAAAGACACGATCAAGGGAATGTAACTGCTGAAACTAGATCATGATTGGCATATAATGGAGTTAACGGGTGAATAATAAAAGTATATATTATATATATTTTAAATCTTTCCTGTTCCCAACTGCCATGAGTCGCATTTGGCCGCTGCACCGGGACTGTTCTCCGTGGGCACACCGAGGTGGAGGCTGCGGCACCAGCGTGGTGGAGCACCGGGATGTGGTGGCCAGTGGCCAGGTCCTCCTGCCTGCCCTGAGGGTGCTTTGGACTCTCCCCTGCTCGGCTCTTTGCCCCCAGTTTGCTCCCTCCTCTGTTCAACTGGTTCCCTCCCTGCGGGCTCCGGAGCACGTCGGAATTCCTTCCTAAGGGCTATTTGTGCAAGTGATGCCTTGTCCCATCTCCTCCCAGACATGGAGACTCCAACCCTGCAACGGGGCGAGTGCTGAACTGAGGGGCAGCAGCCCCTGAGGATCCAGGGGGACTCAGCTCTGGCACACCCTGCTCTGCTCAGACTCCTGGGGCTCCTTCCCTGTAACGCTGGGGCTGTGGGCACCAGGAGATGCTCCATCACTGCTGCCTCAGCTGCTTTTCTCTGGAAGCATGGAAATATGGATACATGCCACCGGCATCACCCCGGGCCTTCAGGCTCCCCAGCCACCCTGGTGCCTCCACCAGCTCCCAGCTCGTCATCTTGTGCTGTGGAATATCTACCAAGATAAAGGAAAAGTTTTCTCTCATGGAAAACCTTCATCCCATCGAGATACTTTGGGAAAGGAGCGCCTGGACAGCCTCCTGCCGTGTCACGAACCGTGTCCACCCAGCTCTCCGAGATGCTCCTGCCCTCCCAGCCAAAGGTTTCCAAAGCTGCACACCAAGGCCAAGACCCCCCGTCTATGCACTCCCACACCTCCCTGTCCCCGTGTGTCCGTCACACCCTGTGGCACCACGGACCCCCAGGGTCTCTGCCCACCCCAGCCTGGACCTGCAGGGCCCCAGTGGGGACCAGGAGCCCGTCACGTCCCCCCCGGCAGCGCCATCACATCCCCCTGCTCGGGGTCCTGTGTCACCTATGCAAGTACCTTTGTGTCCCCTCTGGTGTCCCTGCTGTGCTGGGGGAGGCTGGGTGCGGGTGGGGGGCACCCAGTGGGACCCTCCCCTTGCCCCTGGGGCAGGTTTGAGGGCTGTTCCCTCCCGGCTTCCGTGGGTGCAGCACCCATGGGTGCTTGGCAGCTCCCTGCGACAGTGCTGGTTTGGGGGTGGGCTCGGCCCTTATCCCCCCACAACAGGCCCTGGGGGGTGACAGGGACAGCGGGACAGGCTCTGTTAAAATAAAACCTTTATTGACTGGCTTGACCCCGGGGTATAAATGTGTGCCAGGGCAGGGGTGGGGGTGTGTCCCCAGCCGGGCACAGTGTGGCACATGGTGGCAGGGTCCCCTGGGGGACCTCGTGGTGATGGCACTGTCCTTGCAGCTGGCATCAAGCATGGCCAGGGCTGGTGACATTTGGGGGTTGCTGTCACCCCTGTGGGGTTTTCTACGGCCTGGTCACCCCATCCTGGCTGTCACAGGGACAGGGAGGGAAGGAGTAGGGCACCAGCAGACGAGGTGGCACTATGGGCACTATGGAGGGGGTCCCCCAGCCCCTTGGGTGCTGTCACCACAGGCAGGGGAGCAGTGTCACCGGGCTGTCCCCACACAGGGAGCTGGAGGGTGCCCACCCCCCGGAGGAGCACGTTGCCCCCCACGGGGGGACACGACATTCCCCGTCCCACGGGGGGACACGACATTCCCCGTCCCACGGGGACCTCCCAGGGCCCTCCCAGGGCCCTCACAGGCTCCTGCACTGGACGTGCACGAAGAGCGTGGCCGGGGACAGGGACGCGCCGTCCTTGGAGAGCAGGTGGATGTGCCGGTACCCTGGGGACACAGAGGGGGCTCAGCGCGGGGCAGGGGGACCGTCCCCACCCCCGGGGGGCAGCGGGGGTGGCTCCCCATCGCCCACCTGTGCGCAGGCTGGGCAGGGGCAGCGTGAACTGCCCCACGAAGTCGTTGC
>NW_021938794.1:560363-566021 GCF_001715985.3 Manacus vitellinus
AGACCTTAATCTGAGCCCAAGATCCCAGGCCTTGACCCCACACCTTGGCTTTAGATGCCAGACCCTGATCCTGGACCTTGACTCTGACCCCACACCCTGATCCATCAGACTCCAAACCAAAACCCTGGACACTGACCCACATCCTAATCCCAACTCTAGATCCCAGACCCTGACCCCAGACATCGACCCTGGACCCCAGATCTTGAACACTGACTCAGATCTTAATCTCAGCCCTGGACCCCAGACCCTGACCTTAGACCTCGACCCTGGACCCTGACCTCTAACCCCAGACTTTGACCCCAGACCTCAGTCCCTGGACTGTGACCCAGATCTTAATCCCAGCCCCAGATCTCACCCTGGACCCAGATGCCACATCCTAAACCCTGATCCCAGACCCTGATCCTAGTCCTGTGACCCTCTGGCCCCAGACTCTGCCAGCAGACCCCAGTCCCACCAGTCCAGAGCAACCCAAGGCCAGCATGTCCCTGATCACCACCCCTGGACCCACCCTGGTGACAGAGCCCATCCTGCATCCCAGTGACATTAGGGGCATGGAACCACTCTGTCCCCATCCCTGCCCCATCCCTGTCCCCATCCCATCCCCCTCACCCGCCTCCTTGATGAGCTTCCGTGCCTTCCTCTCGCTGAAGGAGGACATGTGGCAGGGCTGGGGGTGGCGCAGGGCCTGGGCCAGCCCAGGGAAGGGCACGGCCTGGCAATAAACCACCAGGGCTGACAGCTCCGGGGACACCTGCAGTGCATCCTTGGCCTGCGGGAGCCACCGTGGGGTCAGGGCCACCCTGGCTCTGGGGGCCAACCCCCTGCCCAAGGGTCTGCAGACCCCCCCACCCTGAGAGCCTGAGAGCCCCCAAAGGGATGGAGAACCTGAGGCAATGGAATGATGGGCCGTGGGCTGATGGACAAACCAAGCATGTTGAGAACCTGAGGTCATGGAGAGCACAAGGGGATGGACAACCCAAGATGTCAGAGACCCCAAGGTGACAGAGACCCCGAAGTGATGGGCACCCCGAGATGATGGAGAGAGGTGACAGAGACCCCTGAGGTGATGGAGAACTGAGGCAATGGAGAACCCCCCTCCAAGGTGATGGAGACCCCGAGGGATCACCCTGCAGGTGATAGAGACCCCAAAGTGAGGGGCAATCCAACATGATGGAGAACTTGAGGTGATGGAGACCCTGAAGCATCAGAAACCCCAGCCCAATGGAGTACCCAGCCCAATGGGAAGAGGGAGGCAGAGCTGAGGGGTCCCCAGTATCAGTCCCCTCTGCTGGGCCACTCACCACCCCCACGGCACCCAACCCATCCCCCCCAGTTCCATCCCACAACCCACCTGCAGAGGTTTGATCTCCTGCAGCGACTGGAAGAGGAGAGAGTGGGGCTGCAGCGGGGTGTGCTGGCTGTGCTCACCCGCCCCAGGGCCCAGCACTGCTGGCACACTCCAGGATGCCATGGTCCTCCAGGACCACCACGACTCCATGGCCCCCCAGCACCACTGGCATGCTGTGATCCATCAGGACCACCAGGACTCCAAGGTCCTCCAGCACCACCACGATGTCGTGGTCCCCCGGCACCACAGCCCTGGGAGAGCCCCTTACCCGCCGGTTGCTTCTGTCCTGCATCTTCTCCTCCTCTTCCTCTTCCTCCTCTTCCTCCTCCTCTGGGTCCAGGAGGCAGGTGACTCCCCGAGGCTCCTGCCACGGCTCTGGCAGCTTCTTGCCCTTCACCAGGATCTTTTCCTTCAGCTGCTGTGGGAGGAAGGACCGAACTCAGGGCTCAGAGGGGACATGGGCCGAGCTCAGGGCTCAGAGGGGACATGAGGACATGGCAGGGGGGTGGCTTTACCTCGGGGGAGGGGAGATCACGGGAGTCCTGCCCCTGCAGTGGCTGCGTCAACAGCAGGTCCCCCAGGATGGCCTTCATGTGCCGGGCCATGGTGGCCTGCTGCTCCAGCCCACAGTGGTTCTCCAGGGACAGGATGACGGGGTAGGGTGATCTCTGGGCACAGGGGATGGACAGTGCTCAGCACCCGGTGTCCAGCACCCCCCCCAGTGCTTCCAGCACCCGCCTCACCTCGAAGGCCGCCCTGCGGATGCTCTCGATGACGTCGCAGAAGAGGATTTTGGAGGTGAGGGTGTGGCCGTGGTACACGACAGGTTCTCCATCAGAGCCCTCCCAGCAGTCCAGCTCCACGCAGCGGCACCCTGCCCTCAGTGCCCTGCCACCACAGCACCACCGGCTGAGTCCCCCTGTCCCCCTCGGGCCACGGGACCCCCTGGGAGCCCCATGGGCCAGGGACACCCACTTGGGGCTGGGGACACCCACTTGGGGCCAGGGACACCCACTTGGGGCCGGGGACACCCACTTGGGGCCAGGGACACCCACTTGGCGTAGGCCTCGGTGCTGCTGGTGCCACCAATCTGGGTGCGGGTCAGGTAGGTGTTGTGGGAGGAGGAGATGAAGTAGTGGCTCAGGGGCTGGCTCATGTCCTGGTGCACCCTGGTGTGCTCCTGGTTGAGGATGTCGCCGGCAGCCGACAGCAGGTACATCATGAAGCCGTCCAGCATCATCAGGTCCTGCTGCCTGGCTGTGGGGCACGGTGGTGGCTGTCACAGAGGGCTGGCACCTAACCCTAAGCCCTAACCCTGGCAGGGCGGCACCCTGGGGACTGTCCTCACTGGGATGTTCCAGCAGTGCCATGTTCACCCCAAACCTGGGACTGTGGCACCCAGGGAATACCTAAGTTCCCTTGAGTGTCCCATCTCCATCCTGATGTCACTCGTCCTGCCAGTGCCACATTCCCCCTGGACCTGGCATGGTGGCACATATGAGGTGTGGAGTTTCCCTGCCCCCCCCTCATACCCTCTGTCCTCACAGTGCCATGTTCACCCCAGTCCTGGCACTGTGGCACCCAGGAGATGTGGAGGTCCCCTTGGTGTCCCATCTCCACACTGATGTTCCCCATCCTGGCAGTGCCACATCTACCCTGAGGGTACTGCTGTGATACCCAAGAGATATGGAGGTCCTTCATCCCCACCTTGATGTCCCCTGTCCTCCTAGTGCCATGTTCATCTGGACCTGCCATGGTAGGGCTCAAGGGACACAGAGATCCTTGGCAGTGCCACAGTCCCACCAGGGCTGGCACTGCTTCACCCAGGAGACATGGAAATCCACCTGCTACCTTCACATCCCCTGTCCCTGCAGTGCCACATCCCCCCGGAACCAGCAGGGCCACGTGTTGGGTGGCTGACACCCTGGCAAGGGACACTCAGGGACAATCACCCAAGCCTTGGAGGACCCCATACCAGTTTGGAGGGGGTGACACACCAAGCAGAGCCTCATCCCCACACCATCCATGACCTCCCGTAGCTCCAGCAGTGCCTGTCCCACCCCCCGGCCCAGCCCCACCCTTGTCGTTGAGCTCGTGTTTGCGGATGATGGCGCGGGCCTGGCGCAGGCTGGAGTCCTCGCCCTGGTCCCGCAGGAAATCCCGCAGCTCCTCGGCCGACAGGACGCGATCCTCGCCCGAGTAGCGCCCGAAGAGCTCCTCCAGCTCCGGCCGCCGCAGGAGCCGCCGGCAAAACTCCTCCAGCTCCCGGCCCTCCAGCCGCTCGTTACCCGAGTGGTCACACTCCTGACGGGACACAGGTTGGGGACAGGTTGGGGACAGCCATGGGGATGATGTCCACCCCACTGCCATGGGGAGAGGGTACATCCACCCCCTGCCTTCTCCTGCCTGGCAGTGTGTGTGATGAGTTTGGGGTCTCAGCCGCTGGTGTGTCCCCTCTGTCCTCCCACCCACAGCCCTCAGACCCTCCAGTCCAGGATGGAGCAGAGCTCCGTGCCTCGGTTTCCCCAGGTGGAAAGGGGACCTTGGGAGATGCCTCTGGGGACAGCTCCCCATAGTGGGGAAATGTCACACCCTGGGGACCCTGGGGGCAGTGGGGAGGGGGTGGCAGCTCACCCCACCCCACCGTGTGCTCCTGCTCCTGATGGGCCCCAACCGTTGGTGGTGGTGGATGGCTTTGGGTGTGAGGAGTTGGTCAGTTCTCTGCAGGAGGCAGAGAAGGAGCCAGCATTCCCTGCGGTGACAGCAGCAGGGCCAGCGGGTGGTGGACCCCTGGGATGAGTACCTTGAAGAGTTTGGAGGCATAAACATTGTCCATGTCGATGTTGAGCATCCTCAGCATGTTCTTCACCTCCTGGAAGGACATCTTGTTGTCCTTGTTCTTGTCTGCTTTCTGCAGGACCCCGTGGATCCAACTACGCTGGGTAAGGAAATCACAAACCACAGCCTGTCCCCCGATCCCCCCCAGAGCTCCCACAAAGGATACTGGTCGAGCTTCTCCATCTGGCTCATGGCCTGCAGCCGCCCCATGAGCTTGGCGAGCCCCTGCACCCAGTGCCGGGCGTGCTCCTCGCTGCGGGCCGCCAGGTCCAGGTTCTTGCGCCGGCCCTTGAAGACGAGGGTGAAGCAGTGGCGCTCGGGGAAGGCGGCCCCGTGCTTGCGCAGCCCCTCCGACTGGTGTCCCTCGCGCACCCCCTCGACGTGCGTCACCGAGACTGCGGGGACACCGCGGGGGTGGCGATGGACCCGCTCCCTCACCACCCGCGAGACACCCCGGCCCCTCACGGGCACCCCCGGGGACAGCGCTGGGCTCCCGCTGGTGCGGCAGTCGGGCTTAACCCGCTAATCCCGGGCGAGACAGGGGCGGTGGCCGCTGGCCCCGCGGGGATGGGCTCGGGACGGAGCTGCCTGGCGGCGCTGCCAGCGCCGGGCACCCATCCCAGACAAGAGGGTGGAAGGAGAGGGGTGACGCCGGGAGCAGGGACAGAGTCTGGCCAGGATGGAGACGGGACCTCCCAAGAGGGGTGGGGAAAGGCGGGGCCTCTGGGGGCTCGGCATGGGGTGTACTGGGAGGCACTGGGAAGCACTGGGTGCAGCGAGTTGAGGTCCAGGTCCGGGGTGGGAGTCCATGTTCTGGACTGGGGTTCATATCTTGGATGATGGTCTGGGTCCCAGGCTGGGGGTACAGGTCCTGGACTGGGGTCCGGGCCCTTGTTGGGAGTTTGGGTCCTGGACTGGGGTCCGGGTGCTGGGTGGGGGTCTGGGGTCCAGTCCCAGGTGGGGATAGAGATGGGGTTTAAGTCCTGGGCTGGAGTCTGGATCCTGGGTGGGGGTCTGAAACTCAGGTGGGGTCTGGGTTCTGGGTGGGGATCCAAGTCTTGGGTGGGGGTCTGGGAATAGGGCTGTGGTCTGGGTCCAAGATGGGGGTCCAGATGGGGTTCTGGGTGCTGGGAATCGGTCTGGGTCCTGCGTGGGGGTCCAGGTCCTGAGGTAGGGTCTGAGTGGGTCTGGGTCTCACGCTGGGGTCTGGATTCTGGGTGGGAGTCCAGGTTCTGGTTGTGGACTAGGTCCTGGAATGGGGTCTGGGTCCAGGGTTGGGGTCTGAGTCCTGGGTGGGGGTCTGGGTGGGAATCTGGGTCAGGATCTAGGTCCTGGACAGGGGTCTGGTCCATGGGTGGGAACCCCTGTGGGCATTGTTGTGACACTGTGCCGGTCCTGGCCCCTCCCTAGCCCCTCCCTGCAGCTTGTGGCTGTGCAGGATGTGGCCCAGCGTCCCCGAGCCCCGGGGAGGG
>NW_021938794.1:566298-568517 GCF_001715985.3 Manacus vitellinus
ACTGGGGGTGTGGGGTGGGAGTGAGGGGGGTCAGTGCACATCTGTGTGCACATCTGCACGTGTACACTCCTGCACTTCCCATGGCACGGGACAGGTGGCACAGGACAGACATGATGCCATGGGACAGGATGGAATTGGATGGGACAGACACAATGGGACAGAATGGCACAGCACGGGCATGGGATGGGATGGAGGGGTGGGGCAGGACAGGGTGAGATGGACAGGAGAGGGTGATGGGATGGGAAATATGTGACACAACGTGACTACAGATGGGACAGGATGGGACAGGTAAGATTGGACAGGACAGGGTGGGGCAGACTGGACTGGATGGGGCAGGGTGGGCAGGACAAACATGACATGACAGGACAGGACAGGACAGGATGGGACAGGGCAGAAAGGGCAGGATGGGACACGATGGGATGAGGAGATGGGACAGGAGCAAGTTGGAATGGGACAGGGCAGGCAGGAGCACTGTGTGCCTGTCTGAGGGGACACAGTGACACAGCCCAGTGACAGCCCAGCTGCCAAACCCCAGCCAGGCTGCCCAGATCCCGTGTGGAGGGCGCCAGGACGGTGCCAGCAGCAGAGCCCAGGCTGGGAACAATGACGGGGTGGCCTCGGGGGACTCAGGGCCCACGCCCCAGCCGGGACTTTTCCATCTATCCACAGAGTGGTTATTTCCTCCCTTTTTTGTTTTGGCAGCCACTCCAAACAGCCCCAGCGGCCGTGTCCCTCTCCGGCTGGAGATCCCTCTCCTGGGCTGGGAAAGAGCCCTGTGGGGCTCACAGGGAACATCCCGAGCTGGCCACGGACTTGGAGATGTGACCACCAGCTGCCACCCCCTCCCGTGAGGTCACATCCTGCCCAAGGTGCAGGACTGGGGGCAGGTACAGGGACACGGGTGCACAAGCACATGGATGCACAGGTGTATGGACAGCTGGCTGTATGGACACATGGATACAGGTGTGTGGGCACAGAGATGGACACAGGGATTGTCAGACACATGGGCACAGGTGCATGGATTCATGGACTCATGGATGCATGGACTCATGGATTCATGGACACATGGATGCATGGACACATGGATGCACTGATATATGGACATATGGATGCATGGATATAGACATGCAGGGATGTCTGGATACATGGATATAGAGCTGCAGGGATGTCTCTATACATGGATATAGAGCTGCAGGGATGTATGGTACATGGATGCACTGATGCAAGGACATACAGACACGTGAATGTTCAAGTAAATGGATGCACAGGTGCATGGATGCATGGATACAGGCCCATGGACACAGATGGTCAGTCACAGGTGCACCTGGACATAGGGATGCACTGATACATGGACCCATGGATATAGAGATGCAGGGATATGTGGACATATGGATACATGGATGTATAGACAGCTGTGCAGCTCCAGGCCCACAGCCCCGTGTCCAAAGCAGCCCGAGGCAGATCCATCCCTGCCCTCTGTACCCACCCCAGATCCAGCCTCTCCCGTGGGTGCCCCCTGCCCTTCCCACGCACCCACTCCCCCTGCACACACCCCGTGGGCCAGAGGGCCCCGGGCCAACAACACCCTGGGCAGCACCCTTGGGTGGGGAAACTGAGGCAGGGCCTTGGTGAGGGACCCAGGGAGCAGGAACTGAGCCTTGGGGACAATAAACACACTGAGTGGGGGGCTCCTGTCACCTGTGATGTGGCCAAACCCTGACCCCGTTGCCCCTCAACAGCTGGGGTGATACACAGATACTCTGGGGCTGCCTTGGGGACCCCTCCCAGCCACAGGGACCCTTCCCTGATGTGGGGGAATCCATCCACCCCGGGAATGGCCCCTGCCATGGGGACCCATCCCTACCAGTGGGGACCCCATCTACCCTGGGGACAATCCCTGCCATGGGGGCCCTCGTGGCTTTATGGACCCCTCCCCACAGCAGGACCTCATCCAGCCATGGAGACCATTCCCTGGCTATCCTGGGGATCCCAGCTCTGCCAGGGGTGTCCCCTCCCTGCCATAGGAGTCCTCCTCCTTTCCATGGGGGCAAGGGAGGGGTCTTCCATGGGAGGTCTTCCAAGAGAAGACCCTCTCTCTGTCATGGTGTCCCATCCCTGCCATGCAGGCCCCCATCCCCTCTATAAGAGACCCCTCTGCCGTGGGGGACTCTCTCCGTCATGGGGGTTCCCCTCCCTGCCATGGGGGTCTCTTCCCTTCC
>NW_021938794.1:569247-572544 GCF_001715985.3 Manacus vitellinus
GCTACCCCGGTACCGCCGGTGGGGACCAGGGGATCCCTTCCACCATCTGGGGGACGTGGGGACACAAGGGACCCCTTCTGCCGTCACACCCGGGGACAGAAGGGACCAAGGGACCCCCTCTGCCCTCGCACCTGGGGACCCAGTCCTGCCGTGCCCGCTCGGTCCCCAACCCATGGACCGGGTGGCACCAGGGCTGAGGGGTTGCAGGCAGGTGCTGGGTCCCCAGGTGACTGTCCCTGCTGGTGGGACAGCAGCGGGAACCAGGGAGTGGCAGCAGCATGAGCTGGGCAGTGCCAGTCCCAGAGTCCCACACGTGTGTGCAGGTCCTTACGTGTGTGTGTGTGTGTGTGTGTGTGTGTGTGCGTGTGTGTGTGTGTGTGCAGCCATGTGTATGTGCAGCCACAAACACACATATCACAGGATCCCTGAGGTTGGAAAAGCCCTCCAAGATCATCCAGCCCAACCTGTGACCCATTCCCACCTTGTCACCAGCCCAGAGCACTGAGTGCCATGTCCAGTCCTTCCTTGGACACCTCCAGGGATGAGGACTCCTTGACCCCCCTGGGCAGCCCCTTTCAGTGCCTGACCACCTTTTCCATGAAGAAATTCTTTCAGATGTCCAACCTGACCCTCCTCTGGCACAGCTTGAGGCCGTTCCCTCTCCTTCTGTCACCTGTTGCCTTTTTACACACCTTTCCCACAACCACCACTTGCTGAGGGTGGGTGGGGAGGGAGGGATGGGTGGCCACAGGCTTCTTCCAAAAATCCACGGTGTCCAGGAGAGCAGGGAGGCCTGGCCAGGCTGTGGGGACCAGGAGCTGCAGGACAGGGAAAGGAGGTGACTTTCTCTAGGGTCAGTGTGGCAGCAGCACGGCCAGACCCTGGGTGGGACAGTTGGGCAGCCAGGGGTGACAGCTGGGCAACCTAGAGCAACATCTGGGCAGCATCTGGGCACCCTGGGGCAACACTGGGGCACTCTGGGGCAACTTCTGGACCTCCTGGGTGATCTCTGGTTGTCCTGGTGAAACATCTGTACATGCAGGGCAACGTCAGGGCACCCATAGCAGTGTCTGGGCACCCTGGGGGATGTTGGAGCATCCTGGAGCAACATCTGGACACCTGGAGCAACACCAGGACACCCTGGGGCAACTTCTGGGCATCCTGGTTGATCTCAGGTGATCCTGGAGCAACACCTGTACTTGCAGGGCAGCACCCAGGCATTTTTTGGCAATATCTGGGCATCCTGAGTGATACCTGTGTACCTCAAGCAACATTTGGACAGCCAGAGCAACACCTGGGCGTTCCTGGGGCAACGTCTGGTTACCCAAGAGCAACATTTGCACCTGCAGGGGAGCATTTGGTCAGCCTGGGCATTATCTCAGGGCTGCTGTTCAAGACCTGGGCAACTCACACAACATCTGGACAGCTGGGGGCACATCTGGGCAGTGCCTTGGTTGTGTTCCTGAATACCCTGGGGACACGGGGGCACCACAGTCCCCCCAAAAAATTCACTTGCAACCCCATAACCGGGCTCTGCTCCAAGTTCTCTTCCTCCCATGGAAATTGCATTCCCGGGAATTCAGCAACAGATGCCCTGACCCGGTGAAATGAACCGGGATAAACACCCCTCGCTGCAAAATCCACAGCACAAACAAATCCCGGTGCGATTCCCCCTCTCCCCGCCCGCAGCGTTGCTATTTTCTCCCGCCCGCCGGCGAGTTGGAAAGGATCCCATGGAAAACAGCATTCCCGGCCGCTTATAGCACAGCACGTGTGCCGTGAATCAGCGCTCGGGATTCGGGGCTGGATTTGCCGGGAGTGGGAGCCAGCGAGGCCTTGTGGCCGTTCCGAGCAGGAATCCTGAGTCAGAGCTCGGAAATGGCTGGGGCTTTAAAAGGCTTTGCTGATTTTATTTGTTGTGTCTCTTATTTATTTCATTTTATTTATTTATTTATTTACCTTCAATTTTTAGAAAGGAAACGTTTCTCCAGGGGTTGAGGGATGGGATTTAGGGGAGTTTGGGGGGGTGGGGCATTGGCCCTACTTGGATTTGGGATTTGGAGGTGGGATTAAGGTTGAAAAACTGGGGTGTGAGGCAACGATGGGGCTGCTGAAAGCTGCTCTGCACCCCAATCCCAGAATCCAGCCCTGGGAGAACACGGGACCCAGGCAGTCCTCAGGGCACCCCAGAACATCCCACATCCCCAGGGCATCTCGTACCTTCAGGGACACGTCCCCATGTCCCCATGTCCCCATGTCCCCATGTCCCCATGTCCCCATGTCCCCACAGTGCCCTGCCTTCAAGGAAAGCCCTCGCAGCAGAGGGGGAAGGAGAAGAGAAGGAGGAAAAGCTTCACCTCGGGGACCCCAAATTCTGCCCCTTCCTCACTATCATAATTAATAAAGCTGGATGATAATAATTAACAGTGGATAAAAGTATACACTGGATAAAAGTAACAGTGGATAAAGCTGGATAATAATTAACAATTGCTCTGCCTGAGCCAGATGTTCCCACTCTGCATGCACTGGGACTGTGCCCCTGGCCAAGGCCCCCACGCCACTGTCCCAGCACCACATCCCAGTTCCCCAGTGCACTGTCCCAGTACTTCATCCCAGTTTCCCAGTGCAGTGTCCCAGGCCCCTGGTCCATCCACCTGGGGGGGATGCATTGTCCCCATGCCTGGTATCATCCTGATCATGGAATCCCAGAATGGTTTGGGTTGGAAGGGACCTTAAAGATCACCCCATTCCCACCCCCTGCCATGGGCAGGGACACCTTCCACTACCCCGAGTTGCTCCAAGTCCCATCCAGCCTGGCCTTGGACATTTCCAGGGATAGGGCAGCCACAGCTTCTCTGGGCAACCTGTGCCAGTGTCCCAGACAAGAGCTGTGCCCTGGCACTTCCCACCCACCCTGTCCTGCTGCACAGCCCAGGGGGGTGAACATCCCAGTGTGCTGTCCCCAGGCACTGTCCCTGGGCCTGGTGCAGAGTCACGGAGCACTGGAGCACTGTCCCACTGCACTGTCCCACTGCACTCTCCAGTCCCACTATCCCTCTCTCCTGTGCTCTATTGCACTCTCCCAGTGCCCTATCCCAGTCCCTGTCCCACTATCCCTGCCCCGTCCCACTATCCCTGTCCCCTGTCCCACTATCCCTGTCCCTGTCCCACTATCCCGCTCCCTGTCCCACTATCCCAGTCCCTGTCCCACTATCCCAGTCCCTGTCCCACTATCCCAGTCCCTGTCCCACTATCCCGCTCCCTGTCCCACTATCCCAGTCCCTGTCCCACTATCCC
>NW_021938794.1:573879-577241 GCF_001715985.3 Manacus vitellinus
CCGGGCCGGGTCCCGGGCCGGGTCCCGCTCACCCGCCCGGCCCCGCAGGGACGCGTGGCACAGCCTGGGCAGGATGTCCAAGGAGGAGGCGATGGCCGCGTACGTGGCGGAGATGAAGAAGGTGGCCCAGAAGGTAACGGGGCGGGCGGCGGGGCCGGGCCGCGCTGCCGGGGCCGCCCGTGTCCAGCCGCGTCCCTCCGCAGGTCATCGACACCGTGCCCATGGACGAGACCACGCAGGAGATGTTCCGCTACTTCGAGCCGCTCTACGAGGTGATCCACGACATGCCCCGGCCCCCCGAGTTCTTCTTCAAGAGGAAAGGGGGTGAGTGGGAGCTGCTGCGCTCCGGCTGTGCCCAGCGCATCCCTCCCCTCTGTGCTCCCGTCCTGGCACAGCGCTGCTGCTGGTCCCTGCTTGGGGCTGCACCGGGACAAACAACACCTCTGGGCTCTGCTCTGCCCACGGGCACATCCTGCTGCTGCTCCCTGAGGGATGGGGGACACCACATCCCGCCTGACCCCCCTGCTGTGGCACAGCTGCTGCCGAGGGGCTGTTTGGGCACCCCAGACAAGTGTCCTGTTGTGTGACACGGGTGTCTCTTCAGTCTGGGCTCTCTCTCTGCGAAACTTCGCAGTGAGAGTTTGAGATTTGGCTTCCAAGTGCCCCTTGGCCCCAATCCCTGTAAACAGTGGAGCAGGGATCAGCTCTCAGGGAGGCTGTGCTTTTCCTTGGCTCTGGCTCACCTCCAGGTCATCTGATGTAAACACCTGGATGGACCAGCCAGTTTTTGCGTGGAGTGGATGTGGAGAAACTGGGGTTGAGAAATGGGATTATTTAATCTGGACTGTGCTAGAGGAGAATCCTTCCCAGCCCTTTCCATGCCTCTGGCTGCTGCCTCGTGCTGGGAGGGTGCTGGGGGCCTGTCCCACCCCTGGCTCTGGGCTGTCCTGGGTGTATCTGACTTGTGAGGAGCACCCAGGGGAGCGAGGGGCTGATGTGGGGGCTCAGAGAGGTGTCAGCTGTGCCGTGTCACCAGTGGGTCAGCTCAGCAGCACAGGAGTTTTCAGGGCATTTTCACAGCGGGTGTGTGAACTGTCAGTGCTTTGGGAGAGCCATGACAAACAGACTCATTCCCTGCCTGTCCCCAGGCTGTCCTGTGCCTGACAGCTCCCTGCTCCCAACAGGGATGCTGAAAACACGCAGCCTGTAAGGCTTGGCTTCAGGGTGGCCTCTCCTTCCCGTGGTACCCAGGTGCTTTGTTCTCCATGGGGATGCTGAATCCCTTTAAAAGGCAAACAGGCTCAGTTTCTCACTGGACTGTAGAAGCTAGGTCTAAACTCCTGGTCATTATCCACTTGGGAGTGTCACTGACAGGTGCCACTGTCCCTTAAATCTAAACCTGGTGGTGCCCATGGAGCCAACGAGCCCAGGGTGGCTGGGACAGTGTGTAAAGCACTGAACTCCTGGAGGTGTGTTGAGTCATTTGTGTTAAAGATTCCCCCACCCACCTTCAGCCTGTGGGATTGCAGCTTTGGTTGCCCTGACCCAGAGCAGAGAGGGGATTTCAGAGAGCAGAGCGTGGCAGGTGCCTCCGGCAGGTGCTTTTGGGGGACAGAGGTGAGAGTCTGGGCAGGTTTGGTTTTGTTTGGTTACAAACATCGTAAAGTGGCCCTTGGACCCCAAATCTTGGGTGGCTCCAGGTCCCAACAGATCTCCAGTGCGTGGTGCTTTCACCAGAGTGACCCTGGAGCTGGGTCTGTCCAGGTGCTGTGCTGTGGGAGGTGACAGGACCCTGCCTGACCTTACCCTGCAAGGTCACAGCCTACCCTGGGGAGACATTAGGGAATGGTGACAGCCCTGGAACGGGGCAGCCCTGGCACTAGCCCCTGTGTGGGGTGGGGGCTGCCCTTGCCCCTTCAGTGGGCTCTGGGGGTCCTGTGTTCTGCCGTGATGGCAAAGGCAGGTTGGGAACAGCAGAGAAGTGCAGGCAAGGAGCAGCAGGGGAACATTGCCACACACCTGCCTGCCCAGGAGCAGGGATCAGAGTCCTGGGAACTGCTGGAAGCAGGGCTGGGATTAACCCCACAGGCCCCACGGGGCAGTGGGAAGGGCTGGGGCCCCATCAGGAAGTTCTTCTTGGGGTGTTGCTGCCCAGACAAGGCTCTTGCAGCCAGCACTTCTTGCGTGAGGCTCTTTGTTGGGGTGGGTTGTGCCATGGGCTGTTGGCCCTGCCAGGGGACAGGACAGTCACCTGGCAGTGTTCACCCAGCTGTCACCCAGCACTGATCCCTCTGCCTGCTGCCTCGGGGGGGCTCAGGGACAGGGACACCCCTGCCACCCCCGGGTGGTCTGTGTGGGGCAGACCCTGCTGGCTGGTTTAGATCATGTTGGTTCCTGGGCAGCAGTGCTGAGCCCAGCCCAGAGCCAGCGCTGGCAGGACACCACAGCACGTTAATCCTGTGCCTGTTCCCTCCGTGCAGACAGTGGGGAACAGCCAGAGGGCCCCGTCCAGGATGTGCCAGGGAGCAGCCCGGCCCCGGAGTGCCCCGAGGATGCCCTGCCCGGGGAGCAGCAGGGCGGGCAGCACGTGCCAGGTTGGTCTCCCTGGTGTGTCCAGCACCCGGCAGACACCCCGTGGAGGAGGCACTGGGGCTGGGCCTCCACCCATCTGCAGAGCTGTTGGCTTCAGGCACCTCTGCTCCAGCCCTGCCCGTGTTTCCAGGCAAACTGGGGCTCTGCTTGGGTCCCGCTCTCCATGCTGGAGGAACCCTGGGTGTGAGGATTGACTCTGCCTCGCTGTACCTCTGCAAAGGGGTCTAAACTGCAGGAAGCAGGGGAGGGTGTTTCCCCGTGGTCTGGGAAACCATCACCCTGCAAGGTCCATGATCCGTGTGAGGATGTTCTCCCTCGGCTCAAGCCAAGCCCACCCCTTCCTTGGCACTGGGATTCCTGGCTCAGCCCTGGCTTTCCTCACACAACCCTCATGCACTCGCCCACGGCCGCCCTGTGCCCCCCTCGAGGGGCCCCTGGCTGTGCCCCGGCGTGGGCAGGAGGTGGGCAGGGTGCTCCCTCCGGGGAGGTCCCTCCCGCTGCTCCAGCCTTTCCCCCAGGAGCAAATATGGTCACAGAGCAGCGTCCCGGCTGTGCCCTCCCCGGAGCAGCGGGGCTGGCAGTGCCCGGGGAGCCGGGCAGGGTCCCTGTCCGTGTGACAGAGCACGCTGCTGCCCCGGGGCTGGGGGGTTGTATGAACAGGACACTGTGGGCAGGAGAAGGGGGAATTCAGTCCTTGGAATCACAGCCGTGATCTGGGTGGTGTTAACAGAGCCAATTCCCTCCCGCTCCGCGCCTCAGCTTCCTCCTCC
>NW_021938794.1:584486-585752 GCF_001715985.3 Manacus vitellinus
TAGGTGGCTGTGACGGGGCGAGGGGGGGGTTGATGTATTGGTGATATCTGGTTTATGGGTTTATTTTATTTTTTTTTTTTTTTTTGTGTCTAAACCAAAAAGAAAAAAATGGAAAAAAAATTCCCCAGGAAAGCTGTAAATTGGCCAAAACTGACTATAAAAAAATATAGAGGTCTAATAAATTTAATTACTTGTAACTGTAATGGTTTCAGTGTGATTTCTAGAAAATAATCAGGATGGCATTCCAGCAGGGAATACATCCTGAATTATTTTCATTATGTTATAATTGTTGTTTGATTAAAATTAGTTGTAATTCCCCACTTAACACTTTTTTGGTATTATTTCCCCCCCCTTTATTTTCAATTTGAATGCTGTTGAAATAGTTAAAAATACTCGGAAAGGGGGTGAAAGGGTGTGATGGACACTCACTGAGGTAGGAGTAACCTGAGGTCTGTCTGTTTGCCTAAAGGTTCACTTAAACTTGACTCTGTTTCCTCCCAGGTCTGTAGGAATCCAGGTCATCAACTGAAATCTGGGCAAAAATTGCCTTAAAAAAAAATATAAATCTACTTAAAGCTACAAGTGAGGGAAAAGTCTTAAAGTGTTGGAGCAGCCCAAGGAAAAGTTTTGGTAGTCAGCACTTGGCCCCTGAAATGGCTGACAGGGAGAGGGGAAGGCGATGGCTCAACCTCCCTCCTGCACCTGAGGGGGGGAGGAGGAGGGAAAAGCAGGAAAAGCTCCAAGTAGTGAAGTTTTCTTTGGGGGGAAACAGGTAAGTTAAGAGGTAAAAAGGTGGAGGCGAAGGCCAAGGGGACTTGGAATTGGAGTGAGGTAATGGAAGCTGTACCTGGAGAGGCAGGAGCTGGGATTGGCCTGGGCAGGAATCCTGTCCGCAGGAATGAGGGGGGGGAAAGGGCTTTTACACAAAAATTGAGGGCAGGGGGTGTCCCCAGCACAGGTGGGTTGGTTCAAAGTCGAGGGTTAAAGCGGCAGCGCTGAGGGGCTGGAAGGGTCAGGCAGATTTTTAACCCCAGCCTGGCCAAACCTCCCTAAAGCAGGAGAAAAACAGGCTTTTATAGAAAAATAAAGGAATTTAGTGTGAGGGGTGGAGGGGACAGGTGGGTTGGTACAAAGTCGGGGGTCAAAGGGGCAGCGCTGAGGCACCGGAAGGGTCACACCAGGTTTAAGCTACAGTGGGGGGAAAAGCAGCGTTTGTGGAGGCACGGAGGGGTTAAGGAGGGGACAGGAGTGTCCCCAGCGCAGGGG
>NW_021938794.1:585982-587782 GCF_001715985.3 Manacus vitellinus
GGATCCCGCGGGATGGGAGAGGGGCCGAGCGCTGTCCCCTCCTCCTCCAGCCCGGGCGTTTCTGTCCCTGCTGAGCGATTCCCTCTCCGGGATTCCCGTTTTCTCTCCGTGTCCGATGGCACCGGGCTGGGTCCCACAGGGGCCTGGCTCCGTCAAATGCAGCTCCTGGTCCATGGGAACACCTTGATCCAAGGGTTTGCCTTCATCCACTTACCCCAAACCTGCTGTGTGTTCAACGCCCCCAAATAAATATTTTCTCTGCCAATGCTTTAAAAAATAGACCTTAAAAAAACCCAAAAAAGGACTATAATGATCAACTTTCCAACCTGCCCTGGCTCCACTGACTTTTCCTGCTTTATTCTGCTGTTTTAATGAACCAGGTTATCCCAACCCCAAGGGCCCATTCCAGCTCCAACCCCCCTGCTGACAGGAACCAACAGCATTTGGGGACCTTTGGAACCTCCAAAGGGTCAGTAATGGACAGGGAGCCCATCCCTGAGTTTCTCCCTGGCCAAGAGGAGAGCTCCCCATCCCAAGCCTTCCCAGGAGCTCCAGAGAAGGGCTCAGAGCCAGGCTGGAGCTGATTGGAGCCCAATGGCAGCAGGAATCAGCCTGGGACCAAAAGTCTGGAATCATGGAATGGTTTGGGGTTGGTTTTGGTTGCTGGGAGGGTGGGGAGGCCCTGGCACAGGTTGCCCAGAGAAGCTGTGGCTGCCCCTGGATCCCTGGAAGTGTCCACGGCCAGGTTGGACGGGGCTTGGAGCAACCTGGGCTGGTGGAAGGTGTCCCTGCCCATGGAGCTGAACAGGCTTTAAGGTCCCTTCCAACCCCAACCATTCCAGACTCCATGGGCAGGAACCCCCTCACCACCACTCCATGGATGTGGGAGGGCAACACCAATGCTGGATTTGGGGCATCAGCCTTGGAAAAACAGGGCACTGGGAGCCCCTCTGGCAAAGGGCTTTCCCAGCCCCTGCCCTCCCCAGGGGGTTGGTTTGCTGAGGAAAACAAATTTCTGGAATTTCTGAGGTGAAATTCTGTCCTGGGGAGAGGCAGAAAACACAGCACCAACTCAAAACTGGGGCTACCCCACATCCCACCTGCAGGAACAGCCATTCCTCTTGGATAGACCAGTGCAGGGGCAGAGCAGATCCCTGAAAACACTGGAAATAAAAGGAGGAATCAGCCTGTTAATGCTGCAGTGGGGTGAGGGGAGCCCCGAGTCCTGTCCCATGTCCCAGCAGCAGCTCCCAGAGCTGTCCCATCTCCCAGTCCAGGCCTGAGCCCATTAAACCTGGCTGCTCCCTGATCCCCTCCTGGGTTATAACCCAGGACACAGCACTGGCAGCCCCTCCATGTCCTGCCAGACTTTACCTGCACCTCCCTTCACTGGCTTTACCTTCCAGGACACTCTCATGGAGCTGCTGGGAATATCCTGGTGCCTCTGGGTTGTGAGATGTGCAGAATCTTGGTAAAAAATTAGGATAATCTGCAGCTGGTGTGGCTACCACTGAAAACCTGCAGCTCTTGGTGCATCTGGAACACACCAAACCCTGGCTGGGAGCTCCAGCCCCTCAGGATTGTTCCCCTCCTGCTCCTCCCACCCCACAAACCCTGAAGCATCAGGGCAGGTTTGGAAAATCAAATCAGTTTGGCAAAATCAACTTGAAATGGGATTTTCAGCTGTCACGGGCAAAAGACAATAAAGGTCCCAGTTCTGGAAATGCAGCTGGGATACAAAAATATCATGGAATCACGGAATAGTTTGGGTTGGAAGGACTTTAAGGCCCATCCAGGGCC
>NW_021938794.1:589578-590574 GCF_001715985.3 Manacus vitellinus
CAAACTGGGGGGGTACTCCACTCACAGGAGAGACCCCAGTGCCGAAGAAGGAGTTATTCCACCTGCAGGGCTGACCCCAGCCCCAAAGAAGGGTGCCCCACTCACAGGGGATACCCCAGCCCAAAGGGGGGGTACTCCACAGGCGCCACAGGGGGGACCTCAGTGCCACAGAGGGGTGTCCTGTTCACAGGGGTCCCCCAGCTCTAAAAGGGGGTGCTCGGCTCATGCAGGGCTGACCCCAGCCCCAAAGAAGGGTGCCCCACTCACAGGGGATACCCCAGCCCAAAGGGCAAAGGGGGGGTACTCCACACACAGGGGGGACCTCAGTGCCACAGAGGGGTGTCCTGTTCACAGGGGTCCCCCAGCTCTAAAAGGGGCTGCTCGGCTCAGGAAAGGGGTGCCCCAGCCCCAAAAGGGGGGGGGGGGTCTGGCTTAGGAAGGGGCTGCCCAACT
Organism: Manacus vitellinus; assembly: GCF_001715985.3. NCBI lineage: Eukaryota > Metazoa > Chordata > Aves > Passeriformes > Pipridae > Manacus > Manacus vitellinus. The sequence continues at coordinate 590,032 of NW_021938794.1, forward strand.
CTAGGCCCGGCCTTGAGCTTCCAACTCACACCCTTGAAAGCCTCTGTCCTTCTCCAGAACCGTTCCTGGATGGCAGCAGACATGGATCACGATTATGTGGATCACAATTAGCAGATGGATCACAATTAGCAGCCCCCACCCTCCCCCAGCACGGCAAGAGCTCAGCACACTCAGGGGGTGACAGTTACCCCCCTTTCCCCCTCCCAAATTCCCCCTCTACCAAATTCCAGGCTCCTCCATCTCAGCTCTCAAGGGCAGGAGGGACCCAAAGGGCCAAGTCCAGGAGCTTTCCCGAGGGTTTCACAGGGATTTTTCCCACTGGTGTCTCTCCTTGCTGGCTGAGCTGTGTGGGGTGTCGGCAGGGGGGTCAGTCTGCAGGAATTTAAGGGAATAATGTGTATTTTGGGGATCAGGACACATAAAAGGCAAAAATAAGCAATAAATTTTGCAAATAAAGGCAACCCCCCACCAACCTAAGAAGTCCTACAAAGTTGGTCACCTTGGACTCTTTCTCTGTGGGGCAGGTTGGGCTTCCTTGCCTAT
>NW_021938794.1:592344-593594 GCF_001715985.3 Manacus vitellinus
CCCTGTGGCTGCCACGTGTCCCCATCCCTGGTGTCCCCATGTCACTGGTGTCCCCCCGTGTGCCCCCACGTCCTCTGTGTCCTCCCACGTTCCTCCAATGTCCCCTGTTTCCCCACGCCCGTGTCCCCCCTGACCTCTGTGGGCCCTGTGGCTCCCATGTCCCCCCTGTCCCCAGTGTCCCCTTTGTGCCCTCAACGTTTCCCTGGTCCTCCCAAACCCTCGGAGTGCCCCATCTGTCCCCATGTCCCCTGTGCCCCCCAAGTCCTCTGTGTCAGACCCAGGACCCAGCGAGGTGACCCTGTTCCCCCCCACATTATCACCCACAGCTGAGCCCTGCAGTGCCACCATTTACTGTAGGACCTACAAAAAAGCAGAGGCAGCAGAATCTGCACAAAAGGCTCTGACTCAGCCCAAAGTGGGGGGGGGGAGCTGTGCAGGGGGACATCGGGGTGAATAGGGGGATCCTGTGGGCACCCCATGGGCAGGTTTGGGATGAGGGATGGCACCTGGAAATCCCATCCTGGCCATGCCAGGGCTTCTCTGGGGTAGGGGGGACAACATGATCCAACACATGAATGTCTGGATGGGAGTGCTAATGATCAATTAATTAATTAATTTTATAAGGCACAAGGAGAGGCTGTCCGTGGCGGGTAATGAACCACTGGGCATTTTGGATGGGCCACATTCCCGAATCCAAAAGCAAAGGCATGGGACAGGGCGGGGGTCAGTGACCCTTAAATGAAGTGCTGTCGGTAATGAGGGTGGAAAATCCCAAAGGATGGATGGATCTACTCCCTAATCCCTGGACCAGCATCCAGCTTTTCCTGCTGTTGATGCCCCGTGTATGTGATGCTCCACCCAGCGCGGATGCAGCTCCCAAGGGATTCACCCTCCAGCCAAGCACTGCATCCCGGCGCATCCCGGCGCTGCCACAGATCCCCCAGATCCCGAATCTTTGTTCCCTCCCGGCCTTTTTCCTGCTCGTTTTTCTGCCCGTCGCCGGGAGCAGCGTCAGGCCAACACTGACATCAAGTGGCTGCCGGGATCCTTCGCTTTCCTGGGCCGCATCCTGCCCTTCCCTGCGCCGGGAGCAGCCCAGCACCACCCTCCTCCTGCCCGGGAGAGGGACCAGCCGGGTCTCCCTCCATGCCCGGCCGGGCGGGTGGGATGCATCCAGCCGTGCTCCATCTGCCCGTCCCCAGCCAGGCCACCCCCGTGTCCTGTCCTGTCCCCAGGACCAGTCGATATCC
>NW_021938794.1:595245-596636 GCF_001715985.3 Manacus vitellinus
CACCATCCTGACTGTGCCAGCACCCCCTGAGGAGCCAGTGACACCACCATGTCCCAGGCAGGAGGTACAGTGGAGCCCTCTGTCCCTGGGGAGGCACAAAGGAACCCAGCACTGGTGTGACTCTCTGTTGTTCCCTCAAATCAGCACCAACCTCCATCCCATCCTGGCGCTGTTTCTCTTGGATTTTTGATCCTAAAACCACCTTTTACCCCAAACCTGGCCTTCAGGGTGCTGGGCTGCTCCAGGAGCTCCTGTAGCAGCAGCCCCCGTCCCCACGTCCCCACCATGTCCCATCTGCACTGCGTGGGGAGGGTGGTCGGCCCTGGATGGAGCAGGGGGGGCACAGAAATAAGCACTGGGGGAAATGTACGGGGGGCCCTGCATGGCCCACCCTGCTCCATCCCCCAGGAGCTGAGGAGACCTTTGAACACCGCGATGTGGTCATCAACACCCAGGACAAGGTCTCGGACGTGTACACGCAGCTGGAGAAGCTGGGAGAGTAAGTGGGGGGGTCCCACATTCCCACGGCCTGGGCATGGACAGCCACAGCCCTGGTGGGATGCAGGGCGCTGGTGGTGACTCCTCCATCCCTCGCCCTCGCTCTGTCCCAGGGGGAAGTTCGGGAAGGTGTACCGGCTGCGGGAAAAAGCCTCCGGCAAAATCCGTGCTGGGAAGTATTTCCGGACACGGACGGGCAAGGAGAGGGCGGCGGCCCGGGCAGAGGTGGAGCTGATGAACCTGCTGCAGCACCCCCGCCTGGTGCAGTGCCTCGCTGCCTTCCAGGGCCCCACGGAGCTCGTCATGGTGATGGAGTAGTGAGTGAGGGGGGCTGAGTCCTGTGTGGGGCGGTGGGGACGCTGCCCGGCTCTGCCGGGGGGAGCACTGGCGGTGGGGAGGGGTCCTTGTGCCGCGGGGTGCTGGGGGGGGGTGTAGGATGGAAGGGGAACCTGCAGACCCCGGGTTAAGGTTGGGGAGGTGCTCCCAGTGTGCTGAGTCTGGGTTCCCCGGTGGGACTGCCCCTCCTCAGGGCTGGTAGATCCCAGTGGGGTCCCCAGCACCTTGTCGTGCCCAGCATGGCACTGGGGAGGGGTCCCTGTGCTGTGGGATGGATGGGGAACCTGCAGACCCCGGAGATAAGGGTGGTGGGATGCAACCAGAGCATCAGGTCCAGGTTCTGTGGTGGGGCTTCCCCTCCTCGGGCAGGGCAGACCCCCCCAGTGGGGTCCCAGCCCCTCGTTGTCCCCAGCGTGGCAGGGGGGGAGCTCTTTGAGCGCATCGTGGATGACGACTTCGAGCACACGGAGCCCAGCAGTGCCCAGTACGTGAGGCAGATCCTGGAGGGGCTGCAGTTCATGCACGGCCGGGCCATCGTCCACCTCGACCTCAAACCC
>NW_021938794.1:597776-602632 GCF_001715985.3 Manacus vitellinus
CTCTGGGTGGGGCTCAGTGCTCCTTCTCTTCCCTGCAGAAAACAGGGAAAGCCCTGCTGGCCCTCAACAGGCTGACCCTGCTGTCCCAGAGCCTGGAGAGGAAGGTGTCAGAGGCTCAGGATGAGGAAGGTGATGGCCCCAAAACACCCATCAACCCTTCTCTCTGCTCTGCCATCCCCACCTTGGGCTCCCGGGCAGCTTCTGCCTCTTTTTGCTCCAACCTGCCCTGGTGCCACTAAACACCCAGGCATGTCCCCACAGTGCCATTTCTGCTCCATGACCCAAGGTTCCCTCCATCCTCATCCCTCTGGTGCAGCCTTGGAGTGGGTGGATCCCACTCTGGGTGTGACCCAGATCTCTTGGGATCCAGAGCTGATCCCTCCAGCACAGGAGGGAGGTGATGACTCCTCACCATTCCCTCTGCCCCTCTCCCACAGGCCAGGGCTGCAGCCCAGAAGAGGAAGAACCTTCCAGGGCTCTGCCCACACGGGGTCCTGGTTCCTCAGAGCTGCTGCCAGAGCAAGAGGAGGAGGATGGTGGGAGCACTGCAGCCCCAGGGGAGACAGAGCAGTGACAGTGAGGCTGTGTCACCCACCTCCTGGAGCACCTAGAGCAGCTGAGGAGAGAGGAGCAGGGGGGTGGTACCCCCTCCAGCAGCTCACAAGGTGACCCCTCCAGCCTGCCGTGGATCCAGACCCCAGACCCCCTCTCCTGTGGTGAGCTCTGGGGTCCCACAGTGTCCCTGTGTTGGTGTGGGGACAGCTGTCCCTGCTGTCCCTGCAAGGAGCCCATGCTCCTGTCTCTCCATGGCCACCCAGGCTCGAGCTATCACCAATAAAGCACCAAGGATCTCTGTGCTCCCTGTGCTGGTCCTTTTCCCCCCCAAAATCACTGGGAGGGGTGAGAAAGAGCTGCCCAAGCTGTCCCCCCTTTGGGAGCTGGTACTGGGCTCTCCCCACCCTTCTCTTCCCCAGCAGTGATGTTGGCCCTGGGCACAGGGGCTGGGGTGGCTTTGGCAGCAGCCCTGAGTGTCCCTCTCTTGGAAGTCTTCCTTTGTCATCAGGGGGGTTTGGGGTCGTGTCCTGAGCCCACAGGACCAGGATGAGCCCTGGGCCCTTCCAGTCTCTCCATGTCTGGGCCAACTCTGGTACCAGCAGGGCTGGCAGGAGCCCAGGACCTGCTGTGTGAGCTCCATCCTCAGCCTAAGGAGGCAGCTGGGGAAGAGCTGGGTGTGTGGAAGCCCTGGAGAGGAACAACCTGGGCACTGGGCTGACCATGAGCTGTCAGTGGGTCCCTGGTACCAAGGGGGTGAGTGGGGTCCTGGGCTGCAGGATGTACTGCCAGCAGGATTTAGAGGGGATCCTTCCCTAATTTAGCACTGGTGAGGCCACTCCTGGAGGGCTGTGCTGTGTTCTGGGGTCCCAAGTACAACAGAGGCACCTGGGGGAGGGCTCCATGAAGGATGGGGGAGAGACTGGAGCCCCTCATCCATGACGAATGTCTGGGAGAGATGGGAATGCAGCTGGGTGCAGGGAGGATGGAGCCAGGCTCTCCTCAGCAGTGCCCAAAGTCCGTGGGCACCTCCTGAAACACAGGAGGCTCCACCTGAACCTCACAGAACACCTTTTTACTGGTGATGGAGAGCTGGCACAGGGAGCCCAGGGGGCTTGTGTGCTCTCCATCCTTGGAGATATTAAAAAACCTGTCTAGGCCTGGTCCTGGGCAACCTGCTGGGGCAGGGGGAGGGACCAGATACCCTCCAGAGTTTCCTTCCAGCGTCAACCCTTGTGTGATTCTGTGAAAATTGTGTGATTCTGTGGAAGCTGGTGGCCACCATGGCAGGAGGATCCACGGCAGGATTTGCCATTCTTCAGGCTCCAGAGATGGTAGAACAGCCAGAGTGCTGGTGGCCCCTTGGCTGGGGGGCTCCATGGCTCTTCTCTGCTCTTCTCTTGGGATGTGTCACCTCCCTGTCCCCTCGCTGTGGCACTGACCCTCCAGCTGACAGGGCTTTTTTATCAGTGCCCAGGCCTGGCTCAAGTTTTTGTGGCAAAGGGCTGTTCCTGTTAGTGATGTCCATGGCTCTGACCACAGGAAGGACAGAGGGCTGTGGGGTGGCAGATTGTCACAGGCCCTGCCCAGGGCTCGGGGGTCTTGTCTCTTGTTGGAAGCAGGAGATAGAATTTAAGAAGGAATTTAATTTGGAAATTGGTGTGTGGACCTCCTGCTGGAGAAAGAAGAGCCCTTTTGGGACCCTCTGGAGAAAAGGAGGCTCAGAGGGGAACTTCTTGATCTCTCCAACTCCCTGACAGGAGGGTGGAGTGGGGGGGGTTGGGCTCTGCTCCCAGGGAACAAGGGACAGGAGGAGAGGAAAAGGCCTCAAACTGTGGCAGGGGAGGTTTAGTTTGGATATTGGGGAAAATTTCTTCATGGAAAGGGTTGTCCAGCCCTGGCACAGCTGCCCAGGGAAGTGGAATCCCTGTGCCTGGAGGGATTTAAAAGCCCTGTGAATGTGGCACTTGGGGACACGGGTCAGTGGTGGCCTTGACAGTGCTGGGGAAACAGTTGGACTCCGATCCCAGGGGGCTTTTCCGACCTGAATGATTCCATGATTCCTTGCAGGGTCCAACCCTGGCCCTCCAACAGCTGGGTGAGACACCTCCTGACAGAACTCACCTGCTTCCTCTCCCTCCCCTGTTTCCAGCAGGAGCTGTGGATTCACTGCTCCAAGCGGGAGGAGAAACTCCTTAGAAACAAATAAACAAACAGAAATATTCCATATTCTACCCCCAGCATTTGTTTTCCCATCCCAGAGTACCAGAGGGAGGCTGAGGAACCCCTTTCACACACATCACATCCCAGTTTTTGCCCGTTCTCTATCCCATGTTTTCCTCCTTACACAGATTCCAAACCCATCCCCTGGGAACCCTCTCAATGTGCTCAAGCTGCAGATGATAAGCAAACACCAAGTTGCTATAATCAATCCCTTGATGAGCTGTTTACCATGTGACATTACCAAAATATTTCTGGTTGGGAATGATGTTTATCTTCCTCTGTTTTCCAAACTCCTTCGCAGCCTGGAAAATCCAAGTCCCAGGGCTCCAGACACGGAGTTTCTTGCTCTAATCCTGTATTTTATACTGTAAAAACTGATTTACCTTCAGAAGAAGCTTGTTCCTGGTTTCTTCTCCTTCCCATGGCCTAGCACATTAAAATGTGCAATTCAGGAAGGAATGAAGAGTGGAATTATACCTGGAACTCATTACAGCCTCTGAGAAATTCAGCAGCACTGAAAATAGAATTCTAATCTCAGCATCTCAGAGGCAAAGGAATTAAGATCTTGGTCCTTCCATCATGACAGACCCTTGGACTGACCTTCATTTCAGGCACACAACTTCAGAGCAGGTCCTGAAATCCTCAGGAATCCTCCACAGAGGCAGAAAGGATGAATGATGCCCTCTGGAGAACCTTGAGAGGGGGTTCCCACCTTATCTCAGGTCCAGCTCCTTGGAGGGACGTGAGGTGGGGTCAGCTGTCCAAACATCCTCAAGCTTCTGGAGCTTAATCCTCTAGTTCCAAGGGATCTGATAACCCTGGGTTTGCCTTGGGCTGCATGGTCTAGGTCTGGGAATGCTTGGTTGGATGAGGGAATGCTGCCTGGGTAGCTCCAAAGTCAAGAAACAGTTTGTTTGTTGCTTTGTGCACCTACAAATTCTGTGGAAACCCCCCCAGAAGATACAATGTCCTGCCTGAGTGTTTTCCAGGGAGTGGAAATTAATTAAAAAACCAAACTGAAATCAGCCTTAATGTAAAAAATGTAGCCCTGTGCACATGTTGAAGATGATTATTTGAATGTGTCGATTCTAGAACGGTGTTTTTAAGGACTTTTATTGCAGGGAGTGAAGAGCCCTGGGGTAATTTGAGTTGTCAGATAAACCTTCATGTATCAAACACCAGAAAAGAGCTGAAAGGAGAGAAGACACGAGGGTATGAGGACTTGGTGGTGACAGAGGCAGGGGAGGCTCAGTGGAGAGAGAAGCTGCAGGTGCTGAAGGAACATCAGGAACGCCCGAGTTGTGATGCTTTCACCTCTTGGTGAAGCTCCCCAGGGGAAGGGGACACCCACCAGGGTGTCCTCACTTCCCAAAGGTCCCAGCCATGTCCCAGCCGGGTCCTGAGGGGTCAGGAGGCTCTTTGTGGTCACAGGAGCTCAACAACCATCACCCCAAGGTGCAGCACCCAGGGGAAGAGCAGGGGAGAGTCATGAAGTCCCCCCAGCCAAGGGACCACAGCTGGTTTGGGTGGTCTGGATCCAATCCCTGGAGACATCCCTGTGCCTGGGGTTGGGATGAGGAGTGGGCAGGACGCCCCCTCCTCCCCCAGCCTCATCCTCCTGGTATCACTGGTGCAAGGACTGCCATGTCCAGCCTGCACCAAACACCTCCAGCAGCCCCAAAATCCGGCCTTGGCTCTCTTTCCAGCTCGGTTCTGTGCCCGTGGGAATCAGCAGAACCCAAAATCCCTCATGGAACACCTCCCTGTGCAAAGGGGGCCCCGAGCCCCGTCCCTCCCAGTGCAGAGGCCCCGTTCCAGAGCCGGCTGTGGCAGCTCCATCCCCCTCGCAGCCCTGCCCGCGGCCAGGAGATGGTACTGTTGGGCTGGTCCTGCTCCTCCCGGCACCCACAGCCTCGGCTGCCCCTTCCCGAGGTCCTCTCACCTTCCCCAGCCGCGGGCAGGAAGGTGTTGCCAGCGTGGGCCTGGGGGCTCTGGCAGCACTTGGGTTTCATCCCAAACAGGTCACCCAGAGAAGCTGTGGCTGCCCCTGGATCCCTGCAAGTGTCCAAGGCCAGGTTGGA
>NW_021938794.1:602897-604531 GCF_001715985.3 Manacus vitellinus
TGGTCCTGGTGACATCTTCCCCCTGAACACCCCTCTGGGACTGCACTGGGGTGGCTGTCCCTGTCCCCACCAGGCGTCACAACTCCTTCCCTTACAAACCCGGATCAGGGAATGAGACGTAAAACATTTAATGAGACACCGAAATATTTAATGAAACAAAAATATTTAAACCACAAAATGGAGCTTTGGAAAACGAGAACAAACCCAAATGTGGGTGACCCCAATTTTGGTGCCGCTGAGCTGCCCCACGGCCCCTCCCTGACCTCCTGGATCCCACGGATGACGCAGCGTCACGCCGGGGGAACCTCGGGAAGCGGTGGCGTGTCCCCCACCTGGAATTTGGGGTTTGCAGAGGGCAGGACGGGTCGGCAGAACAGGTCTGGCACGTTCCCCTGGTCCCTGCGGTGCCGAGGGCCGGGTCTGACACCTCGGCAGGGCTTGGGGGGACCGGAGACGCCGCGAGAGCCGGACGGACACGGAGACCTTGGAGTGTGGCCTGGGAGCTGTGGGGAAAGGTTTGGAGCACGGAGGATCCCGGGGGTACCGGGATCCCCTCCGGGTCCAGTGCCCACCCATCCCTCAGCAGAGGTCTCCTCGCATCTTAGGCTTGGGCAAGTTTTGCCAGATCTCAGTAAATCTCACCAAATGGCACCAAATCTCACCAAATATCATTGAATCTCACCAGATCTCACCGAGTATCATCGGGGAACCTCACCAAACCTCACTCAGTCTCACCAAACCTCAGCCAATCTCACCAGATCTCAACAGATATGGGTGAATCTCACCAAGTCTCATCAAGTCTTGACAAATCTCAATAAATGTCCCTGAGTGTCACCAGATCTCACCAAATCTTGGTGAATCTCACCAGATCTCACCGAGTATCATCGGGGAACCTCACCAAACCTCACTCAGTCTCACCAGACCTCAGGAGATCTCACCAGATCTCAACAAATATGGGTGAACCTCACCAAGTCTCATCAAGTCTTGACAAATCTCAATAAATGTCCCTGAGTGTCACCAAATCTCACCAAATCTTGGTGAATCTCACCAAATCTCACCGAGTATCATCAGTGAACCTCACCAAATCTCAGCCAATCTCACCAAATCTCAGGAAATCTCACCAGATCTCAACAAATATGGGTGAATCTCAACAAATATGGGTGAATCTCAACAAATATGGGTGAATCTCACCAAGTCTCATCAAGTCTTGACAAATGTCAATAAATGTCCCTGAATGTCACCAAATCTCACCAAATCTTGGTGAATGCCATGAAATGTCACCATGTATTTGTGAATCTCACCCAATCTCAGTAAATCTCACAGAATTCCACTGGCCCTGTCCCACGAGCCCCCTGCCCATGGCACACCTTGTTATAAGATGAAAAGGACATAAAATAAAAAATATTTGTGAATCTCACCCAATCTCGGTCAGTCTCACAGAATTCCACTGGCCCTGTCCCACAAGCCCCCTGCCCATGGCACACCTTGTTATAAGATAAAAAGGACATAAAATAAAAAATAAAATAAAAGAAATGATAAAAAATAAAAATGGACATTTTAAAATAAAAAATAATAGAATGAAATGAGATTGACATGAAATAATTTATTGAAATGTAATAAAATAATAAATGCGT
>NW_021938794.1:606519-608413 GCF_001715985.3 Manacus vitellinus
CCGGGAGATGGAGCCTGTTCGCCGATCCCGGAGCGGCCGCGGGCATGAGCTCCCATGGATGCACCGGGATCGGCTCGGCGGGATCCCCCATCGCAGCCCCTGAGCACAAATTATCTGGAAGCTTTTAAACTCGTGGCGTTTGGGGGATTATTTGGGGATGAGCATCTCAGCCAGAGCCTCCGGAGGTTCTCTGCCCCCAGCGTGGGCTCCGGGGCGCTGATGGCAAAGGGCTCTGCCAGGCGGGACCCCCGTGGGACCCCCCAAACCCCGAGGAGGGGTTTGCCGCGGGACGCCCATATTGGCGGGTGGCTGAGCAGGGTGGTGGCGCCTGTGATGGCTCCGAGTGTCACAGCAGTGGTGGCAGGAGGGGACGGGCAGCCGGGGAACCTCGGGGTGTTTCCGCCACAGCCGCGAGGCCCCAGGAAGCGCCGCTTTCCGCCGGGCTGGGCCCAGCAGGTTGGAAATCCTGAAAAAAATGGTCAGAAAAGGGAAAAACGCTGCTCCAGGCCCTCGGTGCCACCCTGTCTGCCTTCATCCCGAGGGAAAGCCCTTTCCCAGGAGCAGGGGGCACCCAGGGGGCTGCGGATGGGAACCGGGTGTCTTGTGAAACCGGTTGTCCCAATCCCGCTTCCTCCTTTCGCAGGGTCCCTTCCCCTTCTCACAGCCTGGGGGGATGGGACAGGGGGTCCTTCTACCCTCACCCACCACAAACAGGTTCCTTGACTCTGGATTCAACTTTTCCACCTCCTGAGCTGGTGAGGTCAGTGATGGAGCAGAAGGTGATGAGTTGGGAATCTCCCGGTGGGACATGATCCAGATCTGACACGTTGCCGTGGTTACAGTGATGCTTTGAGAGCTCAGTGCAAACCACTTTTGGGCCGGACATCCCGAACTAGGAGAGCTGTTGGGGTAAAGCCTTGGCAGAAAAGCTAATGGGGGAGCCCAGGGGTTCCAAACTGCCATCGGGAAGGGGATGGATAAATCCACCACATGCCAAGAAATGAGGAATTTAGTTTTCCCAGAACTTTGTTCCCCAAAAGTTGGCTCCTTCCCAGCTGGGGCACTGTGGCAGATGTCACTTTGGCAGAGTGATGGGAGGGTTGTCCTGTGCCAAGTGGTTTGAGATGTGCCGAGGTGGCTTTTTGGGATGGAGCAGAGGAAGAGCATCTTTGCTGCTGGGATGGGGATGCTCAGATGCTCCTGCTTGGAGCAGTGAGGATTCTTCTCCCTTTGCACATCAAGAGGCACTACTGGGAATATAGAACTGAAATTGCGAGTTGGGGTGTGGTGGAGGGAAAGCCAAAATCCTCTGGGAGTGTTGGGCTGGAGCCTGGGAATGGGGGCTGATGGGGACGGGGTCTGCTCCATCCAGGAGCTTTCCCTGATCTGGGCTTTGCCGCCTCTTCTCCCAGGTCCTGGGGGAGCACATGGCACACGTCACCACTGCAGATGTTTGCAGATGTTTGCAGATGTGCTCTTGGCCTCAGGGACGGGTCACCAGTGAGCCCTGGCCGAGTGTCGGCCTCGACTCAACCAGGAAACAAAGCTGGTGCTCGGCTTCCTGCTGGATCCACCCCCAGCCCGGTCCCAGCCCGGTGTCCAGGGCTGGCTGGGTGATGTGGGGCTGTACTGGGTGTCCCCAAGGGGGACACGTGCCCTGCGTGGGGAGGGAAGGGCTCTGTGAGCCGAGAGCTGCTGAACCAGGGACTGGAGAGGGTGTTTGTCCTCATGCAGGACTCCCCCGTGTGAACCAGGGGGGCATCCCAGGGTGGGCAGGCAGGGATCCAGCAGGGATGAGGACATGGGGGCAGAATCAGGCTCCTCTCCCCAGCCTGTGCTACAGCAGCCTCCCAAAATAGAGCCAGAGCCGCAGGCGGCAGCGGCCTCCCCCTCA
>NW_021938794.1:610098-612622 GCF_001715985.3 Manacus vitellinus
CCCTGCAGGGACACCCCAGCATCCCCCTGCCCCCCCTGCACCCCTGTGGTGGGTCCTGTCCCCCTGGAGACACACAGTCCTGGTTTGTTCGGGTCCCACACGTGGTGACTGGAAGAGCTGGTCCATGTGGCAGATGCCGAGGGGAGTGTCCCACAGAGGGTGCCACAGGTGCTGATGGAGCTCTAGGTGGGGTGTTTGGGTGCATGGTCCCTCTTGGCACAGCCCTGTCCCTTGGTCTGACCCTCCTGGAGGGCCTCACCCATCCCAAGGATGGTAGCTTGGGGACCACGAGGACGGGGCTGCCCTGCCATGGGGACATCCAGGTGCTGCTGTCACCTTGCCCATCCCAGGACCCACCTGGCTCCAGTGGCTTCACGGTGAGGCTATTTCTGACCCTGCACCCTAATTGTACCCCCTGCCCAGCTCCCCGTGTGAGCCATCCCCTGGCCAAATCCAGCTCCTCCCACCCACACCTCCCGGTTTTGGCTCCTTGCAAAAGCAGCTCGACAGGTCCTTGGTGGGGGCGGTGCCGAGGTTCCCCTTCCTGCCGCCACCGCGGCACCTCTCGTCTGGGCCCTGCTCCTCTGTGGGCAACCCACCCCCTGGGAGATGCCTTTCCCCAGGGATGTGGTTGTTCCAGGGCTGCATCACCCCACGTCCCCAGGGCTGGGGTTAGAGGTGACCTGGGGCCGGGCGGTGCCTCCCAGGCGAGTTGATCACCAAAAACGGGGTGTTTTGGCAAAATAAACCACCCGTGACCCGAGCTGAGCTCCAGCCTGGCCCGGGCCATGGTGGGACAGCCCGTGGTGTCCTGCCCTGTTACCAGAGCACCCTGGAGGCGGGAGCTGCCCCGGGGCCTCCCGGAGCAGTTTCGGCAGCGCCTGGTGCTGCTCCGAGAGCGGAAACCACGTCACGTCCTGCCGGGGCGGCTGAGGGGGCTGTGGTTGTGCAACGGTGGCACGGAGGGACACCAGCCCCTGCCCTGACATCATGGCTCCAAGAAACACTGATTTCCCCAGCCGGGCCTGTCACGCACCCCTGGCTGTGGGACGGGGCGGGGACTGTCACCCCCGAGCAGGGCCCGGCCTCCGGGGCCCCTCAGCTGTGTCACCAGCCCATGTCCCCAGCCCTCAGCCCGGGCACTTGGCGCACTCATGACATGGATGGACAGGGCCAATTCTTCCTCCTGTCCCCCACCTGCCTTCCCTTGGGGACCCCCAGGTGGGGACATATCCACGGGATGCTCACATTGTGGGAATGGTGGTGTTCCCATCCTTCCACCAAAGTCCCCATGATTCTATCAGTGTCTCCATCCTGGGAATGGTGTTCTCATTGTCCCATCGGTGTTCCCATCGTCCCCCCAATGTCCCCATTGTCCCACTACTATCCCCATTGTCCCACTACTGTCCCCATTGTCTCACTAGTGTCCCGATCTTCCCACTGGAATCCTCGTGTCCCACCCGTGTCCCCATTCTCCCATGAGTGTCCCCCTCCTTCCACCAGTGTTCCCATGTTCCACAGGTGTCCCCATTGTCCCACCAGTGTCCTCATCCTCCCACCAATGTTCCCATTGTCCCACCACTGTCCCCATCATCTCACCTCTGTCCCCATCTTCCCACTGGAATCCTTAAGTCCTACCAGTGTCCCCATTGTCCCACTGGTGTCCCCATTGTCCCACTGGTGTCCCCATCCTCCCACTGCTGAGCGAGGACAGCTGGTGCTGGGTGAGCAGTGGGTGCTGCAGCCCTGGGGGGTGTTTTTGGGGTGACCCCCCAATGCTGCCACGCTTCACCCCACAGAATTCCATGAACCTGCCCCCAGACAAGATGAAACTGCTCAACCAGTACGACAACGAGAAGAAGTGGGAGCTGATCTGTGACCAGGTGAGGTCTGGGCTCCCTGTCCCCAAGTGCCACTCGTGGCACCAGCTGTGCCCAGCACTGCCACCCACCTCGTTAGTGGCACGGCACCTCATTAACCTCATTAAGCGTTGATGGAGCGCAGGGCTGGGGACAGGGACACGGTGGCTGCTGTGCAGGTCCCCGTGCCCTGGCAGGTGGCCCAGTTTCAGCCTCTCCCTGGGGTTTGTAGGAGCGTTTCCAGGTGAAAAACCCTCCGTCCGCCTACATCCAGAAGCTGAAGAGCTACTTGGACACGGGTGGTGTCAGCAGGAAGGTGAGGGGTCCCCCTGCACCCCAACCCCCTGGTCCCTGTCCCACACTGGGCACAGGGACAGTGCCAATGGTTGTCCCCATCCCACAGTTCAAGAGGCGAGTGCAGGAGTCCACGCAGGTGCTCAGGGAGCTGGAGATTTCCTTGAGGACCAACTACATTGGGTAAGGATGGGGTGTCACTGTCACCCAGCGCTGCCACCGTCCCCGGGATGGGGATGGACACGCTGCTGGCTCTGGATGGGTGCTGACAGCAGGATGTGGAGGCTCATGGTCTCATCCTGTCCCCCTGGAGGGGCTCTGATGGGAGGCTGGGGGTGCTGTAGGACCTGAACCCCGTGTTGGCTGTGGTA
>NW_021938794.1:615490-616954 GCF_001715985.3 Manacus vitellinus
GCTGTTTGCCTGGTCCGAGGTGGCCACGACATCATCCTGGCTGCCTTCGACAACTTCAAGGAGGTGAGTCCCCAGCAGGGACACGGGTCCCCACAGGGACAGCCCTGCTCTGGCTGGGTTCCTGCCTCAGTGTCCCTGTGTGTGGCAGAGCCCTGCCCCGTCCTGACCACACCCATCCCTGGCTCACCTGGGGATGCTCCAGCTGTGGGGCTTGATGTCCCCACGCCAGCGTGTCCCCAGGGCCAGGTCCCATCAGGGTTGGGATGGTGCCACTGGCGGGTGCCTCGTGCTCTGCCACCCCTCTGGGCACCCCCAGCCGTGTCCCCCTGGCCCTCAGCCCCCTGCTCCCCCCCAGGTGTGCGGGGAGAAGAACCGCTTTGAGAAGCTGATGGAGTATTTCCGAAACGAGGACACCAACATCGACTTCATGGTGAGCGGCTCATGGGGCCGGTGCTCTGCTGTCCCCAGGCCATCCTGTCCCCAAGGGCTGCCAAGCCACCACAGTGTCCTGGGGGTGCCCTGTCCCAAGGGCTGTTGTGCTGTCCCCAGGCCACTGCGTCCCCAAGAGCTGCTGAGCCTCTGCGCTGTCCCCAGGCCTTCAGGTCCCAAAGAGCTTCTAAGGTGCCACACTGGCCCCAGAGCATCATGTCCCCAAGGGCTGCTGAGCCACCCAACTGTCCCCAGGCCATCATATCCCAAGGGCTGCTGAGCCCCAGGTCATCATGTCCCCAAGGCCACTGCACTGTCCCCAGGCCATCGTATCCCAAGGGCTGCTGAGCCACCGTGCTATCCCCAGGCCTTCATGTCCCCAAGGGTTCTAAGCCACCAGACTGTCCCCGGACCTTTATGTTCCTGAGGACACCATGCTGTACCCATGCCATAATAGCCCCAAGGCCACCATGCTGTCCCCAGGCCTTCATGTCCCCAAGGCCACCGCGCTGTCCCTAAGCCATCGTGCCCCCAAGGGCTGCTGAGCCACTGGTCCTTCCCCACGTCCCTGGGGATGTGAAGCCACCACGCCCTCCCCAGGGCACCTTGTCCCCGAGGGCCACCCCCCCATGTGCTGCCCGGGGCACTGTGTCCCCGGGGGCTGCGGTGCCACCCCCGTGCCGTGTCCCCGCAGGTGGCCTGCATGCAGTTCATCAACATCGTGGTGCACTCGGTGGAGAACATGAACTTCCGCGTGTTCCTGCAGTACGAGTTCACCCACCTGGGGCTGGACCAGTACCTGGAGGTGGGTGATCCCGAGGGCTGGGGGTGCTGGGGGGGGACACACCACCGTCCCTGACCGTGCCCCGGCTGTCCCGCGGCAGAGCCTGCGCCTCACCGAGAGCGACAAGCTGCAGGTGCAGATCCAAGCCTACCTGGACAACGTCTTCGATGTGGGGGCCATGCTGGAGGACTCGGAGACCAAGACGGCGGTGCTGGAGCACATGGAGGAGCTGCAGGAGCTCGTCAGCCAGG
>NW_021938794.1:618703-620372 GCF_001715985.3 Manacus vitellinus
CAGGGATGCAGGGATGCAGGGATGCAGGGATGCAGGGATGCAGATCCAGCCATAGGGATGGAGGGGTGAAGAATGAGCATGGGCATGGTGGGATACAGACCTGGCCGTGGGGAGGGAGGGATGCAGACCCAGCCACAGTAATGAAGGGCCAGCAGAGCCTGCCCTGGGCAGGGTGAAGGGCTGGTTGAGGAGGGTCGGGGCTGACCCAGCTCTCCCCCAGCTCCTGGAGATGAAGTCCACGGACCGCAAGCAGACGCTGCTGCACTACCTGGTGCGGGTGATCACGGAGAAGTACCCGGAGCTCACGGGCTTCCACACCGAGCTGCACTTCCTCGACAAGGCGGGCACAGGTAGTGCCCACGGGCCCTGGGCTGGGCTTGTGGCAGCCCCTGGTGCTGCCAGCCTGCCCTGACCCCACACTCTGCCCCCGCAGTGTCCCTGGACGGGGTCCTGCAGGACGTGCGGAGCCTCCAGCAGGGCATGGAGCTGACCCGCAGGGAGTTCCTGCGCCAGGACGACAGCCCCGTGCTCAAGGACTTCCTCAAGGTCAACTCAGAGGTGATGGAGAAGCTGCAGGCTGACAGCAAAACTGCCAAGGTGGGTGCTGGGGTGCTGGGAGGGGGCAGAGGATAGGATTGTGTCCCCCATTCCTACATGGGAACACCCCAGGGTGCTCCCACCCCTGGCCCATGGGAGAGGCTCATGGTTGGGATGTGGCTCCAGCAGGAGAGCTGGGAGGGATATGGAGTGGGATGGTGAGGTGGGAGAGGCTGGAAGGAGGAGGTGGGTGTTGGGTGCTGCTGCCCAGCCCCTGCCCCCACATCGGGGTGTCTGTGCCCGCAGGAGGCCTATGAGTCGGCTGTGGAGTATTTTGGGGAGAACCCCAAGACCAGTCCCCCCACCACCTTCTTCCCCATGTTCATGCGCTTCATCAGAGCCTACAAGGTAGGAGAGGGCAGGGGGTGTCCTGTTTCTGAGGGTTGGGAGGGGATTTGGGGGGTTTGACCTCACTTGGGACAACCAGCAGAAGCCACGGGCGAGGCTGGGGCTCATGGGGCTGGGAGACCCTGGGGCTTGGGAACAGCCTTTGGGATGCTCAGAGATGCTGGAGCTGGAATGGGGTGAGCTGGGAGCTTTGTGGGGGGCTGCAGTCCTGCAGCAGGACCCCCCTGGCTCAGCACACCCTTCCTGCCCCTCTCCCAAGAAAGCAGAGCAGGACATTGAGCTGTGGAAGAAACAAGAGGCCGCGGCCAAGGAGGCAGAAAACAGCCCCACCGAGCAGCAGCCGGAGGTGAAGGAGCTCCCGTGTCCGTGTCCTGGGGGGGTCCCAGCTCCAGCCCCGAGTGGGCTGCCTGGTGGGGAGGGACTAAACAGGCCCTGGGGAGGGAGAGCTGGGCGGGAGGTGAAGGTGAGGGCACCCCAGGTCTGTTGGGGGGTGGGGGGTGGCCACGCCTCTCACCCACACTGTCCCTCCCCAGCTGCCCATCCAGAAGGCCAAGCGGCAGCAGATGGACATGATCGCTGAGCTCAAGAAGAAGCAGATGGTGAAGGAGCCTCTCATCTACGAAGGCAAAGATGGGGCCATTGAGGACATCATTTCAGGTGAGAGATGATTTCACTTGAGGGGCCGAGTGTCCCTCCCACCTCAGACCCAGCACTCGGTGCCAGC
>NW_021938794.1:622763-649282 GCF_001715985.3 Manacus vitellinus
AGCCCAGAGCGGCCGCTGCTCCCCGCTGTATTTAAGCTGCTTCAGCGCCGGCTCCGCGTCACCCGGGGAGGGGTGGGGAATGAATGTGTAACTTATAAATGCCTTTAAGCCAGAAATGTAAACCATTAACTGCTCATTTGTATACATTATTTTTATATACTGAAGGCCTGTTTAATTCTAAAGCAGAACTGGTAATAAAACGTCTCAGAGGATAACAAAGGACTTTGTCGGGGAGAAGGTTGGTTTGCAGGGAGGGGGGGATGCTGTGAAGGAGGGAGGGAGGGAGGAGAGGATGGAGAGAAGGAGGGAAGGAAGGACCAAGGTCCAGAACAAAGCCCAACACGGGCTGTTCTACACTGGGCTGGGCTGTCCTTGGAGCCGAGAGGGGGATGGATGGTGCTTCCCTAAGCTGAGCTGTACCTTTCCAGAGAAGTCTAAGCCCTCCCCTCCACTCTGCCCTCATGGGATCCCACTCGGACCACTGTGTCCAACTCTGGGGGCCTCAGGAAACAAAGGACCTGTTGGATCAAGTCCAGAGAAAGTCATGGAGATGCTCCAAGGGCTGGAGCCCCTCTGCTCTGGAGCCAGGCTGGGAGAGCTGGGGGGGTTCACCTGGAGAAGAGAAGGGAGAAGGCTCTGGGGAGACCTGAGAGCCCCTTCCAGGGCCTAAAGAGGGTTTATAAAAACAGCCTGGACCTGCTGCACCTCCCAGGAGACCAAGCAGCTCCTGGTGCAGCAAATCCCTGGAACAGGACAGAGGGAGGGAAAGGGACTGTCTTTTAGGAAGGAGATATGTCAGGATATGCAGCGAAGCCTGTGCTTAGATCCACCAGAGTTACTGCTGCCTCTTCATCCCCAGAAACCACAGAATATCCTGAGCTGGAAGGGACCCACAAGGATCATGGATTCCAACTCCTGGCTCTCCCCAGGACACCCCGACAATCCCACCCTGTCCCTCAGAGTGTTGTCCAAACCCTCCTGGAGCTCTGGCAGCCTTGGGGCCGTGCCCACTGCCCTGGGGAGCCTGGTCAGTGCCCACCACCCTCCCTGACCTCTCCCTGCATCCCCCAAACCCAAGGCATTAGCAGAATTTCATCAGCAGAATTTCATCAGACCAGGCTCCTCTTCCTGAAAAACATCCTATTCAGCACCACCCTCTTGTTCCTTGGAAAATGTATCAAACCACCAGCAATGAGAATAAAAAGAATTATTTTTTTTTAGCTTTATTTTTTTTCCCCTGTGAAAATGCAGGTCAAGAAATCACAGTTTTATAAAGTGTCATTCATTCCACACAAGCTCCTCATTCTGGCACCTTCCCCCACACCAGCACTGCCCATCCCAAACTGCTCCTCAGCTCCATCTTCCCTCACCACCAGCGATTTTTTCCAGACTTTTGGAAGGAGCTGCACGACAGGAGCCATCTGTGTTTATCACTCCCACTGCTGCTCGTCCTCCCCGCCCCGAGCTGGGGTTCTGTCCTCAACACTCGTTATGAAACCTCACCAAGTTCCAGCCCAATTTTGAGGAAAAGCTTCCCCTGGCTCTCTCCTGTCAGTATTGCACAGAACTGGAACATGGATTGGCTCTGCCTGGCACTGGAAGCCAAGGGGACAGAGCTGAGGGATCTCAGGCTGGTTGGGACCAGAACCTGGAGACCCTCCCTGGGGGAGAAGCCCAGCTCAGGGTAGTGGGATGGCACCAGGGACAGCTGCCACCACCCCCCACCCTGGGACTGGGGACCTGCAGCCTCACTCACTGCTGGGGTGGCAGCAGAACAGGACTGAGGGCTCTGCACAGGGCAGAGGCTGGAGATCCTGGTAATGCTGGGTGAGGGTGCAGAACACACATCCCCACGGACCTGGGGAACAGGGACAGACCCACAGGGACACCTGGGGGGTTTCCTGCCCTCCCACCCCTCGTGCAGGCGGCCTGAGTCCAGGTTAATGCTGAGGGTGAAGGGCAGAGTCCTGCAGCCAGTCCTGCTGCTCCCACACCCCTGGGCATGGGGGCACCTCCCAGGCACCAGGAGCACGAGGTGCAGCCTTTGGGACGGAACCCACCCTGCTTTTGGAGTGACACATCACCACAGACTCCTCAGAAACAACCAAGGGGTTTTCCCTCTCAGAGGAAGCCAGGTACATGCTTGGGAGCTCCTGGGAACCCTGGAAGAGGCACTTTGCTCCCTCCTGCTCCAGAGCTTAAATTCTGAGTAGTTTATGGCATCTCAAAAGGAATTGAGCCAACCTACCCCTTCCCCCACTCCCTCCTGGAAGACATGTGTGTAATGTGTTAATTACTTACTAAAAAGCCTCTGAACGTGGCATTGCAGATATAATTAGGTGCCTATTTTGGACAACATATTAAGTGCTTTAGAACAAAAAGTGCTATAAAAATATACCCAGAGTGGTGACAGGTTTCAATTTTCTCCAAGAGCTCCACTTTTTTATTACATCAACAACTGGAGTTTTCTGATTAAGGATGTCACTGCCTGGTGTGGCAAAACCAGCCCATGTTCTGGGAGACCAAAGGGAAGAGCATCCCTTGTTTAATGAGTGCTGGTCCTCAAAAAGGAGGCCCAGAGTTTAACTTTCCCCAGCCACTTTCCAAGTGAACTTCAGCTTGGGAAAACTGCCAGCATTCCTGCCCCACTGTGTCCCCCAGACCTCCATGGATCCAGCAGGGCCCACCTTGTTTTTCAGGAGCTGTTTCTCTGCTCAGCTTGGATGCAGAGCCCCTGCTTGGAGGCCACTGCAGTTCCAGAGCTCTGGAAGAGCCACAGCCACCAGGAGGGGCTGTGATTTCCAGGTGTGCCAGGCCTTGGAGCAGTCCTGAACGAGCACACTCAGGGCTCACCCCTTCCTCTGGCTTTGTTCTGGGCTGGGGAAGGGTGAACAACACCCACCCACCTGAATTTCACCTGTGAGGTTTCAGGATGTTCAAAACATTCACAAATCAGTAAAAAAAAACAGTTCAAAGCTTAAGGCATTGCAGGCCCAGCTACCCATCCCACTCCATGAACCAGCTGGAAGGGAGGGGAGGATGGGAAGCCTCGTGAGGCCAGGCTGGGCCAACAGAACTGGGGCACTGGGCTCAGCCCTGGCAGCTGGGAGGGAGATTTATATAAACTCTGCAGCAAAATTCAGCCCTGTCAGAGCTGACAGAGCCACCATCCCCTCCCCTTCCCGGGGAGCTGCCTGGATGGGACAGGTCACCTGAAGTCAGGATGGAGGAACAGCCCCTCCACCTTCCCAGCAAGGAATTCCATACCCTCCTCCTGCCCTGTCTGCCAGAGACACCAGAGAGAGCACCAGCTCCTCCAAGACCTGCAAGTGGGAGCTGCAAGCAAAGCTCTTTCTGGGAACAAAGTTCTTTTCTGATTCAAGAAGGAAATGATCTGCGGGGAAGGGTGGGAGGTGAGACCAAGAACCAGCCAGTTCCTGCTGTCGATTCTCCCCGTGCAGTAGGCTGGAGGTGGAGATGATGCTCCCCAAAGCCCTACAAGAGTGTTTTTCCTCCATCTGGAAGGAAGTCAGGCAGCTCCTCTCAGCACAACCAACCCCCAGCTGCACTGAGGGCACCCAAACTCCTCCCCTGGGCGAGCCCAGCAGCTCCGGCCTCACCCCTGAGGCTGAGCCACAGTTCTCACCCAACCCCCCTGCTCTCCTGGAAAGCACAACCACATTCCTCCAAAAAGCAGGAATTTCCACCCACCATCCTCCAGCTCTATCACTCACACCCAAAACAAGTAATTCCCACCGTCCTGGGGAACATCTGAGCTCAGGACATGCCTTGGGGCCGGGTCAGAAGGACACGAGCGAGGCCGAGCGCAGTGGAGCCGCCGTCCCACGAACGCCAGCCACTGCACTTGGAGCTCCACCACGGCAGGGCAGGTTGGAAGCTTTTGTAATCCCTTCTTTCCACGAGGTAAAAACCTCCAAAGCCAGGCAGGGCCTCAGGGCCTGTTCTCCAGCTGGCCGTGCTTGACGCGCCAGGTCCAGCCGGCGCTGCAGTCGGGGGCCAGGGTGCACTGCAGGTCGATGCCAGAGTCGGGCACCTCCATGTCATAGTGCACTGGGTGCCCCTCCTTGGTGACCAGGCTGAAGGCAGGGACCGGGATCTGGGGAGCAGAACACACAGAGTGGCACTTGAAGCCTCCTTCAGAACATCCCATCCCTTATCCCCCTGGCAAACAGCTTCCCAAGGCAGGGAAGGAGCCTGGAGAGAGGCCTGTGCTTGGCAGGAACATCCCGAGCTTCTCCTGGGAGGAAGGGTCTCAGAACCAGACAGGGCAGTGCCCACCCTGCTGCCAAACTGCTCCCACGAGCTCTGGGCCGTGGCTGGGGGGGCCTGGGGCTGTGAACTCCTCTGCAGGTCGCTGGTACTCGGCTTTGTAAGCCCACCAAAGAGAACCAGCACCACTGGAACATTTTCTGGACTGGTGCAACCTCTTTTACAGCACATCTTACACTCAGATGAGTCACAGTCCCACGGACACTCTGGGAGCTTCTTTCAGGGACTGCCAAGGATGCCCACAGAGAGGTTCACTGGAGTGTGCCAACATCTCCTCCAAACCAACACGTTGGAAGCACCACAGCCAAACACAGCCTGTTTCCCTGAGCTGGTGCTACTGCTCAGGATGAAAAAGGCACATAGTGATTCAGGGAGAGGGGAAAGAATTTATCTTTTTAGTTGAGAAAAAGGATTTTTTAAGCTGCAGCACAGGCACTTCCTAAGATGCAGATTCCTGTTGTCCCTATGACAATTAACAATGGCTTATCATTCAGGTTCTACATTAGGAAAACTTCTTCACTGAAAGAGTGACCAGGCATTGGGACAGGCTCCCCATGGCAGTGGTGGAGTCACCATCCCTGGAAGTGTTCAAACAATGAGGAAAGGTGGCACTTCCAAGACATGGTTTAGTGGGCATGGTGGGATTGGGTCAAAGGTTGAACTGGATGATCCTGGAGGTCTTTTTTGACCTTAATGATTCAGTGATTCAAAAAACATCCTCTGGTACCACATTCACAACAGCAGCACTGAAGTTCTATTACTAAAGGTGTCACTGGGACCCTTGACCAGTTCCTGGTCCCTGGATTTCAGGTGCTATGAGCCTGTGTTAGGGAAGAAATTGCTCCTCAGACAAAAGGAATCAACTCCCGGTTTGTGTCTCACCTGGCTGCTTATCCCCGTGGCAATGTCTCCCACCTTTTTCCTGTGGAAATCCCTGATGTGTAAATTTTCTCCACTGAGCAACTGGATCTGGATTTTCACTCCTGGAATGCACAAGAGGAGTCGTTACGACCTCCCAGTCCACAGGAAAACTGACTGACAAGGCACACACAGGGGAAAAACTCCTTTTTGTCACTAAGCATTTCATTTATGTAGGTCTTTTGCTGAGCATGGAGCTTCCTGAAGACAACAATGACTCAGAGCAGAGCTGGATTTAGCAGGAAAGCAGCTGAAGGGATGTATTGATTTGCACA
This sequence comes from Manacus vitellinus, assembly GCF_001715985.3. Classification (NCBI taxonomy): domain Eukaryota; kingdom Metazoa; phylum Chordata; class Aves; order Passeriformes; family Pipridae; genus Manacus; species Manacus vitellinus. The sequence goes on from NW_021938794.1 coordinate 628,247, forward strand.
ACATGCCCTCAAAATTACTTTGTGGACGTTTCTGGGTTATAAAACACAAATCCTTGCGCATGGCAGTTGCACAAGGCAGGGCACACACAGCTCAACAGGCTCTGGGTGTTCAGGAACTGCCCTGGATTTCACTGCACAGACCCCAGTGCCTTCCACCCACCCGTGACCGGGGCGGACCGGGCCTCCTCACAACCCACCTTTGGGAGGGTCTGTGCTGACACAGCAACTGAAGGATGAAAAGAGCTCAAAGAACCCATTTCCCAGTCCCTCTGGCTACTGAGGAAATGACTCCTGACCGTGTGTCCCACCTGCAGCCATCCAGACCCACCGTTGAAGTAGCTGGGGGTGTCCGTGTGCCGGCTGCGGCTCAGCAGGTTGTTCCAGCTGAAGCTCTGCCCGTCTGCCTGGCTGTTCCAGGAATGAATCCCAGAGCTCATAGTGTCCCTCAAGCTCTGAGAAGCCTTCATGGAGTTCTGCAGAAATAAGCACAAGTTTGTCAAAAGGCTCCTAAAGAAAATGAGCTTGCAGGAGGTAAACATTAAAGAGAAAAGTGGAAATCCACGGGGATCTAAGGCTGGGCTTTGAGTGCAGGCAACATTCATGTGCCACCTGGAAAAGGGAATGAACAGCAATGCAAGAGTTCACAGACATTATGAGATATTCTCAATAGTTAAATCAATGATCAGCTGAAAAGCTGGATGAGAAAAGAGGGGTTTGTGGTACTGAGTGACAGGAGAATGAAGCATCACACAAAATATCTGACACTAGAAACACACAGGAAAAACAATGAACTGCAGAAACAACTACAGACCCTGCATTGCTGTGCTGCTGGGAAGGGTCTGTGCTATCCTTGAGCCATGGAAGGACCACCTGACATCAGCACAGTGGTCAGCACCAGTCCAAAGTCAAATTAAATGTATGGGGCAGGAATTAGGGGGGGAAACCAAGCAGAGTCAGACCCCACACTGCACATTGTGTGTGTCAACAGCTGAGCTGCTGCACAGAACTCTCCCAGTCCTCCACAAAAAGCCCTGGAAGTCTGAGAAGAGGGACAGAAACAGGACACAAAGCTGCTCCCAGCCAGGGCTGACTCCTGCAGATGCCAGGCTGCACAGTTTGGGACTCAATGTCTTTGAAAACTATGACTGAAGGGCTTTTGTCCTCCCCTGGTCCAACAAGGCTTGTGCAGTGTTTCTCACTGGCATTCCCTGCCTTAGGAACACCAGAGATAGAGCAAACAAAAATGATTAAAATTAGTATTTCAGTAGCTTGGACTATGCATTCATTAGCATCAATGGGTTAAAGTCAGATCATGGAGAACAGATCCAGAGGCTGGGAATGAATAGCCAAGATTTGCTCTGTTTTCCTGCCCTGTTCTTCTGGTCTTGCCCTAAACTCCCCACTGGTGGTCAGAAGAAGACCTTGCACAGCTGCTTGGTCCAGCTTGGAGCAGCTCCTGCACCCACCACTGCTTCCCCACCTCCCTTCCCCTCACAGAGTGGGTCAGAGCTGCTGAGATTGTCCACATCCACACACTTGGAGCTTCCTGAGTCAGCAGACAGCACAGGAGAGCCTCTGGAGGGAAGGATCCAGGCTGGACACTGAACTAAAGCACAGCCACAATCCTCAACACCCCTCTGTGCCAGGACAAAGCTTTCCTCCCAAGCTTCCTTCCAGCAAACTGGGTGTCAAAAAGCAACAACAGTGAGAAACTCCAGATCTCTGTTGGTCACAGCTCCCAGTTTTCCAGAGAAAACCCCCATCCCTGCCTCCATTCCCACTCACCCTCTCGCTGGCGTCCGACACAAAGGGGCTGTCGATGCTCAGACAGGAGAGCATTTGCTCCTGCTCTTCCAGGGAGTAAGGCTGGGAAAGGCTGTTCAGAAACAGTTCTGCAGCAAAAAGAAGGGAAGACATTTCCAGTGTTTCCTTCCATGGCCCTCTGCTCTTATCACAGTTCTGCAATTAATTCCCAAAGCTTCTTCAGCTTTAGCTGATGAACTGTCAGTGAAACACATGACACACAGCTCTGAGCAGAGGGTACAGCCAGCACTGAAAGCAGGGAAACTGAGCCAGGAAGGACAAAAAGGGATTGTGCAATGACATGCAGCACCCAAAACTTCCCAGTTCTTGCCCATCCTGACACCTCTGAGGTGTCACTGTAGATCCATGTGCATTATCGTGCCCAGGGAAAGGTCAAGTGATGCCCTCAGCTCCTGCAGAGTTGCACTGACAATCTCCAGCCCTCAAAAGGCTGCTGAGAGAGACCCAAAGCCATTTGAGAAGAAAGCCCTCAGCAACCCCTAAAATGTCACTCCTCAGTTCCCTGACACAGTTACATTTTAAGCCACCTTTTGGAGTTTTAAATTCACTTACAAATAGAAAATATGAGAAAAAAACCACCCTGAAATGTTGTATTATACTGGGGCAATGGAACTGGACTACGTGATTTCCACACTAATTTACTCCTGGTCTTCCAGTTCTGGATTGCTGCTGGTAACCAAATTCTTTGGCTGGTGGCTGTAGGTTTTCCAATGCCCAGAACAAAACAGTTGCAGACTGATTTTAACTGTACTGCTTTGCTTCACATCTGCCATCCCTTTGTTATTACCCTGGCTTACCCTTTTATTAAAAGAATGATGTTTGAAACTTAAAATTCCAGGTGAAATTGGAATTCTGGCACTGTTTACACTTAAGCACAAGTCTGAAATGGGCTGTTTTCTAAGAGGCTCCTGCAGCTCTCAGAAGGTCCCTCCCCTGCTCAGTGGAAGGAAATCCTGTTCATTACCTTTGTGGGGTATTTAATTGGTTAAGAACTACTAGTTTTGGTAATTTAGAGGAAGGTTGAGCAATTTGTGTAACGAGAAAGGAACTGTGAACAAAACGACATCCAAGCTGAAAACCCAAAAATAACTGTCAGGAGGCCAAGAGAAAGCAGCTGCATTTTTATCCTGCTCTCAAGCAAAAAGCTGAATTCCTTCCCCAGCCCAGTGCTCACCAATCTCCAGCTGCTGAAGCTCCTGTTCTGAAATGGTTGTGGCTCTCTCCACGTGGCTGCAGCTCCTCAGGGGCACAGGAGTTGAGCAGAGAGGGGGGGGATCCCAGGTCTCAGGTGGTTCCTTGTCCTCATTCCAGCGGGTTCCCTCGACCTCCTCTGTTTGCTCCAGGGATGGTGGTGGCAGGACTGGGCTGGCACAGGAAACTTTGACTGATAATTTTGGGTCAGAGCCAGCCTCAGAAACTGGGCTCACCGTGGGGGACAGGGAGGTCTGGGGGTTGTTTTCTTTGTTCAGAGATAAATGTCTGGGCTCTCTGTATTCGCCTTTCCAGGGGCTTCTCACACCTCCCACTGCAAAACCAAAAAACATCAAACCTTATCAAATAAAGATAAAAAAAAAGATGTAAAAGCTTTCCTTCACTGGAAGAGTTTGCTGTAAAATGCCCAGCTTCTCCAAAAGATACAACCAGACACCTCCACCAATTCTTGCTGTATTTCAGAACCACTCAGCAGGATTAAGTTGAAATAAATTATGATAGTCTTAGAGGCAAGACTGGACCACAAGTATGAGCTACAGCTGAGGAAGCAACAAAGCTCTGCTTGCAGTTTTGCTGCATATCAGGTTCTCCAGCTGCAGCTGATGCTTCAGCCCAGCACACACCTGAAGAAACCCACAAAGAGCACAACATCTCCTCCAGCAGAGAAGGAAGAGCCTGTGACAGCACACAGGAAATTGTTATTTATTTGGGTGAGAAACACTCAGCTGTGGGCAAAAGCCATCAACCCAAAATACACATCAATGCTGAAACCTGTGGGGAAATGATACACTGGGCACAAGTGCTTCCCAGGGGGTCACCCTGACACATCCAGCAACTCTCCCAGTGGGGGTGGGAAGGCTGAGCTGCATTAGGACATTTCTACCTTCCTCAAGTGCCACGCTGGTCTTAGTTTTGAGCTCTGCTGCAGATGCCCTCTGGAGAGGCTCCTTCTCCAGCCCCAGCTTAATAATCTCAGCAGTGAGAGGGTTGCAGGAAGGTGGAATTTCCCTCAGAGGAGGTGGCTCTTTAGCGATCTGTGTGACAAACAGGAAGCGAGAGAGGTTACACCAGAGAGGCTTCATTTGATTTCAGGAAGGTTCTTCCCACCCCCCGAGCGTTTCCAGCTGAAATGAAAGCACTAAATGAGACCTGGGCAGTAATTTTATTACAAGCTGAATGGTTAAAAAGTCACACCCAAGTCATGAGCGGGGTAAGGGAGGAGCAGCCCCAGCAGAGCAGTCAGAGGCACAGGGAATGCTGAGCTCCCAAAGCAGGGCTGGCACAGTGTCAGACACCCAGCTGGGTCCCTGGCTGGGAATAAGAAGCTCTGGCAGCTCATCTGCTGGCTCTGGAGAGGGGCTGGGTCGCTCACCTTCAGGCAGAGGGGGTGGTTGTAGTACTGGGTCCAGGGGTGGCAGCCGTTGAGCATGTGCAGCATCATACAGCAGCTGCTCCACACGTCCACCTTGGAGCCACAGCGCTTGCCCATCACCACCTCGGGGGCCATGTGGGTCTCTGTGCCCGGCACGTAGTTCCCTAAAAGCAGGCAGAGGAAAACTCACTGCTGGAAAACTCACTGTGAGCCAGAGGACAGTTCCAGCTCAAGGAGGGAAGCCTAAGGCAGAATCCTTGTCTTTTCAGAAGTCACCTCCAGAGAATCATGGAATGGTTTGGGTTGGAAGGGACCCTAAAGCTCATCCAGTGCCACCCCCTGCCATGGGCAGGGACACCTTCCACCAGCCCAAGTTGCTCCAAGCCCTGTCCAACCTGGCCTGGGACACTTCCAGGGATCCAGGGGCAGCCACAGCTTCTCTGGGCACCCTGTGCCAGGGCCTCCCCACCCTCCCAGGGAAGGGTTTCTCCCAGTATTCAATCTAAATCTTTTAGTTTAAAATAGTTCCCCCTTGTCCTGTCAATCCAGGCCCTTGTCCCAAGTCCCTCTCCAGCTCTCCTGGAGCCCCTTTAGGCCCTGCAAGGGGCTCTCAGGTCTCCCCAGAGCCTTCTCTTCTCCAGGTGAACACTCCCAGCTCTCCCAGCCTGGCTCCAGAGCAGAGAGGCTCCACTTCAACCCAAAAAGCAGCACTGAGTTCTCTTATAAACTGTTCAAAGCCTACAGCTCCTTATCACACATAAAATAGGGATTAAACCCCCCTTCCAAGTAAATTTGGGAGGCAAAACATGAGCTTGACATTAGAAAACATATCCTTCCCTTTTAACAGCTGCATTAAGAAGCACTGTAAAATCTCACTGACCCAAAAAAAAGGCATTTTGCTTTAGTGGGTGTTGGGATTCTTCCCCAGCTCTTTGGTGAGGATACATGACAAGCCAGAGAAGGATTTTAAAGTCTCAGTGTGGTTTCTTGCAGGGACAAGACACTGAATGCTGACAAAATCTTACAAAAAACAGAGCAGCCTTCTAAGCTGGGAGATGAGGACCATCCCCTCCCAAACCTGAGGCCACTCTGGCTGTCAGTGGGATGCACCCCAGTAATACCAATAAACAAGACACTTGTGAGCAACATTCAGGCTGGAAAATACAGTTGCTTGCAAATGAGCCAGTATGTAAATGTTCAGCAGAAAGAATGAGTCAGGAGGGCAGTTCTGCAGAAAAGGCAGCAGCAAAGCCTCACCTGTGACCAGGCACTTCCCCAGCCCGTCAGGGTGAAGGTGAGCAGAGTGTCCAAAGTCACACAGGAGGGCTCTGCTCCCATCATCAGACAGCAGCACATTCTCAGCTGCAAAGAGAAGAGTTTCATCAGTCTCCTCTGTGTTAGGGTCACTAAGATGGAAAAAGAAGTGTCAAAAGCCCATAGAACTGCAGGTTTTTTCAGCCCAGAGGGTTTGTTGCTCCTGTGGAGTGTCACTGGCTTAAGTACAGAGCTGTAATTTATCTCTGCTTATAAACTACCAATTACCTGCCCTGGAGATTCTTGTTCCCCAGTGGTGGGGCAGCCTGGGCAGACCCACTGCATGACAGACAGAGGTGACAAATATGATATTCCCAGCAGTTCAGAACCAAGGGAAACTCTAATTTCAAACACAGATCTCAAAATCTGGTAAGTAATCCCAGAACTTAATCTGCAAGCCTCTTCTAAGGAAGGGAAGAACAAGGTACCTCAAGCACCACCCTACCTTTGACATCTCCGTGGAGAATGTTTTGAGCATGAAGATACTCCAGGCCCTCTAACACCTGGCCCAGGTAGCTGAGGGCTCTGTCCTCTGGCAGGCAGCCACTCTGCTTAATGAGCTGCCCTAAGGAGCCACCTAGAAAGGAATCCAGAGAGTCCATGTTAGCTTATCTTTCAATTCTGTCCAGCACCATCAGCATTCCTGGTTGTTTCCAATGAAAAAGTGAGGATTTCCACGTCTGACAGCCCCTATCTTGCACACATGGGTCTGTTCTTTCTGTTTATTCCCAGTTTATTCTGCCCACAGAAATTGGCCTCGTTGAAGCTTTTTGCTTAGTGTCAGTTTAACAGTGTTGTTTTGGAGCAAAAGCAACTGCTCTATGATCAGATCAGACATTTCTGGGTGCTACTGACCACCAGCTGATTTTTCCCAGCCCATTTTCCATGGTCCTGGCTGGAAAAAGAGCATCAGGCAATGGAAGTATCTTGGTTTCCTTGGACAGTATCCCCTTTTCCAGTGCCATGTGCCAAATCAACATGAAGCAAAAACCAGCCCCAGCTGCATGTTTTAGTGAGAACTGGCAGCTGCTGATCCAGACAGACATTTTGAACTGGAGTGAGGTGGGACTGGGAATTGTTCCCCCCCAGCAAGCTGGTCCAGCAGGGATCACACACCCCTATCCCGACCCACTCAGGAAGGAGCACTCTGGATACATCAAAGAACTAACAGATTAAAAGTGGGGCAGGAGGAAGAGGAGATCAATGTCCACTGCACTGTGCTGTTCCTTCCTCACCCTCCATCAGCTTCATGAAGATGGTCACCCAGGGCCCTTCCTTCACGGCCCCGTAGAGGGGGACGACGCTGGGGCTCGTCACGGCCGCGCACGTCGTCAGCTCCTCCGCCCGGAAATGTTCCACCTGGACCTGGGCAAACAAGGCAGCACTGAGCACAGCCTGGCAGCAACCCTGGCAGGACTGCCCCTCCCTCATGGCTGGGTCTGGGGAACACCACAGGCACCAGGATGATCTAATGGGATTTGATGATCTAAAGGTGGGACTTGATCCTGGAGGTCTTTTCCAAGGTCACGGTTCTCTGACCTTCCTCAACAGTGGATACAGCAATAGGTGGGAACACTCAGGATGATCTGAACTAGTCCCTAAATCCTCAGTGCCTGAGAAAAGTGAGGGTTTATAGAAAAAAAAAGCCAGGTTGCAATGCCTCCAGCTTCCAGCTGAGGACTGGGAACCTTCGGGAGGAGGGTAACTTCTGTTTCAGTAAGAGGATGATTCTGACAGCTGAACATGCTGCTTTCATGAAAGAGGGGGGAAAATTAAGGATGGTGCAATACTTGGCAACAATTCAACTCTCCCCAAGCAGGAGGGAATATGAAATACAGCCACAAGTGTGCACAATCACTGTTTTAGGTGGTATTCATCCTGAAAATGGTTAAAGAAAAACCCTGAATTCAGCCAAGTAAAATAAAGCAAGAATTTGCTAAAGACCAGAAGGAAAACATGAGTCATTAAGATTCTGGTGGGAAAGGATGCATCATGTTTCTTCACTGTCAGCAATCCAGCTATAGTTAGTTTTCTTTCACCTCAAGAATTCGGAGAGCAGGTGCTTCCAACACCAAGTCTGGTGAAAGAAGGTCAGGTAGTCCCCCCCAACACAGGCAGGCAGCAGGAATTGCAGACAGTTATTCATGGAAAAGGAAAAAGATCATAGGGAAGTGTCCCATCTGCACGTTAGAACTCTCTGCATTCACAGTCTGGTCTTAAAAGATGCATTTCTGATATGAAGAAGCATAATTTGAAACCCTCCAATATTTAGGGAAAAAGCTGACACTTTTAAAGCCTTCAGCCTCTCCTACTCTCATGTTTCCCTTTTCAGCACAACCATCCTCCTTCCTGAAAATGCAGCCCTCTAGGAACAGCTATTTCTCCCCAGCCTGTGTATTTGCAAAAGGGATAATACATTTAAACAGTTCCACACTGACAGAAAAGAAGCCGGTCGAGTCCCCACAGAACTCCACACGCCAACCGTGAGGATGCAGGACAGAAATTAGTTTCCTACATTCTTTAAAGACCTTTGTTTCTATCCCTGACACCTGAAATGGGTAAAGAACTGGTCATTTTGCCACTTACATCTTTCCCCAGGCAACACATCAAACCCAGTGTAAACGGGGGAAAGTGACCATTTTAAACTGAGAAATGCAAGCTGCAGTTCTTTTTTGCATCTAATATTTTTGTACTCAAGACAAACACTTCCCACACACTTGGTGAAGTTTTCTAGTGGAGGAATGTGAGAAACATCAGTTTGAAGAGGGGATGAAACCATTCAAGTTTAAATAAAATAGTTTATATTCTCCTCATCTTGCACTAGCACTCTGCCTGCAGCCCTGGGACCCCCTGATCCAAGTTATAGCCCACATGCTTTCTGTATCCTATGACAGTGGCATATCCTGGTGCAAAATGGATTCTTGTGCCAACTGCTGGGAACACACATCCTTTGCTGCATCTGTGACAGCAGCACCTCATTAGGATGTGCCAGCACTGGGAGCAGATCAAAGCTCTCTCTGCCTTCAGTGCCTTGGGTTTTTCCCACTTTATTCCTTTCTCACCACAGCATCAGCTGCCATGTAACCACTGACACCAGCCTGGGTTTAGGATGAGAATAATGAGATCAGCAGACAACTCCCATGGCTCTTTCTCCTCTGCAGTCACTCAAGTCTCTCAGAAATCCCTACTCTTGGCCTGGCTCAGCACCTAAGATCACTTTAAGGCCAAAGGAACTTAATTTGGGCTGCTAAGCTTGGCCCCTGTGCACATACAGGTTCTCCCTGTGCTTCTCTCCCTGCCATCACCTGGAAGTTCGTCCTTGGACACAACCACAGCAGCACTTCACTCTGGGAGGAGATTTATCTCCCTGTGCCTTCTTGTGCCAGGAAACCCTCCTCTCTCACACATCATTACCTTTTTGGCAGCACACTGGAATCCTGTCTGTTTGTCCTCTATCTTGTACACTTCTCCAAAGGAGCCAATGCCCAAGGAACCGTGGCATTTGGTCCAATGAACCTCTTCTCTGTACTCATAATCCACTGGCTTCAGTTTCTGCAAGTTCAAATCAGAAAACAAGATGAAGTAAATAAAAAAAAACACTTAAATGTTGAGCTGCACAGACAGAGGTCAACATTTTCAGAAGCAGCACAATGATAGCACAGCACCTCTCCAAAAATCTCTGTGCACAATTACTTCCATCACAGGCTCAAGATTAAATGATACAGGATCAATCTACTTGATTTCTGTGGGCTCTGTTTGATTTAAATGCACTGCTGTAAAGAAAAGCCACCAGTATTTGGATGGCTTTGGAGCTCTAAAGTCCTCCCTTCTCATGCAGGACATAACCACAAAGCTGAATCCTACAACAAACCAAGATTCATGTGACTAAATGCAGGCACTGTGTGTGAGCTAAAGCTGGTTATGCAGTCAGTAGATGGAGACTGTGCCTCAGGTGACACTGTAAATATATTCAGGCAGGTAAGTGACACCCTGAACTCCACAGACAACACTGACAGGGTCACTCTGATTCCAGAGAAGTCCTCTAAGAGGAGCTGAAGGTGGCAAGAGAGAACAGAGTTCAGAAGTGAATCACTCCTTAGGGTTCACATGGATTTGCTGTGCCCGAGCCCTGTGTTTGGCAGGGGATGATGGATGAGCTCCTGGCTCCCAGCAGAGGCACAGACATCCCTCCTGCACCTCCACTTCCACACCCAGGCCTGGTTTCTGTCTGTGCCAGGGTCCAGGCCATCCAGAGGCAATAAATATTGCAGCCTGTTCTCCTGCATGGCCTGGGCTCCTCCACAGCCAGCAGAGAGCACGTGGCTGAACTAAGCCCAGAGGCCCTGCTCAGAGATAGGCCTGTGTGTCTGGGGAGTGGGCACAGAGAGGAGCCAAAACCTGAGACAGACAGGGCTTTACACATCCTGCAGAAATAACCCTGAGCTGAGCTCAGCTGGTAAAACTCAGTGCTAACAACACCAAGGTCAGGGGATCAATCCCTTCACTGCAGGAGTTGGACTTGATGATCCTTAGGGGTGCCTTCCAACTCAGAGTATTTTGTGATTCTGTGATAAGAAAAAAACACTGCATCTTTATTTGGCAGCTTCAGCCAGATCAAGAACCCTTCAGAAAGCCCAGTCTGGCTCAGAAGTGAGCCCCTGGCTGCAGATCATCCCTGCTCTGAGGCCCAGGAGAAGCTCTGCCCCCCCCTGCAGATCACCTCGTTCAGCAGCACGCCTTCACTGGCACTTTCTTCATGGAACTGCTCCTCGGGGTCCAGCCCACCTCCTCTCCAGGTCTTGGCCAGGCTGGCTAAATTCTGGGGTTCACCAAAACTCACACTGCCCTTCAAGGCATCTACCAAATATTCCTCCACAGAAAGTTTGTCTGAGCTGGTTTTCACGGACTGGTTGATGCATTTGGGGAAAGTGTATTCTAAGTTCAGGCCAGAGAGGCGACTGTCCTGGTAGCTGAGGTCCCCATGGAAGTAGGACTCCAGAGCATTCCGCTTCATGGCAGGGAGGGGACTGGCCAGGGGGGGGAAATGGGGGGGGAGGATGTTGTAGGGAAACGGGTGGAGAGTTTCAGGCTGGGGGACAGTGTCCCTCTGTTTCCAAACATGATTAAGGCACTGAATGGGGCTGATGAGCTTGTGCAGTTCAGTTTTGTAGTGGCTCCTTGGGGAATGGGGTTTGCCCGTGGACAGAACTCTGTCAGGTTTCTCAAAAGGCAGTGGATCATAAACTGAGTCCTTGTTAAATTCTGAAGCCCAAAAACTGTTTCTGTAGAGAGCACTTTGGTGTGATTCATCCTCCTAGAAAACAAAACAAAGCAGCTGAGGAGGAATCTCAGTATAACCAACAAAAATGCACCTGTTAGCAGTTCACAGGGATCCCCCCAGCACCAGGGGAAGGTCAAGGATTCTCACCTGGACAGGAATGGGGGTGCAGCTCTCCTGTTCTGGAGTTCTGGGACTTCTCCTGCCAGCAGTGGCAGGTTGTCCTTTCAGCTTGGATCTCTTCTTGTGCCTTTTCTTCCTGGCCCTGCCCCTGTGCCTCCCCCTCCAGCAGGTGGGGGCCATGTGCCCCTCGGTGGCGTGGGCCACATTGTTGGGGATCTGGTCGAGACTGTCCGAGCGGCTGCTGGAAACCAAAACACAGCCCTGAGACGTGGGGGCACAGCTCAGGCAACACCTGTGACCCCCAGAACCAGCACTCTGCCTCCTGAGAGCCACACAACAGAGAACTAGAACAGAACTTGGTGCTTGCTGTGTTTAAGTGCAAGATCCAGGCTGGCACGGTGTGAAAGGAATGTGGGCAGGGGAAGCAAAGCAACAAGTCTCACAGGGTTTAGAAATTCTGCAAGGAACAACAAGACTGGATCACACAGCCATGGGATGGTCTGGGCTGGAAGGGATCTTAAAGACCTGCCATGGGCAGGGACACCTTCCACTCACCCAGGTTGCTCCAAGCCCCATCCAACCTGGTCTTGGACACTTCAGGGATCAGGGGCAAGCCAAGCTTCTCTGGAAATCCATTCCAGCCTCCGCAACCCTCCCGGGATAATCGCTTTCCCCCATAATCCTATTAACCCTGCCTCTGGCAGTGGGAAGCCATTCCCCCTTGTCCTGTCACGTCATCCCTTGGGCAAAGTCCCCCTCCAGCTCTCCTGAAACCTCTTTCTTGTACATGACAAAGTAAAGGGAAAAGCACTGGATGTCTCCAGGCTGCTCTGAGACAGTCTGTGGTTGACTTCTAGTGAACACAGAAATTATGTATAAATGCAGTCTATTTTAAAAAAATTATTTAAATTCATAAAAGTGTTCATAACATCAACGCCTGCTCTGTTGGAAAGGAAAACAGACTTTGCACAAAGAAAAGGGATGACTAAGTGAACTCGAATAAAATAGCTTTAAAAAGCCAAAATGTGCTGGTATGTGAAGCTCAATATTACAATATGATTTCTAGGAACACATGGATACACACAGGAGCCCTGGCAGCACTCCAGCTGGGGGCTGCAGGAGGAGATGGAACTCAAGAGGAACATTTCTGTGCACTTAGGGGCAGAACTGGATGGTCTTCAAGGTCCCTTCCAACCCAAACCTTTCTGTGATTCCACACCAACCCTTAGATTTGTATGGAACTAACTAATCCTAGTTAGATTTTTTAGAATCAAGGTGTAAGAGAAAACAGGATATTTGACCTTCAAATGAAGAAACCATCCCACTAACTCAGAGCAGTTATGAAACATTCATGTGTCTTTACTGCTCAGTGATGCAGCTCACAGCCAGCATTGCTCCCTCCATCTCTTCCTGCTCTTTTAGTGCTAAAGGATCCCATGAGCAGAGTTCTGGGAGATAAAGCCCCTCAGAAAGGGGTCACTTTGCATTTCTGCTGTTGGTCCATGGGACACAAAGCCAGTGGGCACTGGCAAACCATGCACCTCACACCTTCAGTGTCTGAAAGCCCCAGGAAACAGCAGCACCTAATAAAAAAAAAAGACTGAAAATTTACCCTTGGATCCTTCTACTTTGAGCCCATGAACCTCAAAAAAAAATAAAAAAATCACTCAGCCACTCCAAAACAAATTTGCCAATCCAGAAATGGAGGCAGAAGGCTGCCAGGGCAGTAAATCTGCAGGCATTGACAATAAGACAATGCAAGGTGTTTCAAGTGGTTTGTGCTTAAACTCGGTTTTTTTCCTAACACAACAAAAAAAAAAGGTTTTGAGGAAGGTGTTAGGGGAAAGACACATTCTTACCAGGCCTCAGACTGAAAAACTAATTCAAGCAGGAGTGTTTTTGGAAAAAAATGCTGTAAGCACACAGAGCCAGGGTGATTTGGAACAAGTCCAAGCCAGCAGACACAGCAGTGAAGCCACTTCATGTGCTCACGTTGAGAAGCCTCTCACCTGTAACGTTTGCTGTGGGCAATAAAGGATCTCTCTGATAAAGTGGGGCTGAACTCCTGACTGTTTTCACCTGTGGGAAAGAAAACAGGGTCATCACTTGTCTTAAACAGCTGCACTAAAACAGCTCTGCCAACGTGCTAAATCAGTGACCCAGACAAAGCCCTGCACAGTCATGTCACACCACCCACGCCACATTCCTGCTCCCCCAGCACCAGGAAGCTTCCCAGCTACCTCCTGATCCCCCAGCTCTTTCCCAGCTGACAGCTTTATGTTGTTTTCCTCCTCTTTTAAACACCTCTCAGAAGCCAGGCAAGAACAGATGACCCACAGGACACAGATTTAGCTGAGGTGCACTGCTCTGTTATTTATGTTTTACCCAGTGGATGCTGCCACATTATTAGGAGATTTCATGAGCTTCCTAAATAGAGTCTGGGCTGTGTCACCAACTCCACCCCACTTGGGATTACAAATAGATGTGGTCTCAGCTCTGCAGGAGCGCCCAGGGAGTGAAATCTCATCCCCCAGTGCACATTCCTGTTCCTCAATGAAGCCCAGCCAGGCCTGTACTCACATTCTGCCTGGGCAATGATAGAAATGGATGCACAGCCTCCTTCTGTTTCTTCTTTTGCTGTTCCTTTGGTGATTACATCATTCAGGATTTTCCACTGGCTGTCAAAGATGGCCTTCTTTGAATCCTCTACTTTGCAAACACTGCTCTGCTTTTCACTCCCTGTCTCCTTCAGCCCCTCGGTCGCCGTGAGCTCCTTCTTGTGCTTGACAGCTGCCTCAGGAGCTCCTTGGCATGTAATTCCCATCACTGCCATTGCCCAGGCTCAGAGAGACACTGAGTGAGGACAGAAAAACAAAGCACTTGTCAAACTGCTTCACAGACATGAGCAGCTTCACGTTCATGACAAACTGGAGGCTGTGAAGGTATCAGGTTATTGAATAATTTAAACCAAATCAAGGTCCTGCCCAAGCTCTGAGCTGGAGAAGAACCCCCAGAGTGCCACCCCTCCATCCCTGACTTGGACCACTGAAGATCTGAACATTCAATGTTATATTTTCAGTACTGAGAACATGAGATCACACAGGTTTCAAAGGGAAATTTAGTTCTTGGTCTATTCCCTCAGCTGAAATACAAACAGTGAAACCCTAGAGAAGAGAAAAGTCCTGTATCACTAAACAGGGAGAATATTCAACCCAAAACAAAGGAAAAAAGGGAAGACATGAAAGTTCTTCTCCTTGAGTGCACCTGGGAGGAACTACACTGTGCCCCCACAGCACATAAATGGCCAAAACTCAGGTAATTCCTTTCTTCCCTGAGCTCAGTTCACCCCCAAATCCATTCCTCATTCTCCCTTCCAGGCTCAACATCCATCCTGTCTGTCCAGAGATCCTTCCTTCCTTCCTCTTCATCACCAACCACTTCTGAAATCCTTGGTCAAGCCCAGGAGAAGTGGAGTTCCTGCAGAGTGCAGGATGACTGGAATGTGGTGGTGGAGAGAGGACAGTGGTGGTGCTGGAACAGACCCTGCCCTCCCCTGGGGAGCTGACCAGGAGCACAGAGGGAGCTCCAAACAAGCCCCAGCACATGGCAAACCTTGGCCAGCACTGGGGAGGGTGGGAGGGAGCCAGGAGTGGAAAGGGAAAAGAATAAGGAAGCATGGAAGCAAGGTAATGAGGGACAGGACAGGTAGGACAGGGGTATCCTGTGGGGTGAAAATCAGCAACACAGAGAGAGAGGATTTCCCTACAATATGAACCCCCAGGAAATACAACCTTGGCTTAGCTCCTGAGCCCCTCACCTGGGATTCTGGAGAAGTTAAACCAGTTGTTTTCTTTTAAACAAGCATTTGCCCTGTTGCCCCATAACTGCAGAGATCCCTTCCTGGGGCTGGTCCTCTCACAGATCAAGTATAAAACCTTCAAATGGACATTTCCACCGTCAAACAACCACAGAAACCCATGGCCAGCACATACAGGTGTTAAGTACCACAAGCCCAGTACAGGAGAAGGAGGGACATTTGAACAGAGGCCAGGAAAACCAGGATCTCAGGACCATTTTTGGTCCACCTTTGAGGCTCAGCAGCTTCAATCTGCACCAGAGGTTTTTTTTCTTTTTTCTTTTTTTAATTTCCTTTTTTCTTTCCCTTTTTTCCCCATCTTGAGCAGCTGCCTGGGGCGACAGGACATTTACTCCAAGAGGCTCCTGGCAACAGGGATGACTCAGGAAAATGCCAAAAGGAGTGGGTGCTCTGAAGGACCACCAAGGAAAGGGGAATGGAGGCCTCTGGGAGCCAAGTGCATGAACCTCGGTGTGATGAGTCACTTAACAACCTGGCAGGTGTACAAGGAAAGTCAACAATGACCACATTCAGAGGCTAAACAGAGAACAGCTGCTGTGCAAAAGAAGTGCTGATGACAGTATCCCACTCATTACACCCGGCCCGCTCCCTCTCCTCTACAGAAATTATGTCAGTTCTCAGTGCTGTAAAATAATCCCTTGGAGCAGCAGCAGCAGAGCCTGCCAGATGACTAACCCAGCCACCAGTGACCAAACTGACAAGTTCACAGCTATTTTTATACTCACTCTCTCCTGACTTGCATTAACTCTGTCTCTCCTTGCCCTCCCCTCACCTTCAAGGTCCTCCAGCACCGGCCAATTCCCATGGCCAAAAAATACCTAATTCTACAAGTCAGAGGACAACAGAGGGAGGGGAGAAGCAAAACTGCAAGTCCTTGTCACCCTCTGAGATGGAAAAGAATAACAAGGAAACATTACTGAGATTAAAGTCAACAGAGCACATACCTCACTCAAAGAGACCGAGGAGCAACTGTGAGCAACGGCCTCCAAGAGAGCAAACTCAGACAGTCTGATGTGTGACTCAGGTCCAGGAGGCTGTGCAGGACCAGGACCTGCAAGCCCAGCCTGGTTTAACTGTTGCTGTTCAGTTCTCAGGTCCTTGGAAGGGTCAAGCCCTGGATATTTTTATGGGATGTGCAGCAAAGCAGGGTGGGCAGAAGTTGTGATTAAAAAATAAGGAATCAGGGCTTCCAAATAATTTTTGAGGTGTAACTTCTGCCTGGAGAAAAGGAGGCTCAGGGGGAATCTTATTGCTCTCTCCAACTCCCTGGCAGGAGGGTGGAGCCAGGTGGGGGTCGGGCTCTGCTCCCAGGGAACAAGTGATAGGACAGGGGGAAACGGCCTCAAGTTGCTCCTGGGGAGGTTCAAACTGGATATTTTGGGAAATTTCTACACTGAAAGGGTGAGCAGGCATTGGAATGGGCTGTCCAGGGTAGAGGTGGGGCCACCATCCCTGGAAACATTCAAAGAACAAGACTTGGCACCTCCTGGCATGGCAGGATTGGGTTGAAGGTTGGACTGGACGCTCCTGGAGGGTCATCCCAACCTCAGTGATTGTGTGAGTCAGAACTGACCGGGCCTGACTCATCTCTGAGCGCTTGGAGGGGGCAAAGAGAGGTGCAAAGGGCTCCTAAACCCCCTTAATTTGGATGTGGGCCCTTGGTCTCTACCCAGACACCCCCCCCAGCCTTTCTCAGGGAGCTCTGGATAAAAGGGAGCCTTGGGAGCAGTGAATGGGCTTTTGATGCCAGGTTGGAGCCTGTTGGCTCCTTATCTCCACCAAGGCTTTACTCAGCCCTGGTTGATAATGCTGGTTCCCACTGCTGTAAAACAGAAAGTGTGTTTTTACCCAGTGAAAGCCAAACAGTCTCAGTTGAGCTGTGGAGGCACCTCCTCCCCCAGACAACCTCTGGGAGAAGCTGCAACACTGGATAAGGTCATCTGAGACCTGGAGGGAGGCAGAATTAAGGAGACACCCCAGCACTGCTAATATAAGAGACAACCACGGGCTTTCTGCTCCTTTAAAACCCTTCTCTAAACAAGTCCTGCTCCAGCTCTCCCATCTCAACTGGAAGCTGGTTGTAGCAGGGACCTTAAAAGAGCATTTCTGTGTTTCATGAAGTTACTGTGTGTGGACAGGGAGAGTCAGAGCTGGACAAAAGTCATGCAAACACCTCTCCAGCATTGAATCCTTCCACAGCAAATCATAATATGGGATCCTGCTTGGTCTGCCTGGCTCCAGTTTCCCTGGACAGTGGCTTTGGGGAGAATTTCAGTGAATTTTGTGTGAAGAAGCCCATAGATTTGGTTAAAAAAGACCTGGGAAAGAGCTTTAAAATATACCCCAGACTCCCTAAGCCAGCTTCACAGAATGCAGATTTCTTCTCATCTGAGTGCAACCGTTCAGAGACAGTTTCAAACTGACATTTAGTTTGAAGGGGGGGAAAAAAAAAAGAGAAAAAAAAAGTCATGTTATCTCAGTGAGGTTTCCCACTTCCTTATTGAGAGGAGTTTTAAGCACAGAGCACTAACTCAGGTTGCCTTTGCAGCTGCTGCTGGTTTGCTCAAACACAAGGAGCATTTTTAGCCGTGTTGCTTTGCTGACCACCACAACAAAGCAACAGCTGGGGAGAGCCAGGAATTTCTGCATCACCAGAGCAGGGAATGCCAGCTGAGAAGAACACACACCTTCTGGGGACCTTCCAGTGCTAACAGCTGTCAGGGAACACTGGAGAAAGTGCCAAATCTGCAGCCAGAAACTCACCCAGAGAATTGAGTGCAAAATCATCATATAATCAAAACTGTCAGATAATCAAACCTTGTCAAGGAACGTGTTTTTCCAAAGGAAAAAATAATGAGATGGTACCTGTTAAATGGATGGATTGCATTAAAAATCTGGTTCAGGGCCCAAAGAATGTGTGAATATATATATATGGAAGTGCTCAAGGCAGGTTGGACGGGGCTTGGAGCAACCTGGGCTAGTGGAAGGTGTCCCTGCCCATGGCAGGGGGTGGAACTGGATGAGTTTAAGGTCCCTTCCTACCCAAACCATCCCATGGTTCTGTGCACAACCCCTTCAAACCCCAGGCACTGCTTCCCTTCATCCCTCCCCACCCTTCTCTCCCTGCCTGGATGTTATCCAGGAGCTCCCTTCCCTGCCCATGTTTCAGATGGAACTGAAATTCAGACAGTTCCTTTTTCAGCAGAGGCAGTTTAAGGCTGTTCCTGTGCCCAGGCCTGGGCTGGTGATTTAAACTGCTCAGTGCTGTCAGCAGGAGAAGTTTCACTTTGTGTCAGAAGGGACCTAATAAAAAAAGTTGTAGCACTCACCACCACCCCCCGACCTCAAAACACACTTAATGCTGCTTGAAGAGGGAAAAGAAAAGAGACTTCCCTTGTGTATCTAAGAGCTCCAAACTGAAAATAAATAGAATGCCTGACTGATTAAAATCCTGGTGAGTCAGAGTAGCAGTTGCTATTCCAGGGTGCTCTGAGCCTTCACCTCTGCTTGGATAACCACTGACCCACGGGGTCCTGCTCCACCCCCTCGGGTCCCTCCCGTGTGGATCCAAGCCCTCCTGCACTCGTATTTTCCAGGGAAAGCTAAACCTTCTGCCCAAATCCCCCCAGAACCACCTGCCTGAAGCATTTCACTATCGGCCTCCAGCGTGAGTAAGTCACTACAGCCGATAGGAAGTATGTAAACATGTTCTTTAAAGTGGTTTGATAGTAAATATTTCCAAATCCCGCTTCAGCCACTGGTGTTGCTTACTGTAAACATCAGGATAATGAGCCTCGACTGTCTTTTTACTTGCCAGACATTAAGATATTGCAATAGTTTGGTTATAAAATCTGTGGGGAAATATTGGGCTGGGTTTAACCATGGGCAGAATTTCTCAGAGCACCCAAACCCACCTCTGCTCATTTCCTCGGCTACAGCTCAGCCCTGAACAATTCTTTTCATGTAGCTGAACAAAGATATGAATAACACCATTTGTCCAGGGTTTACAAACACCACCACAACCCCATTCATTCAAAGAAGTGGCTAACTTTCCCCCAACTGCTCTGTAAACGAGGAGAACAGAAAGAATCAGAACAAACTTCAGCCTGGCAAGGATTTGCTTCCCAGCTGCTCTCAGGCCACTGCTTAATGACATCCTGGCCTTGACAACCCAGTTGTGAAGTTATTTCCCAAACTATAACAAAATGACACAATAAAGCACCTAAAGGGACAACTTCCACCAGCCACCACAAACACACATGATAATCAGTTCTGCCCAAGCAGGCAGGGCTGGACTCTCATCAGTTGTCACTTTACACTGCTCTGTGACTTTGCATTTCATTTATAAAATCTAGATTTGTAAAATTTACATCCCATTTATAAAATTCAGGGAATCAGTAAATCTCCAGGGAAGCAGTAAGGCTGGAATGCCAGGCAACCCCAAAAGTTTAGATACATTTAGTATAGCTGGAAGCAGTTCTATGTGATCTTAATTTATGACTGGTCCTGCAAATTGAGTTATGATGCTTTTACACTGTAAAGCAGAAATGTGAGCTGATTGGAATGGTTTCTAACTGTCCAGCCTGAGCAAAATCCCGTGGGACAAAGTGGGACAAATCCATATGGATTGTGGAACAGAACTGTCTTTAGGCAAGACAAGGTCCGTGCTCTGCAGGCCCTGCAGGGCCCTGATGTCCCTAACCTGTGACCAGCAAAGCCCAGTGCCCTACAGACTCAATTCCCACAAGTCTGGCCCTCCTGGGCCTCCCCCTGGTCCCTCCACACATCCTCCCCATCTCCCTTTCCCAGCATCTCCAGACCCTTTCCTAACTCAGGTCTCATTTCCTCCCAGCCAGCTGCTCCTCTTGGAACATGGGAATCTTTCTGCCTTCCAGCCCTGGATCCCTCTGTCTCCACCAACACATCTGACACTTGCCAGCAAACTTGAAAAGTCCCAGAAGGAAAGCAAAAGGGTTCTGGTGCCTTTGCCTCCATCCTCTTGGCAGCCACAGCAACAATTCAGCACCACATCACTGTTACAGCAGCTCAGCTCTGCCCTCCCACATTCAACACGGGAAGAAGGCTCAGGACAGATCTTCATTAACTCCAAGTTCATTAATTCCAGTGATGTTGGATCAGGTCCCACAAATTCTTTCGGTTTTCGGTTGTTATATGTTTATTTGTTATGCTCCTTCTTCACGGCTTCAAGATTCAGCCTCTTAATACAGTTAAAATTTAATAGTTAATAGCAAGTGACTCATTCCCAAGGAATCCAGTGGCCGTGCCAATAACAGATTTCAACTGAGGTAAAATGCAATAAAGCAGCTCACTACAGACACGACTATTCTTATCACTAATGTCACAGCACACAAGTGCGAGTTATTACTCATGAAAGGGTTCAGGAAGGCAGTCGAAAAAGAAATTCAGACTTTGTTTATGGGTGCTGGTTTCACAGTGCTCTGCCCTACATGTGCACAGCACCCAACACATGTTTCTAATGCAGCCCGTTAAAGCGGACAGGAAGCATCTGAGATCAACCACAGCAGCGACTTATTAATCAGCAAAGAAACATTTTAACCTTTAGCCAGACAAAAACTTAAAAAAAACTAAAAAAAAAGAATTAAAAAATGAGTTGTGTCACAGAGAGGGGTGAGGCTCAGAGCGGAGCGGGGCATTCGGCTGTGTTGGGATGAGCTGAGCTTGGCTCTGCCTCGTCCTGCCTTCTCCAGAGCCAAGGATCAGCGAAGTCTCTGCAGCGGGAGAGCAGGGACTCGGGAATCCAGGGAACCGGGAATCCAGGGAACCGGGAATCCAGAGAATCGGGACTCGGGAATGCAGGGAATTGGGGAGCTCGGGGCACCGGGAGCTCAGGGATCCGGGAACTGCCGGGCACCGGGAGATCAGAGAATCGGGGGGCCCGGGACACAGGGAGATCAGAGCAGCAGGAATCGGGGAATCAGGAGCTCAGGGCACCGGGTGATCAGGGAATGGGGGAGCCCATGGCGCTGGGAGCCCAGGGAATCGGGAGCTCGGGGC
>NW_021938794.1:650002-663624 GCF_001715985.3 Manacus vitellinus
TGGGAGGCGCCTGAGGCCACGTCGGGACCACCTCGAGCCGCCCTGGTGGTACCTCGGTACCGCAGTAGCGCGTTCTGCCTGTCAGCAGCCTCCTGAGCTTCACCCCTTACACCGCGTTTGCCTCCAGAAGCTGAGACTTCCCATTCATTTTATTATTTTTCCCTGTTCTAAGACTGCGTGGCCGTTTCCCGGTTGAAAGGGCTGCAGGGAGCGTGTCCCTCGGTGCCGGCGCTGCCCCCGCCGTGGCTCTGGGGGGTAGGAGGTGTCAGTCCCGCTATTTTCACTTGTGTAAATTTGTGATAACTTTGATAGATTCCCTCCTCCCCCTCCCGTAGCCTGTAATGCTCCCCAGTAAGTGACAGCTGGTCATTCACGTTCTGGTTTGCCCAGGTACCGTTATTCTTTGCTTTGACACCGAGGGAAGGGGTGGGTGACTCGGTCCGTGCCCCAGGGAGGTGGGAGCCACGGGAAATAAATCATTTCAGAGGTCATTTCAGAGCTTGCAGGAAAGGACTCTGATGTACTTATAGAATCGTGGAATGGTTGGGGTTGGAAGGGACCTCACAGCCCATCCAGTCCCACCCCTGCCCTGGGCAGGGGCACCTTCACTAAACCGGGTTGCTCCGAGCCCCGTTCAAGAACTTCTTCCATTGCTTATTCCCTCTGGATTTGGGCTCCCTCACCTTCAGCGTACACTGGCTCCCTGCAGGGGCATCTTGCTCAGCCTCTTCACATAGTTCAGAAATAAATTTCCAGTCCTAACAACTCTTTGCTAAGGGAATAGAGCTGTGTGGGTTGCACTCAGTGATCTTAGGGGTCTGTTCCACCCTGAACCATTGTATGGTTCTATATTGTGTTGCAGAATAATCCCCTGCTGCCCTTTTAACTCTGGGTACAAACCCTGAGTTAAGTGACCCTGTCACAGTGGGTCACTGTGGGATGTTGTAGTCAATAACTGCAACCTGCAGGTTGCTCCAGTACTTGTGGAATTGATTAAAGTGTAAATGGGATGTTTGCTGGACAAGATAAAGAACAACTAGAATCATCTTCACACCCAATGCTTCTCAGAAGTTTAGATAATTTGACAACATTTGACATAATTTGCCTTTAAAAGTCTGAGGTTATTTTCACCAGAATAGTTGAGGTGATTGTGATGTTGCATTTAGAGGTATTTATGACCTTGATCTTTTTATCACAATAAAGGAAGTAGAAGGAAGAGCAAACAAAGCTTTTCACAAAATATAAAGGACCTTAATACTCATGTTGTGGGTTTTGAAGAAGCCACACTTTCCACTGGAGTTGGTGAAGAGGGAGGACAGGAGGAGAGAAGCACACATGGAGCTTGTTCCAAGCCCAGGTTCAACCCTTAAATCCAGAACACTCTGTGTTTCCTTTGTGGGTGAGTTGTGTGCAATGAATCCCGAGTCTCAGTCTCACTGGCAGAGCAGTTTGTCACTCTTGGAGCTGTAAAGGACATCCCAAAAGCAGGAGCAGAGTGTGAACAGTGTAACAATGGCACTGCAGCCAGCCAGCCGCGTTCCTGGTGTGCAGCTCGGAGATGGGAAGAGCCCTTTAGCTGGGAGCAGCAGGAGCACGCAGGGATCTGTCCGAGCTCCAGGTACCTCTGCAGCCCGGGCAGAGCGTTCGGAGGAGGGCGGGAGCACGGCGTGTCCATCCCCCCGGCCGGGCCGGGCTCTGCTCTGTCCCCAGCGCGGTCCCGCGTACGGCCGGCTCCGGTTTCTATTGCAGCAATCAAAGCCGCAAGTCGCTCTCAACACAAGCTCGCACGGAGCAAATGCAAATACAGCTGCGCTGCTGTTTGTGTAAATCACCCAGGGCGTGCCCGGCACTCGGGCTGGAGGGTTAACACACCAATAGCTGCATTAATGATTGCTGCAAAATATGCAGAGTCCTTCCTCGGGCTGACCCAGTAATGTCAAGACCTGCTTGTGTGATTGCAGTCACAGCTCAGAGAGCACACACAGCCCCACAGAGGCCTTTTGTTCCTGCCTGGCTGGAGCACGGGGATCCACTCTGGGACACTGGGCAGGCACAGCTTGGAGCTTGGAGCTTTCAGTGCTCCTCCACGTTTGGTGCTCGAGGTGTGAGCCAAGAGCTGCGTGTGACAACACAAGGACTGGGACCAGGCGGGCCCTGGACAGTTCAGTCTGGATCTAGGGATGGAACAGCTGAACTGCATCATCCCACCAGCCCTGCTGGCATGGCACCATTTTAAAGGCAGAACTCTGACCACCCCTGCCACCCCAGACTTTCTGCAGCCACAGTCCATGCTCTCTTGTCCTAATCCCTCTCCTAGAAGCCGAAGTCCAGCCCTCCTGAGCACAGGAGATGTGGGGGCCACCATGTGCTGGCATTCCCAGAGTCACTGTTCTTGGGTGAAGGTCTCCCCTCCCTCAGGCTGTGTTGGAGTTTGGTGTCTGGCCACGGGCAGCTACCCTGGAGAACCTGTGTGGAGTGGCTTGGGGGTTTGGGGAGATGGCAGCCTCCAGAAGACAGGCCTGTCTCGTGGGGACTTTGTCCATGGGAAGAGCTCCTCCACCAGGAACTGTGGTAACAGCGCTCTGTCCTCTATGGGGACACAGGATTGACATGCCAGCTGCAGGGACACTCCCTCCAATGGATCCTGGAGCCCCCAGAGCCGAGGTGGCCTCACCCAGGCCCCGCTGCTTTGGCTGTGACACCCGGAGCCACCCGGAGCCACAGTGTCCAACTGGGGCCGTTTCCTTCCTCAGAACTTCACCCTGAAGCAACGGCTCGAACAGTTCACTGTCAAAGTTTCACTTCCCAAATAGTGCCGTGCTATAAATACCCTGTGCAGGGGATATGACATTTACTCCCACACACGAGGCAGGCGTGCTTTGTGCCTTGCGTGCTCCAGGCCTTAACCCTTGAGTAAACACGAGGTAAGGAGCCTGTGGGGCAGACCCAGCTTGCAGGCTGGGGGGGGGCTGCTGAGGAGTAAATGGGAGGAGAATTGCACCAGGATTATTGCAGGTAGAGTGGAAAAACTCCCCTCTTCCAGCTCTTTGGACCTCATGGAGCTGAGCATGTTGCCTTAGGAATATCAGTGCTTTGTTCCACTCTTATCAACAGATCTCAGAGCACTTTCCTGCCCAGACCAAAGAAGTACTAAAGGGAGTTTGCTTTAATTTTCAATTCTGTAACTGATTTATGATCCTTGACTAATTTCTTAGTTCCTTGTTTCAGTTCCATGTAAAACAGATGGTAACTGCTTTTCTCTCATTCTTTATATGTTGTGTGCAGATATCATAGAATCATGGAATGGTTTGGGTTGGAAGGGACCCTAAAGCTCATCCAGTCCCACCCCTGCCATGGGCAGGGACACCTTCCACCAGCCCAGGTTGCTCCAAGCCCCGTCCAACCTGGCCTTGGACACTTCCAGGGATCCAGGGGCAGCCACAGCTTCTCTGGGCAACCTGTGCCAGGGCCTGCCCACCCTCACAGGGGGGAATTCCTTCCTAATCATAGAATCAGAGAATGGTTTGGGTTGGCAGGGACCTTAAAGATCATATATATATCTCTATGATATATAGAGTATATATGTCATACAGATACACATATATACTAGAAATTCCACCAGTAGGCTCTCTCTCTGTAGAGTGCACTGGGGAAGTGCTTGGGTGCTGATGTTTAAAAAACATCACATATAAATATATAAACATTATACATTATATGTATAATCTCAGTAAGACAGGTTTGTAATATCCCTTTCTTATTGAGAAAGTGCTGAAGACACCTAGATGGGTACATTGAAAACTGAATGGATCATCTTATCCTCTTGCATAACATCACCTCAAGCAAGGTCTGTATCAGGCAAGTCTTGATCTAGAGCACAGTCAGCAGAGCAACCCAGCACTGAGGCCACTCCTCTGCTGGAAACAGAGCCCAAGGTTTTCCAAGCCCTTATCTGAGGGATTGGCACAGGAGTGTTTGTCTGGGCCTTTGCAGAAGAGGTCAGCATGGAGCTGTGCCAGGGCAGGGTCAGGTTGGATCTCAGGGAAAGGTCCTTCCCCCAGAGGGTGGTTGGCACTGCCCAGGCTCCCCAGGGCAGTGGGCACAGCCCCAAGGCTGCCAGAGCTCAGGGAGGGTTTGGACAATGCTCTGAGGGACAGGGTGGGATTGTTGGGGTGTCTGTGCAGGGCCAGGGGTTGGACTGGATGGTCCTTGGGGGTTCCTTCCAGCTCAGAATATTCTGTGATTCTGTGACAGAAGTGACTCCTGGCTTTGGAAATGGGCTGAATTCACCTCCCCAGTGGGGGATGTGAGAATAAACAAACAAATTCAGGCCTTTGCAGAATGGGTTTGGTTCTGTTGTAATCTTGGTTACACTTCAATTCCTCCCAACTTCATGGCACATTCCAGGCTTGCCCCTGTGAAAATAAGAAACAACCTCAGTGGCTTCCCAAAGTTTTTCATCGGCTCTTTGGAGTGCCAAGCAGTTCCAATTACTGGAGTTTGGCCCTGCAGGGAACACGCTGCTGTGCAGCTTCCTCTCCTCTCTGCCAACACATGATCCAGCCGCTGGTGTGTGGAGCAGGCTCTGCTCTGGCTCTGTTCTATCCCCAGCAAACACATGGCCCTGCTCTCCAGCCCCGTGTCCTGCCGGAGGAGCCGCAGCAGAGCCAGGGGAGCTGGGCCAGGGCTCAACTGCCTGTGCTCATCTGTGGGCAGAGCATCGAGTAAACATTGATTTTCCCTCCCTGCTGCGGGGTCAGTTGGGGATTTCAGGGCTTCACCAACCTGGGTGGAGCTGAGCCTTCATCAGATTGTCCTGCAGAGGCACCAGATCAAAGAGGAAATGAGCACTGGGAAGATAAAGCCAAGATTATTAAAAGCAGCCCCTGATTTTTGTGTCCTGGCTGCTCAGTTTGAGGAAATTTGAACGTTCTTGTTCTTGGAGATTACAGAATTTCTCTTGTGATGATTCCTCAAAGGGTTAAAGGCTTTCCAAACTCAGCTCCCTAAAAATCACTTTTCTGGGAGTCATCAGAAACAGATGTCACTCACCACAACCTTACAACACCTCAGATGTTTAAGGATATATCAGAAAATAAGCCCCAGATCTTTGTCAGAACATTGCAATATCCATATGCTATTTTTAAGTCCCAGCTCTGAGAATTAAGCAGTAAATGAAAAATTGAAGTGTCACTTTTTAAAAAGAACTTCTTTATATGTAGTTTGGAGAGATCAAGCTCGTGAATTGTAAGAAGTTAAGGGGCTGACAGTTCTGTTTGATGAAATACTCTTTGCTTTAACTGGTGACTCCTTAACCCAAAATGAGCAACACCTCCCTGCCAAGGGGCTGGTTGTAACTCAGCTCTTTGTAGCCATTTGTCAAAAATACATCCCAGCCACAACCTTCATTCATTAGCACTTGGATCTACATATCAGTCCTTCTGGAAGGGAAAATGGTGCTGGATTTTCAGACCAGCATCTCCAGGAGCTTTGTCTTCACTGCTGTGTGGAGATCAAGGACTGAGAACTCAACCTGCCACTATCCCAGGTTGCTCCAAGCCCCATCCAACCTGGCCTTGGACACTCCCAAGGAACCATAATATGTGAATAAAGGACCATTTATATGAATAATATGACCATATATATGACCAAATATGACCATTTATATTAACATATCTATTATATAAATATATATTATCAATGGTCATGACTATGAGCAATAAGGCCCCAATACATGAATAAATGACCACTTTCATGCCCATTTCTCTTTCCTCAGTCCAGAGGGAGGCAGGAAGATGCACGGCATCCCACCTGTGATCCTGCATCTCGGACAAGGCTTTGTCATCCCTGCTGGGCAGTGAAGCCAAGGGCTGGAGCACCTCTCCTGAGAGGGCTGGGGTTCAGCCTGGAGAGGAGAAGGCTCCAGGGGGACCTTAGAGCCCCTTGCAGTGCCTAAAGGGGCTCCCAGAGGGCTGCAGAGGGCCCTGGGGCAGCAGTTCCTTTGCAGATCAGCCCTCGGCCCCCTCCCTGCGTGGAGCAGGGGGGCTGGGGAGCCTGTGCCCCCGGCACGGCACTGTGGGCTTGGGCACACAGATGGGGCTGAGCCCTCACTGCTCCAGGCCCTGCAGCTCTGCGGGGCTGCTGAGCGCCGGAACGCGGGATCTGGTTACCGAACAGCCGTGTGAGAGGCGCTGGGGCTGCCCTGCCCCTCGGCAAAACCTCCTCCAGCTTCCTGCAAGCCCTGCTCCCCTCCCTGCGGGGCCGAGCCGCTCGGAGCCCTCCCGCCCGGGTGGGAGCGGGACTCGGGAGCGGTCCCAGAGCAGAGGAAATCCTGGCAGGGCCGGCACAGCGAGCCCTGCGGAGGCTCAGCTGTTGGGCGGCCTCCCCTCTGGAACGTCCCCTTTCAGCCCAGCCCCGACCTCCACTTGACCCTTCGCGATCCCGGCGGCTCCCTCTGCTCTCGCAGCCCTTCGATGCTCTCGGTCAAAGCCCAGCAGCCGCTCCCCGCCGGGAGACGCTCCCACTGCGGTCCTGCCCGGCTGTTCCGCTCCCCGCCTCCTTCAGCTTCCCGGGAGCTGCAGAGGGGACGGGGAGCTGCCACACCGCCTGCTTTATCCCGGTCACCCCGCCACGTTCCTGCCTCACTCGAGGCTCTCCCCCTGCCCAAACACTTCTGCCACAGCCGGGACCTCCCCAGCACAGATTAACAGAACATGGTTTGGTTTGTTTGCAGTTCTAATGCCAGTTACTAATTTTGTCAGATTGGAAATGGGAGAAAATGTTGGAAATAGTCTTGCATTTTCTCCTGCTTCTCATCAGTGCTGGGAGGGGCTAATAAGAAACAGAAAAACAGAAAAGCAAAGGCTTTTCCTTTCCTTCCCCCCACAGTCCAGCTCCAGAGCTTTGTTCAGGGTTCACTCTGGGTATTCCCTCCCTCTCCTGATGTCCCCAGTCTCCCACACAGCTCCTCAGTCCAGTGACACCTCCCTGGGCATCCATACTCTCCCCCACAACTCTGCTGATCTCCTACTATCAAAGTCTTACTTCCATCCGTCCCTCCATCCACCATCCATCCACCCACCCATCCATCCATGCATCCATCCTTTCATCCCTCTGTTCCTCCATCTGCATCCATCCATCCATCCATCCATGATCCATCCATCCATGATCCATCCATCCATCCATCCACCATCCCTCCCTCCCTCCCTCCCTCCATCCATCCATCCATCCATCTCCATCCATCCCTCCACTTGTCCTTCCCTCTCTCCCTTTATTTCCCAGTGCCCCTCTGCCCATAGACAGAAACCCCTCACCAACCTCAGAGCTCAAACTCCTCTTTGTGATTCATTTTTAACTTCCAGGAGCAGGATGATCCCGGTGGAGGGAGCCCAGCTTGGCCTGATCCTCATTCCTGCTGCCATGTGTGAAGAGAGATGGAGGGAGATACATCCAGGGTGCAGAGCTGGGCATGCACCAAGGGCAGCATGTCCAAAGTCTCCCCCCCTACAGGAGCCTGCAAGAAACTATTCCTCTTCCTGGACCCTAAAAAGGAGAATTATTTCCTTCCCCAGGTTTGACAGAGAGATGGGGGGTGACTGGGGAAACATCCACAGACAGATCCACCGGGGGGTGTTGGAGGCAGGAGAACTGCAGCTAAAATTAGGATCTGGCAAAACCCAACACCCAGAATATCTTTGTTTTCCCAATGCCAAAAATGTCCTTAACAAAACAACCTGAGAGCTCAGGGGCAGCATTATCTGGGCTGAGAATCCCAGGGTTTGTAGGGTCCTTCAGCTGCTCTGCCAGTAAATCCTGATGGCAACAATTCCACAGAATCCTGGTTATCCAGAGCCCAGGATGGAGCAGAGACATGGCACAAAGTCAGTTGTACACAGACCCCTGAAGCAGCAGTGCTCCAGCAATAGCAGCTGGCTCAGCCCTGGCATAGAAAGTTTATTAAGATAAATCAAAAGTGTCCAAAACCAGACTGTAAAAAATGTGTAAAAATGGAAATGGGCTAAAAATTCCATCAGACGTTTGGTGTTAATCCCACAGAGAGAAAAAATGCATGGGATGCTTTAAAGGGAATTATGTCTTAATCTGCTCAAAACAACAAAGCCCTTAAAGCAGCCTGTGGGCCATGGGGGTCTGTCTGCAGGTGGGATCCCATCCCTGGGAGTGTCCAAGGCCAGGCTGGACAGGGCCTGGAGCAACCTGGGCTGGTGGCACTGGATGAGCTTTAAGGTCCCTTCCAACCCCAACCATTCCATGATTCCATATTGGGTTTAGCTAAGAAAAGGTAAAGGAGTGACTCTGTCACAGACTCCAATGAAGATTCTGATGTTGGAGGATATTTATTTTAGCAAATAACAGAAAAACAAGAGCCAACAGCCAGGGGGAGGACAGAGGCAAATCCAGGCTGGCACAAAGAGCAGGAAAGGCTCATTGAATCCACACTGACTCCATCAGTGAAGTCCTGACACGAAATCAAATGTCTGTCTCAGCTTGACCCTCTCCCACAGCAATTCCTGCATTAAAACAAACAGCTCCTGCCACAACATGGAATTGCAGCCCAAGATAAACTGATGGTTCTGTCCCAGCCCTGCCTCGTGTCGTGTTACACTGTCAGGGCTTTGACTCAGACACAAACTCTCCTTTTTGGCTCATGTAACACCAGCTGCAAAAAGAGCCCATTCATTGAGAGGATCCCGAGATGCTCTTGCAACACACATCACGGGGAAAAGCTGTTCCTTTGCCAAGTTTGGATGGGAGCCTGATTCTCTTCTCTGGATACCAGGCTCAGACATGTCTTAACAGATCAAAGAATTATTACAGATAAGAGCAGCAACTCTTGCATTAGATAGAAGCAGCTCCTACCCTGTGAGGATAAGGAAGAGGTTCTTTATTAAATTAGTTCTTCGTTAAAAAAACGGGAATGCAGAACTTTAAAAAGTCACTTCTGAAAATAAAAGGAACTGGTGTCTTTCTTAAAAGAAAGAGGTCTGAGGAGAATACAAAGCATCTTGCACCCCTCTTGCTCACAGGACATTCATTGTCTCCCACTGGCAGAGGCATTCCCAGACTGCTGGAGAGAGGAGCCCAGGCAGAGCCACACGTGCTGGCCCCTGGCCTTGGGCAGGGAGCAGCTTTCCTGGCTCACCAAAGGGCTGCACAGGCTGTTTTCAAAAATCCAAAGTTCACTTTCCCCAGCGATGCCATGTTTTAGGACTGGTGCCTCTGCTCCTGGGCATTGGGAACAGCATCTCCCAGTTTTGGGATGTTCTGTATTTACCTGGTTAAGGGTGAAGAGTCCACCCCATACATGCAAACAAGGCACAGCCAGTGGGGTGGATCCTGTTCCCACCCCACCCACAGCATCACTCACCTGCATGTGTCCAATTCAAGGAACCCAACCCTGAACTCTCCTGCTCTGTGTCTGCCCCAGCCTGCTCATGGCACAGGGACCTGTTCCAGGGATGCCTCGAGCTTTCCTCAGAGAACTGCAGAGGATTCACCTTCCAGGGAAAGCATTCCAGGGAAGGGCAACGGAGCTGGGCCAGGGGCTGGAGCACAAGTCTGATGTGGCCCTTGGGGACACGGGTTAGTGGTGGCCTTGGCAGGGCTGGGGGAACAGTTGGACTCCATCTTAGAGGGCTTTTCCAACCCAAATGTTTCTATGATTTCGGGATCCTTGGGAAGCTTTGGGCAGGATGATGCTGGCAAGTCAGCTGAGCTCCTGAGCTGTGCTCACTCCAGCTCTCAACTGCTGGTCAGCTGGAGGAGATGAGGTTAATTCAACTCTTTCAGGTTCATTTTGTGGCTGGATATTGAGCCTCTGGACTCTGGCTGGGCCACAGAGGGGTGGAGGATGGCAGGTGGCTGCCTAGGACATCCTTCCATGTGCCACTTCGTGTCTCAAGCAGGGAGGACAAACCATCCAATCCCCTGGGGAGCTGCAGGCAGGCACGGATGGGGGACTGTGCCCCAGGTCACATTCTTTGACATTAAAGTGCTCCAAAAATGAGGCAGACAAAATCAGGTGTGTTAATGAGGCAGATCATCTGGCAAAGCACCTTGTCACCAACTGGCATCAGAGAAGGACTCCCCAGCAGAAGCTGCTCTCTGTGCACCCCCTGGTCCTTCTGTGCTGGGGGAAACCCCAAAGAGCCAACAGGGTACAGGGAACGAGCCCAAGGACAGCCCTTTGCCAGGAAACCCTCCTGGTGTCCAGCAATCTGCAGCTTTGGGACTTCCTGAGCTGGATATTGTCTCTGGGCTGGTGACCCCATGGTCACTCCTGGATTTGGGGACAAGTGCACGGGGAGGACTCAAAAGTGTCTGTGACCCCCCCAGGGCATCCTCAAAAGTGTCTGTGACCCCCCCAGGGCATCCTTCAGTGTCCCTGCACACACCAGCCCCTCTCAACCATTTCTGCAGGAATTTTTAATGCTGGAAGTGAGCACCTGGATATTTGCACCAGGAGGAGGCCCCTGCCCTGTGCCCGTGTGTGCCTGACAAACCAGCAAACCCAGCCCCAGCAAACCCAGGTCTCTTCCAAAAACAATGACATCATGTTGAAGCCATCAAGCATGTGATTTCCCAGCCCGGGGAGCACTGAGAGCCTCTCTCCAGGAGAGGGAGAGGAGCTGAGCAGGAGCCAGCCGGGATTCAGCAGGAAAGGCTTTATGTGCTCTCCAAAGGAGGTGGTGCTCGAGCAGGACCCGACCCAGGAGCTGGGACTGCCAAGGCACCACACAGGAAGCAGCTGCAGCCTTGGGAGAAGGAAAACTCTTAAAACTTCAGAGCTGTCTGGGTTCTGAGCACCCTAAAACTTCAGATCTGTCTGGGTTTTGAGCATGTTCCCTGGGAAATTGGCTTGTTTCTCTCAGAGCCATAAAAGTATGGGTGGATGTTTCCAAAGAGGGAATTTGAATCCTGGCAGAGGGGCTGCACCTGCCTGGTTTTGTGTGTTGAGAGGGTGTGAGGACATCCCACCTTGGTGAGCCCCACACTCCACACAGCACCTGGCTCCAGTGGGGACAAACAGTGCTGCTGTATGGCAGCAGGATCAGCCTTTCTTCTGCTGCCAGCACCTCGTTCCTTGTCCCATTTTCCTGCAGCCTCGTGACCCAGGAGAGGGAAGGGCAGGGCTGAGGGAGCAGCTCTGCTCAGGCGTTGAGTGCCTGGCTCAGCTCAGGTCCCACGTGGACTCTCCACAAGGATCCCCTTTGATCCTGGCACAGCAAGGAGGCTGCAGGAACGAGGACAGAGGCCACGAGAGCTGCAGAATAACTAATCCAAGAGAGGGAACCTGCTGGGAGCTGCTGCCTGAGACAAATCCCAGTCTCGGGGGGCTCAGGTGTGCTGCCCCTCGCAGAGCCCGGCTGGGAGCAGAGCTTCCCTGAAACCCTCGAGCTTCTCTTTCCTGAAAGCTCATTTCTGAGGATTAGCAGATGTCTTTGTTGCAGCCCTGGGTCCCTGCCAAGGGTTACTGTAAACACTTGGCAAGGTGCAGCCTCTTGGCACCGCGCTGGGCGCAGGAGGGGGAGCACAGGTCAGCTCCACGAGTGGTAGTTGGATGTTCCCACTCCCAAAGAGGCTGATAACTGCAAACACCCGGGCAGGGCCAACTCAGCATCCCTGAAATACCAGCCATATTTTGGTTTTCCCACCTTTCCTACCAAAGAGGGGTAAAGGGGTTAATTGCCCATCTGCTGGGAGCAGAGGTGCTGTTCCCAGACCTGGAAAATCCCACACACTGGTTGGTGTAAGGACAACATCTGCTGGTGCCAGGTGTCAGAAACAAGAAACAGCCACAATGGAAACTGGTGTCTGATCAAGGGTCTAATCTGGGCCTGAGCAGCCAAGAGTTACTGCTGTGGCACTGGGAACTGCTCACACTCCATGGCATCAGGAGAGTGACGGGAGACAAGACCTGGTGGGTGCCTCTGCTGTCATGGAATCTCAGAACAGCCTGGATCTTAGAGCCCATCCAGTCCCACCCCCTGCCATGGGCAGGAACACCTTCCACCAGCCCAGGTTGCTCCAAGCCCCATCCAACCTGGCCTTGGACACTTCCAGGGCTGGGGCAGCCACAGCTCCTCTGGGCAATTCCCACTATCTCATCTATCCCTGCCCTCAGGCAGTGGGAAGCCATTCCCTGTGTCCTATCCCTCCATCCCTTGTCCCCAGTCCCTCTCCAGCTCTCCTGGAGCCCCTTTAGGCCCTGGAAGGGGCTCTTAGGTCTCCCTGGAGCCTTCTCCTCTCCAGGTGACCCCCCCCAGCTCTCCCAGCCTGTCACTTGATCAGGATTTGGTTGCAGCCACACAGGGACTGAGCGGGAGCTCCAGAGGATTCCTCACTTAGGGATGGACTAAAGACCTGTGCAAGGTGTTTGCCCACAGCCTGCAGGCCCAGCAGGGTCAGCTCCTGCTCCCCAGCTCCAAAGGCCACACTGTGACCCCCCGTTCCAGCTCAGGGCTGCCTCTGGAGAAAACGTGTGGGTGATGCAGGACAGCCTCAAATTAACTCTTGTTTGATGCAAAACATCTTCTAGCAAAAGTCTGCTGTCAGTTCCTCCTGCCAGTGCTGAGCCTGCCAATGCCTTAACGAGCTGCTCCAACAATTAATTCCCTCCCCTGGCAGGAATGAGCCGTGTTTCCCGGCTCCACAGGCTCTGTTGGCCACCAGGCCTGGCGTGCCTTCTCCTTTTCCCTGCCAGGCAGGAGAACCCTCCAGTGTCAAAGTTCTGCTCCCCATGGGAACTGCCAGGGGTGCAGCCTTTCCTGAGCCCTGGTGGCACCAGGGCTGTGGGATCCCAACCCCACTCCAGATTTTCCAGGCTGCTGATGTAAGCTCCCAGCCTGCCTGTGGTCCCTCATCCCACCTTCTAGAGCCCAATTTCCCCATCCTAAATCCCAGTAACCTCGATCCTATCCACAGGAACTGTGTGCAGTTCTGGGCCCACCATTTGAGCAGGAGGTGAAGGGCCCGGAATGTTTGCAGAGAGGAGAACCCAGCTGGGGACAGGCTGGAAGAGCAGAGCAGGAGAACCAAGCTGGGGAGCAGTGGGAGGGGCTGAGCCTTTCGTGGTGGTACCAGGAGAGAGGGGACAGGAGGAGGAAAGAGGCTGGGGAGAGATTTCCTGTGTCTTTGTACCGGTGGCTGGTGAGTCCCTGAGCACTCTGGGTGGCCTTGCTGTGCTCAGAGCATGCCTGTGGGATGGGGACACCGGCAGGCAGACCCTGGCGGCAGGACGAGGGCAGTGCAGGGTCAGCTGCAGCCCTGGAACCCCGAACAGACCTGGGAGTTGTGGGGAGGCTGCAGGAGCCGCCGGCCGAGCCACTGCAGGGCTCGCCCACCCAACATTGGGATGGTCCCGGCTTTGTTTGGGGCACAACAACCCTGTCCCTGCTACTTTGACTCCTTCGACCTTAAACATTTTCCTCCTGCCCTTTCCTAGAGCTTCCTGCTGGGAATGCATCTCCATTACGGGCCTGGAGGACGGGACACGCCGTTCGCCACCGACACGAGCGCAGCGAGCGGCTGCCGGAGCGGAGGGTTGTGCTGCTGGACGGAGGGTTGTGCTGTGCTGTGCTGTGCTGTGCTGTGCTGTGCTGTGCTGT
>NW_021938794.1:663885-665140 GCF_001715985.3 Manacus vitellinus
GCTGTGCTGTGCTGTGCTGTGCTGTGCTGCTGGACGGAGGGCTGTGCTGCCATCCACAGGGACCCGGGGGAACCAGCGGGCCGGAGCTTCGTGCGGCTCCACGGCTCTCTTCGCTTATTTCCCTCCGGCCCTTGGCTTCTTCTGGGTCAAACTCCCCGTCCTTGTGCCTTCCTGTACCGCACTCTGTGTCCTCATTTCCCTGGGTGAACAACGTGCCCTCCAGCGCTTCACTTTAAATGCACAGAACTCTCCTCTGGCTGAGCTCTGCTGGTCATGAATTCTGGCAGCCAGAGAAGTCAGAGAAGTCCTGGGCTCCAGGCTCCAGGGAAAGCTTTTTCATGCCCAGCTGGTTGGAAACCACTGAGGTGGACATCCAGGACCTCTCCTTGGCTGTTGTATTTCTTTTGAAAGCTAAGCTACACCCACAGAGTCGTGGAATGGTTGGGGTTGGAAGGGACCTTAAAGATATTTCGTTCTAGCAGGAGAGGAGGGACACCTTCCACCAGCCCAGGTCGCTCCAAGCCCTGTCCAACCTGGCCTTGGACACTCCCAGGGATCCAGGGGCAGCCACAGCTTCTCTGGGCAACCTGTGCCAGGGCCCCCCCACCCTTGATTTTGGGGGTTTTTTTTGGCTCTTCCACAGAGCCATTCCCAGCTTCCCCAGGAAGTGGAGCACAGAGGAACTGAAGGTCATGGCTTGCAGCTCTGCTGTCCTTGGCCATTCTGACTCCACCTGGGACTGCTCTCCCAGGGCCAGGAGAGCCCCAGGCCCGGCTGCTGTGCTGGAATGCTTGGGAAGAAGCCTCTTCACAGTTGCAACACACCTTTCAGTGACTGATTGGGGAAGTTCATGCCCTCAGGAGCTCCTTCTGCTGGGATGGCAGATGTGGGATGATGAATGGATGGATGGTTGTCTGCTGAGCTGTGCTGATATCACAGAGCTGAGCTCAGGTGCCAACCTGTGTGAGATCCAGGGATTTGAAAGATTTTGAGATAAAGGAAATACCTGTGACATTCTTTTGGCATTGGGAGCCCAGGTGCCTGTGAGGGATCTTCCCAGGCATTTCACTGCACCTTTGACAGCTGGAAACCTGCCCCTTAGATCAGAATTCCCACTTGGAATGGTGTTCCATTGCAGCTGGGTTAACTTAGGGTGGAAGGGAGGAGAAAAGAAGAGGAGGAGAAGAGGAGGAGAAGAGAAGAGAAGAGAAGAGAAGAGAAGAGAAGAGAAGAGAAGAGAAGAGAAGAGAAGAGA
>NW_021938794.1:665246-669172 GCF_001715985.3 Manacus vitellinus
AAGAGAAGAGAAGAGAAGAGAAGAGAAGAGAAGAGAAGAGAAGAGAAGAGAAGAGAAGAGAAGACTAAAAATGGAATGGAATGGAATGGCATGGAATGGAATGGAATGGAATAGAATAGAATAGAATAGAATAGAATAGAATAGAATAGAATAGAATAGAATAGAATAGAATAGAATAGAATAGAATAGAATAGAATTCCAGGGGGAAGAAACAGTTTAAGAAGACTGTAATTATCCTTCAAAGTATTTTTTTTCCTTTTGATAGGTAAATTAAGAGCTGTTTCTGTTCTGGTCAGGATCAGCAGCATCATGCCCTCTCCCTTTGGCCCAGGGCAGGGAAAGTGGGTGCTGCTGTGGGTGAGGGTGCTCTGTGTTATTGCTTGAGGCATCTACAGAAAGTGAAAGAGCTGATGGATAAAGAAAACCCAATAAATCCCCTATTTTCATGAAAACCATAAGGTTGAGGATCCTTTAGGTCACATCAGTAGGGATGAGGAATTCTGATGGAGCTGGATATTTATTTGGTACGATCCTTTTGGTTTCTGGAGCCTGGACATAAGAGGCTGGTCCTTTCAGAAGTGCTTTGCTGCCTTGGCTTCCCATCCCGTGCTCCTGCAATGCCCACAGGGTGAGAGGAGAGCTTGGAACCCCTCAGCAGATCCCACCTCCAAGGACACTTGGCACTTGCTCCTTCCTTACTACAGCAGTTCCTGAAAAATGGTCCTTTTTTCTTTTTAATCTAGGTTAGAGGAAATGTAGAAAATATGATCTCTGAGGGAGGAGTGACAGAATTGTTTGGTCCAGAGGAGCCAAGCCTGGGACAGCTGGGGATGAACTGACCTCCAGCCCCCCCTTCACAGCTGCACTTCCTGCCCTGCTGGGATAACCCTCCTCAACAAATAAAAGGGAATAAACTGCTCAGGGCCTGCCTGGAGAGGATGAGGAACCACGGGGTGAGCTGTGGTAAGAGCTTTAACCAGACACTGGGGCCTGGCTGGGTGCAAACCCAGCCCAGGACAGGTTCTCTGGTCCTGAGGCTCCCCTGGGGGAAGTTTCAAGGGGAAAAAGCACAGATCAAACAAACATCCCACGGGAGGGGTTTGGGCTGCATGGGATGACACCACAGAGCTGAGCTCACGGTGCCAACCTGTGTGAGATCCAGGGATTTCAGAGATTTTCAGAGACAGGAAATACCTGGGACATTCTTTTGGCATTGGGAGCCTGGGTGTCTGTGAGATCTTGCCAGGAATTTGGAACAAACACCCATGGTGAGGGGTTTGAGCTGTGTGGGGTGTGTTGGAATCACCCCTCCAGCTCTGCTCCTCCACTGCTGTTTCCAGCAGCCCCTCACTGCCTCCAGGCCTGACCCCAACCCTCCCAGAGGGGATTTTTGGATGGTTTCACTCCCCTCACTGACTCTCCAGCTGCCTCAGGCCATGGCATGTAGGGGAAGGATGGAGAACCACCATGGGGACATCATGGAGTGACCCTGGAGCTGGGTGAGTGTTGTCAAAGGCCTTGAGACCATAACAACTTCCTTTTTGTGTTTTTAAGAGTTTTAATGAGAACCATTTGGATGTCACTGTGGGGTAACAGGGTAACAACCCCCCCACTGCTGTGCACTCAGAGTGCAGGAGCCTGGGATTACATGGTCATCCTGGTTATAAAATCCCAGAATGGCTTGGGTTGGAAGGGACATTAAAGCCCACCCAGTGCCACCCCCTGCCATGGGCAGGGACACCTTCCACCAGCCCAGGTTGCTCCAAGCTCCATCCAACCTGGCCTTGGACACTTCCAGGGATCCAGGGGCAGCCACAGCTTCTCTGGGCAACCTGTGCCAGGGCCTCCCCACCCTCCCAGTGAAGGAATTCCTCCCCAGTATCCCATCTATCCCTGCCCTCTGGCAGTGGGAAGCCATTCCCTGTGTCCTCTCCCTCCATCCCTTGTCCCCAGTCCCTCTCCAGCTCTCCTGGAGCCCCTTTAGGCCCTGCAAGGGGCTCTCAGGTCTCCCTGGAGCTTTCTCTTCTCCAGAAGAGCCCTCTCTGTGCTGCCAGGGCTGGCTGTGGCTCAGCCCCCTGTCTCCAGGCCACAGGGATGGCATTTTTATCCAGGCTGCCACAGTCAGACCTGGGGAACATCTCAAGATGTTTCCCTTCTGTTTGGATGAGTCTGGTGGGTTTGGCTGCATTCCCAGCTCTGCTCAGCCTGGGGAATCACAAGCCTTGTATGTAAATACAGAGTGGCTCACAGGGAAGCTTTGCCACGGGGCAATTCCTTCCTGGAGAGGAAATGAAGCTGTTGGATGTCACTGAGGGACACTGAGACATTCCCGTAACCCTCCTCCACCCCCTCGTCCAGGGAGACAAACATCCTCCAGGGGATTCTCAGGAACACATTTGGGAAAGATTTCCCCTCATGACAAGCAAAGGCCTTGAAGAATCTGCTTCCTCTGGGTTCTTTTACAGGGTGTCTGGCTCTGCACACACTGACCTGAGAGGGGATTTTGATCTTCTCCCAGTGTAAATGGGCACATGACAGACTTGGGAAGTCTCATTTCTGTCTTCAGAAAGTTTCCTGGAAAACTCCATAGAAGAAGACACAGTATCCACTTTCAATCCCCAAATCCTGGGAGCTCAATATTTAGTTTGTTTGGAGTTTAACATCCTCCTCCCTGGTTCCAGACTGTAACATCATCCTGTGTGTGTCAGGCTGGAAAATTTGATGTGTTGTGTAATTTTCTTTATTACTTCCCCTTTTTGAAAAAGCAGAGAAGAGGAAAGGGCACAGTTACCCCCTCCCAGATGGTTAATGCTGGGGGGGCCATGGAGCCATTCACCAGCAGGGGAACTGTGGAAAGGAGGAAGGTGCCTGACTAATGAAACAGAAGAAATATCAGAGGAAGCTCAGGAAAAAAAAAAAAGAAGGATCAATATAATTTACCAAAAACTCATGTTTTTAAAGGGAAACCAGGCAGATGATTAGTTAAGAGATCAGAGATCATCCTTATAGAACCATGGGATGGATTAGTTTAGAAGAGGCCTTAAAGCCCATCCAGTACCACCCCTGCCATGGGCAGGGACACCTTCCACCAGCCCAGGCTGCTCCAACCTGGCCTTGGACACTTCCAGGGATCCAGGGGCAGCCACAGCTCCTCAGGGCAAACTGTGCCAGCCAACGTTTTGTCTGTCTAGAGCCCAGGTGAGCTAAAGGTTTCCAGGTGATAACACCTCCTCTCCTGCCCAGGAACCTCCCCTGCTGATCTCTCCCAGCAGCTCCTCTGCTCCAGCTGCTTCCCCTCAGAGCTGGGGGCTGCTCCAGGCTCAGTCTCAGTTCCAGGCAGGAGGGATCCTCTGCACAGTTCCTGGAGAGATTCAGGAGTCCCATGGCCTCCCTGCAGAAGAGCTGCTCACATGTCACCCTCCCAGCAGCAGCTGGGGCTCCAAAGACATAAATAAAGCAGGGGAGAAAAAGAGAGGGCAAGTGGTCTGGACCATCTGCAGGGACAAGAAGCAGTGAGAGAATGTTCTTCTCAGCTTTTCTGTGCTGTAACACAAGAGAAACACCCTGACAGGGTGATGAAGCTCCAAACCAGATGGTATCACAGGGTATGGAATGCTCCCCTTCCTCCTCCTCTGCTGAGCTTTTGGGGCAGGTTGAACAGAATTCCACCCAGGAATGCTGTGGGTAAAGTCAGCCTTGCCAGGGGCTGTGGGTGCCTGGGTGTTTTCCTCAAGGTCAGCTGCTCCCCTTCCTTCTGCAAAGTCTAGGACCTTCCTATAGGACTTGACCCTAAATCCATGGATTTTAGCCAAACCCTAATCAACCCAAAGAGTCAGGGCTGCTGGAATGGGGGTTGGGGGTGAGCTGAAGCCCCTCAGCACAGGGGTGACAATGTGCCAGGACAGCAGCTGAGGCATCAAAACCCA
>NW_021938794.1:670612-673052 GCF_001715985.3 Manacus vitellinus
GGGCTGGCCAGCCCGGCCAGGGCAGAAAACACCCAGCAGGAATCTCCGGAGGACCACGTCTGTGGGGAGAGCAACCAACAGCATCAGCACAGCTCCAGAGCCGCCGGCACCGCCCGGCCCCAGCCCCCGCAGCTTCGTGCTGGAATCACCGAATAATTCAGGTTGGAAAAGCCCTCCAAGGTTAGCAAATCCAGCTGTTCCAACAGCACTGCCAAGGCCACCACTAACCCACGTCCCCAAGTGCCACATCCACGTGTCTTTTGAACACCTCCAGGGGTGGGGACTCCACCACTACCCTGGGCAGCCAGAGGGGAGTCAAAGACTTCCCAGCACAGCCAAACACGCAGCAGCCAGGCTTGGATACATGGATGACCAAGCAGCCAGGCTTGGATACATGGATGACCAAGCAGCCAGGCTTGGATACATGGATGACCAAGCAGCCAGGCTTGGATACATGGATGACCAAGCTGAGCTTGGGAAGCAGGAGACTGCACCCCAGCCCAGTCAAGACTACCTGGTTTAGGAGCCTGTGCATGTAGGCAGAATAAGCCACCTTCCTCTTCTGCCTGTGGGGCCGGAGGCAGAGGAGGCTCTGCCAGGCACATCCATCTGCTGCCTTCACCCTCGGGGGGTCAGGGGGGCCTGGGGGGCCTGGTTCCATCCCTGCTGCCCACACACGGTGCTGGGGTGACACTCAGCTGCTGTGGGTCCAACACCTCTGCCAAGGGAGAACAGGGCAGGGGCTGAACACACAGCTGGCCTCACCCCCCACCACCCTGCTCTTCCCAGGGCACTAATTAGCATCGTGCAAATTAGACACTTGCGCTAATACCAGAAGCATTCAGCATATTGCAGAAACAAAACCAAAAGACACCCTCACAGAACCAAATGCACTAGAAAGTAAAGCACAGATAGAGTATTTTAGGGAATGGGGGGGATTTTTCTCCTTCCCAGCTCACCTCTGAGAGCTCCTCCAGCCTTGTCCTCCCCCAGGAGCACACAGGGAAGGGGGAATCTGCTGCCTATAAATAGGGAGGGAGCTCATTGCTTTCAGCTGGGGCTGCAGCCACCAGGGCCCACCCAGGGCCCACCCAGAGCCCGAGATGAGCTCGGCAGGTTGGAGCCTGGTGCTGATGAAGCCAAGGTTTGGGTTCCATCCCTCTGGGCATCACTCACTTGGGGGCTGGACTCACTGATCCTTGTGGGTCCCTTCCCACTCAACAGCCTGGGAGCTGCAGGGGTGGGATGAGGACAAGCACAGGGATGGCCACACCACCTCACACCTGCACACCCAAACCAGCCATTCTTGCCCAAAATGTTCTCTGAGGTGAATCTGGCCCTACTCCCAGGCCCCCCCTGCCCCAGTGCACTAATTAGTATTGTTAATGTAATTAGCTGGTTCTGGATGGTACTGGGGTGTTCCTGGGAGACTTTTTATGTGGTTTATTCTGCATTAATTTGGGGGGTTTCTGGGGGTTCAGTAAGTGCCACAGTGAGCAGGGCCTGGGGGGGCACCCAGGGGTGCTTGGGCGGGGCCTGACCCTGCCTGTGGGATCCTGGGGTGGGGGATCCCCTGGGTGCAGGATCTGCTTTCTCCCCTCTTGGTGCAGGACCACGTTCTGTGGTGTTCTTCCTGGTGCTGAGGGGCAGCAAAGGGGGTCAATGTGTCCAGGATGTGTTTTTTTGAGGGGGGCAGGGGGATCCCTGGGGTGCAGCCCCCGACCCTGCAGGGTCTTTGTGGGGGTTTCCCTGCAGGATATGGGATGGGGGTGGGTGTCCCTGCAGGACACTGTGAGGAGGGGGGGGATCCTGGGGTACGGGATTTGTCTCTGCTGAGGGAAAGGTGTCCCCCAGGTGCAGGATCCAGCCCTGCCCTGGGATGGAGATTCCACAGGGTGCAGGATGTAGCACATTCCAGTGCAGGATCCACTCCTGAGGCACTCTGGGCTGGGGAGAGGGGGGGGTCTCTCGAGCTGCAGAATGTAACCCCTTAGCACCCTGTTCTGTGGGGTGGGGGGTCCCCAGGTAGAGGATGTGACAGCTTAGCACCTTGTTTTGGGGGGAGGGTCTCCCCACGTGCAGAATGTGACTCTTTAGCACCCTGTGCTTAGGGCAGGGGCTCCTCTGGGTGCAGGATACACCCTGAGAGGGGGTGAAGACTCCTCCAGCTGCAGGACAGCCCCCTGCAGCCCCCCAGCCGGGGGTCTCCACGTGTGCAGGATGTGACCCCCCAGCACCCTGGGCTGGGGGTGAGGGTCTCACACATAGAAGACGTGACCCTTTAGCACCCTGGGCGGGGGGGGGAGCCACTCCTCGGGTCCAGGATACACCCCGGGAAGGAATTCCCCCCATCTGACATCCCCCCCCTCCCGGAGCGCCCTGCTCCTCATCCCGGGGGTCTAATGGTGCAGAATGCGACCCCTCAGCACCTTGTGCTTGG
>NW_021938794.1:674037-679391 GCF_001715985.3 Manacus vitellinus
GGAAAAAAAATTTAAAAAAAACAACAAAAAAGAGCAATAAAAGTCTCTAAGTCCAGGGTTGCTCCAGCCTGGACTCGTGCGTTAACATTTCCTCGTCTTTACGGTTTTATTTCCCCTGTGGATGCGATGGGTGCCGGGAAGATGCACGTTTTCCTGCCTGTTCCCTCTGGGAAGTCCAGCTCGATCCCGGGCAGCGCTGACAGAGCCGGGGGACCCCGAGGCTGCCTTTCACTTTCCGCTATAAAACATTCATGGGAGCTCTTCCCGATAAACTCCCGTGCCCCTGCTCGTGCAAGGATTTGAGAATTGCCGGGGGGAGATCTGGGGGTAAAAGTGTGATTTACTGGCTGTGTCCCCCCAGGCTTCACCGCCTGTCCCTCTCCTGCTCTCGGAGTCTGGGGATGGTTGGAATCGATGACTCCTCAGGTCCGTGTGGGTGTTGGACACACCTGGGAGTGACTCTGGCGGTACCCGAGGGAGGAGAGGGGGGCTGAGCTCCCTCAGCAGGCTTAAAACTACTGAGGAAGGAGAAAATTAAGCTTTTTCTGGGTGAAATCTGTAGGTTTTGTGGTCTGGCTGCATCAGGCGCTGAGTGCTCGGGAACCTTTGTGCCACACGGCTGTGCCCGTGTCCTGCAGGTGGAGTAACAACCAGAATACTTCGTGTTATTTTTCTTTTCTATTTTGTGTTTCTGTTTGGGCAGAGAAGGCATTTGTGCTCTAAATACCAAGAAAAATGCAATGAGAATGGTTGAGCTTTGAACGTGAGGCAGTGTCAGATTTAAATGCGTTTTGCAGTGCCTCTGACAGTTTAAATTTGTTGTTCGTTTGGGCACTCCGTGGCATTCTAATCATATTAGAAAGGGCTCCTGCTAACTTCCTGTAATTAGCAGGAAACTTGTGTGTCACGGTTTGTTCTTGGGGTTTTATTCTTTGGTTAATGTGTAATTCTCAGATGTACCTTGTTATTTCCAGTACAATGAAGAATTGGAAAAGGATTGCTAGATAGCTGAAAAATCAACATAGGATGTTGGCTGCCTTAAGGAATCAAATTAATTAGTTGAGAGGCGCCTTGCAGGGGCAGACTTGGCTAATTTTGTGTGAAAGGATGAGCAGAACAAGAGAATGAGCCGGTGGTTCTGGATCCTGGTGTGTAACTTGATTTATTTTTCCCTCTGTGCTGCTGCTGATTGTGCCTGAGGGTGTTGTCAGGACAGCTCTCCTGGTGTCCTACAATGCTCAGGCTGCTCTCATGTTTTCCTGCTCTGGAGAGGGCAATCAGCTCTCGCTGCTGCCACATGTGGAGCTGTGTCAGACCCAGCTGCCAGCCCGGATCCTGCCCTGCCCAGGGCTTGGTGTCACGTTGTGCAGATGGCACGAGTCACCTTTGTGCTGCTCGTGTGCTGAGGGGTTGCTGCTGCTCCATCCTTCAGTTCCAGTGGGGGGTTTGTTCACTTTACACTGGGATGGGCTCCACCCTTTTCCATAAATCCAACTTTCTGCCAGAGCTATTTCTGTCTGGGGCCACTGCCTGACCCAAGACGGGCCGTGCTGGATTCAGTTCCCCAGGGAGCCCCGATGTGGGTGGAACTGAAATCACCCCAGTCTGGGGGCACACGAGGATATCTCCCCAGGGATGTCTCTAGTGGGAAAAGGAGAAAGGGTGAAGTTGCACTTCTCATTGCTGTAATATCTGAGCTTGGTGGTGCTGACGTGGGCTGGGTGAAGCGTGTCTGGGTGGGGGGGTGGATGCAGGGGGACTTTGCTGCCTCCTTTCCCAGCCCTGCACTCGTGCCCAGTTATTTGTAGGTTTGGGTGGTGATTCAGCAGGAATATCACAGTGTCAGGGCTTTTTCATGGCCATGTCTTACAGCTCCTTAATGAACTGGCTGTTTCACTGGACACTCAGCAGTCACTGAATGTTACAATTTATTGTAAATAAAAGTCATCCTGTCCTTGAATGCCTCAGTTCTCAGTCCCAGCCTCTGGTTTTGGTTCTTAGTCATCAGAATAATTTAAAAAATGATGAAAGCAGGACTATGGGAACAGTTAGTGTGGACTCAGTAGCTTTGTTTCTTTAGAGAAACCTCCAAAGCTTTACCAGACAATTGTTCCTTGAGGGGCTTGTAAATCAGAATTGTTACAAACAGCCGAATTTGAGCAGTTTGTGCATCAGCAGCTGACTTCAGACAGTCCCTGCTCCCCTCTGGGGGCAGGTGCTCTGCTGCAGGAGGGGTTGGCATCTCAGTTCCTGTCAGAGGATGTCACATTAATTAAAGGACTCCTTAAAACAGGGAATCTTTTTCACCTCCAGCAGCTCTCGGGTCTCTCAGTGGCAGCCAAGTCTTTATTTGTACTGGAGTAAGGGAAGGGGGATTGATAAAACTCCTTATTTCAGTGGGGTTGACTCCACGTGGCTGTGACTGTTCCACAGCAGGTGGAGCGAGGTGGGGCT
Organism: Manacus vitellinus; assembly: GCF_001715985.3. Classification (NCBI taxonomy): domain Eukaryota; kingdom Metazoa; phylum Chordata; class Aves; order Passeriformes; family Pipridae; genus Manacus; species Manacus vitellinus. The sequence continues at coordinate 676,492 of NW_021938794.1, forward strand.
TGTGGAGAGGGGTTGTTGGAGGGGCCAGAGCTGCTCAGCTTTTGCAGCCACTGTGGTGGGAATGAAATTCAGTGGGAGCTGTTGGGTAGGAGAGACAGGAAACTCTGCAGCACCTCGTTTTATTCTGCACCACAGAGAACATTTCAAGTGGTGAAAGGGATCATTTTTAATTTACTTCTGGGTAAGGAAGAGGGCAAGGAGGTTATCCTGGTTTATAGGTTGTTTCTTGTCTCACCCTGCAAAGAGTGTTCTGCATAGTCTGGATAAAGAAATCAGACTTCTGGGCTCTAAAAACAGAATGGGGAATGCAAAGAGGGAGAGCTGGAGTTCCCAAATCCTCTGTTCTGCAGGCTCAGGGATGGCTGCAGGAGTCAGCTCAGAGCAGCTGCAGGAGAGTAAAACCTGATCCATGCCAACCATGGGTAACCCCAGCACCCCTGAATCCCAGCTGAGGGCTCTGGAAGGCAGGGGAAAAGCAGACAATTATTATTGCAGCATCAGGGAGTGTTTGGGGCAGTCTCACGTGAGCTGGGTCTTTGTGTTCCCACATCTGCCTCGGGAGCAGGTGCCACCTGACTCATCTTCTCCTGCTTTCCAGCGAGTTGCTCATTTTTCATCAGCACTGACTGTGCAAATCCCCTCCTGGGAACACACCAGAGCTGTGTCACTGTTATTAAAGAACTCAAGGATGCAGGAAAGGAAGGCAGGGAGAGCACCTGGTGATATGTAATGATCATAAAATGAATTTGGGGTTGTTTTCCTCTTTTTTTTCCAACTAGTTCCAGCGTGAAACCCGCTGGGGCAGCCTGTAGTTGCTGCTCAGGTGGTTCCTGGTCATCCCAGCCCACCTGAGCCCGAGGCTGTGGTGCAAAGAGCTGGGGTTTCACAGTCCTTGCAGTTGTCTCCCTGCACATGTGGTGATTTCTGGCCTCTTCCAGCAGCACTTCATAAAAACACAGTTAAAAAAAAAAGTGTTAAAAGGTAATTTTTTTACTTTCTCAAGTATTTTATAGCACAAATCCCAACATTTTCAAATTAATCATAGAAACATAGAATATGTTGAGCTGGAAGGGACCCATCAGCATCACTGAGTTCAACTGCACAGGACACCCCAACAGTTCTAAATTCCTATTTATTGCAGACACTTTTGAAAGACTGATCCTATTTTTTATGATTACTAATATTTTTGGCATCAGGAACCTGTACTGAGAAATGTGGAACTCCTCTGAGAACGTTCTGTGAGTGTTTGCTGCTGAGGGAAGTGTTTGCTGTGCTGGGGCGTGGGCTGGAGCCCTAGAAAAACCTTGTAGCAAACTGAAACAGGGAGTTGTGCTTTAAAATCATGAGAAATTGGGCTTCAGAATCATAAAATCACAGACTGGTTTGGGTTGGAAGCTCACCCAGTCCCACCCCCTGCCACGGGCAGGGACACCTTCCCCCAGCCCAGGTTGCTCCAAGCCCCATCCAACCTGGCCTTGGACATTCCAGGGATGAACTTGAAGTTCTGAGAGGCCAAAATCCCAGCAGGGATGTGGATCCCATTGGATTCTTGCTTTGTTTCCCACCCTTTCTGCTCTTCCCTTGTTTAACCTCATTTCCAGGTTTGGAGTGAAGGGTGCTGTCTGTATTGCATTGATGTTTTTACACCACATTCCTTGTCTTTCCAGCCCCATCTTAAACATTCATATTTTGGGTTGAAGTTGTGGTGGCAGAGGTTTGGCTTCACATGAGGCAATAAACTGTATTTAATCCCAGCAGAGGAAATATTATGTGAAAGCCTGGTTTCATTTGTGCTTTTGCTAATGAAATATTCATGCTTCATAAACAAGCTTTTCATGCCTTTAAGTCATTTTAATTTCCTCGTTTTAAATAGCTATGAATATTTTAATTGTTCATGTAGTGTGGAGTTAAAGAGCCGCTGGGAAGAGTCTGTTTTCCCCCTGGAGAGGGGACCTGCCTCTGTGGGTGCTGCAGGACACTCCTTGGGCCAGTTGAGTCTCATCAGCTCTTCTTGGCTGCTCCTGAGTTGCTCAGCCTGCAGAGCTGTCTCGTGTCAGGATTTGGAATGAATGGAATGAAAATTCCCCTTGGTCTGTCAAAATTCGACTTAGGAGCTTGGACAGGGTCCAGCTCGATCTTCAGGGATGGAAAAGGCCATTGATCTCACTTGGAAAGCAAATCCCAACTGGACAAGTAGCACAGGGAGGCTCCAGGCCAGCTTCCCACCTCCACAGGGACTGTTCCACTGGGAACAGGGTGATTCCTGACAGCATTCCCGTGATCCAAGCTTTGGATGAGGTGATGTCCAGCCTGGAGGTGGTTTTGCCTCCATGTGTGCTGAGTTCCTGTGGTTTCAGTGAATCCTCTGCCCTCCCTGCCTGGTAGAACCTTCTCAGGTGGGAGTTTGACAGGAGTCTTTTTATAGCAGGTGGGAGGGGTGGTGGGGAACAATTTTAGCACCTGGGTGTTGAATAATTGATGAGGTTGGATTTATGAATGGGATCAGTCTTTCAGAGGGCCTTACACTTCCAAACTCGTCCCCTGCTGGTCCTGCCTCCCAGCTGAGGCTGAGCTGTGTTTCTGGTCCTTGTCAGAGCACAGATAACAACATTTCATTGTGGCTGGGGAAGGACATTTGTGTTCCAAGGCATGAGGTGTGAAGGAAAGGCCCGACAGAATCAGTTCTGGAACCAGGACTGCAGTGAATTAGCTCAAAAAGAGACACTCCTTATTGCATCTTTTTAAAATAAGCTGGTGTTTTCTGCTATTTGCACAAAGCATATCTGCAAACAGTCAGCTGGTGTTTTAGGAATTCCTCAGCAGCCTTTTCCACAGAATCAGTTATGTTGGAAAAAACCTCTGAGCTGATCGAGTCCCCCCTGTGCCCAGTGCCCACCTTG
>NW_021938794.1:679875-707596 GCF_001715985.3 Manacus vitellinus
CAATCCCTGCCCCAGTCCTTGCTCTCATCTTTTCTCTTCCCTGCAATTATTCTGTCCATCCTGTGAAGTGCTGGGGGTCCTGAAGCTCCTCAGGGCAGGCACTGCATCTCTCTGGGATGCTGGTGAGTAGAACCCTGTTCTGATTTTTGACTGCCACCACCCCTGTGACGTGGCTTGTGTAACCTGCATTGTCTTAACTGCAGTAGTTTATCATCTCCTCCAGCTGAAGGTTGACTTTAAGATCTGCCAAACTCTTACAGTCAACATTAGCTAATGTTTCCAATGGGTCTCGTGGTCTCCTTTAGTCAAGAGTCCTTTATATTGACTTCTGTTCCAAAATCTGCCTCTTCAGTGGCTTTGCTGACCTACCACTCACCAACCTCTTGCATTTCTTTGACTCTTTGCATTTCTTCTGGGCTGATCAAGCTTTTAGTCTCCCTGAAGGCTTCCCCTTTAGTCATATTTACTGGAATTCCTTTAAAGATTCAGATCTACCTCAATATTTGGCTGTTACATCATCTCTCTCCTTTCTGCATCCCTGGGTCATGGTGACATCTTTTTATGGAATGAAGACATTCTGAGGGGTGGGAGAAGGACACAGATGTCTGCACACAGGTTTGCCTGGAAGTGTGAAACCAGGGGGCTGTGGTGGCAAATGCTCATTTCCAGCTCTCTGAAGCAGAAATATCATTTGTGAAGAAGATTTTGGTTCCTTTCAGGGCTTTTTCGGTCGGATCTGATGAGGTGTCAGCTCCCACTGCTGCTGTCATGTGTTGATGTTTGTGTCTGTTGGACCAGGAGGAGGAGTAGGTGTTCCTTGTGGTGTGTTCATATGCCAGAAGATTTGGCTGTGAGACTCTTCTGTCTTTGGGGGTGAAAAAGGGGCATTAGATAGACTTAACTTGTTTGAAAATACTTTTTTTTTTTTTTTCAATTCACATTACACTGTTCCTGAGATAAGCTGTGTCCTTTGCCAGGAATGAGGTTTTTCTGGTCCCTGGGGTTGCTGCAGAGTTCTCCTCACCCTGCCCGTGTGGGAGCAGCGCCCAGAGCGATTCCTTTGGGTGCTGATGGACAACAGACACTGTCCTGCACAGATACAGCCCAGCTGAGGTGGGAGAAGAGGGATGTCCTGTAGAGACCTTTTAAATAAAACAGTTGTTGATGCTAAGCCAGAGGACCCAACCCTGTCAGCACTGATGGTCCCGCAGTGCTCAGGTTCTCAGGCTCCCCAGTGGAACTGTGACTGATGCTGGGGTGTCACCAGCCTGTCCTTGCTCTGCCTGTCGTGGTCCTTCCCATTCTGCCCCCTGGAATTTCAGAGCATTTTTCTGTATGGAATTTAGATCTTCTCCTTGAACAGTGTTGCAATATTGGTGCCCCAGCACTTGCCTGGTGTGAGCTGCCTTGAGCTGTGTGACACTTCAGAGGACAGTCTGTGTGTGACTCTTGGGCTGGTTTGATCCAGAGCCTTCTTCCCAGAAGAATGCACTGTTGGGTGAAAACACAGCATTAAACCAGCTCTGTGTCCCTTGGCAGCCACTGACCTGCCACCATGTCATTTCTCATCCCTGGGGGTGTCTTGCTGTTCTCTGGATGTCAGCTGTTGACTCCTGTCCTTCCAAGAAGTGTTGTTCCACCCGACCTTCCTTTCTCTTCTTGCTGGCTGCCTGTATTTCTGTAGCTGCAGTATCCTCCTGGCCATCCTTGGTGGCTCTCCTTGCCCTCAGTGCCCTCTCTGTGCACGTGGACTGTCTGACTTGGTCCTCTCTGGGCCTTTGCACTCCCAGTCAGGTGGTGGTGTTTGCCCTGTGGTGTGTCAGGCCCAACCTGAGTCATACACAGAGCCCAGTCTTGCACTGATTTTTGTGCTCATTCCTTGTCCTGTGCCTTGACAAACCCCCTTTCCCACGGAGGTGGTTTGGAGTTATCTGCAGGGATTGGTTTTGCTCTCAGTTTTATCTCCTACACCCATCTCCCTGCCTCCCTCCTGTTCCACCTCAGGGACACAGCTTATCTCCTTCCAGTGCTTATCAGTTCCTCCCTCAGCACTGACCTGTACCATGTCTGTCCCAGAGCCTCCTGACCAGCATTCCCCTGCTTTTCCCTCAGTTGCTCCTTTTGGCATGGAAGGAACACCCCAGAAATGTCAGCACAGCCACTGCCCCCTCCTCCCACGTCTGGTTTATGGAGCCCCCGAGCTGTGCCCCGGGAGCAGGGTGGGGTGCTGTGACCCTGGTTATCCTGCTCAGCTGCTCAGCTGGGTTCCTGGCTCCTCTCTGGGTCTGTGCCCCTTGGTGTTCTTGGGTCTGGACAGAGCCTGGCCTGATGTTATCCCAGCTGAGGTGGGACAGGTAGAAAGTAATCTGATTATTTTATCTTCACCTGCTCCTGTTTGAGGCTGATGTAAGTTAATTTGGGAAGCCTGAAGGCTCATCCCATCTTCCTGGGAAATACCAGTTGGAGATGTGTGGCAGACTCTGCAGTGTGTGGGGTGGGAGGTGCTGCAGGGGCTGAAGGTGCAGTTTGGGGTGCTGGGTCCAGGTCCATCCCCAAACACTGTTCAGGGCTGTATCTTTGCCCTTGTCCCTGTACCTGCACCTTTATTCACATCACACCAGCTTGAGCTTTGTTTCAAGGAACCTCTGGAAAAAGTCCCTTTGTTCTGGGGCTCAAAGAGCTGTAAATACAATTTAGGCCCCCAGACAAGTCCCAGAACATTCCTGAGCTCTGGAGTCTCCCAAGTGAACTTGCCCCTGCTCACTGCAGAGAAGATCCTCTCGTTTGCTCCTCAAACCATTGGAAAGACACTTTGCTGCTTTTCCTTGTGCTTGCAGGGACAGAAGTACCCCAGTGTTCCCCTGAAGCTGGATGTAAACACCTCCCTGGAACAGTAGCTGTTAAACTTTGTTGAAAAGTGCTTAGCAATGACAAAAAAATGTTATTTCCGAAAGGATCTCTGTAGCACTGAGGGTTTTTTTTTTGCAAATGAAAGTCCAAATTTACCACAAAAATGTCCCTGTAACCTCCTATAATTCAAAACATATTCCTTGTTTTCCAAAGCACAGGCAAATTACCAGGGAGCAGTTCTAAAATAAGACTGAGGTTGGATGTATGACTTTGTGGACAGTGCTGCCTGATAATAAATGTTTCCTTTTTTGAGTTTTGCCTGTGTTGCAGTAAGAAAACTTTGCTTTATATGGTTTGTGTGCTGACCTGTTTCAGGTGAGGAGAACACGAAGCACCAGCACAGAAAAAGGAGTGTGTTCCTCTCCCTTCTCCCCCTGATAAATGTAACATTTATGTCTCCAGCAAAACAAACAATGGGAATCTTGTCTTTGTTTGCTCTTAACTTGGTTTTTGGGCCGTGCTGCACATCCTGGCTTTCAGGGATGCAGACATTCCTGAGCTAGACATCTCCAGCCTCTGGCAGCTGCTGCTCTGACTCTGTCTTAGTTACAGGCAACTTAAACCCCTCCGAGGAGATGCCAAGGGAAAGTCGATCCCTGTAAAGCTTTTTAAACCTGGGAGCTGGACTGGAGAGGAAACACAAGGGAAGGCTGAACAATTTTGAAATTATTGGGAATATTTGGCTTAATTTTTCCGATCAGTTGATAGAAAAACATGTTTTCCATTAAGGACTTGAGAGTTTTGGAGACTTAAAGGGGGGCTGCGTGTTGTCAGGATGAGTCTTGTTTTTAAGCAGCACATCTTGGCCTCCTGGCTCCATTCTGGGAGCTCTGAGGGGATGATGTGGTTTGGGGGCTCTGCTCTCCCACCAGAGGCTGGGATGAACTTCAGGGGCCAACTCAGATGTGTCACGACTGGATTTGGGGAGAAAACTCTCGTCAGTCTTCTCCCAGGAATTCTTCTCCACAGGATTGTTCAGCTGCTCTGCTGAGGGGCTGTTTGCTAAATTTAGTGAGCAGACCCTGTGCAAATAAACAGATCAGGGTGATTTCACTCATTTCAGTGTTTTGTTGTTTAGCTTGGGAGCAGCCAACTTCTTGTGTTGCAAACTTTGCAGCTGAATCATGAAAACTGTAGAATGGGGTCATTATATTTTAGACTGTTAAACTCCCTCTGATACATTTTAACCTTCTGCCTTTCCTGTGTTGTCCTTTTATCTAGGAAAAATTAACATAAGTTAAATGCAGTAAACTTAGTGACTTTTGAAGACATTCTGTAGCACCTTGACCAAATGAAAGCAGCAATTTGCTAGGGTTGCTTTTACTATTATACATTTAAACCACAGTAAATCCCAGGATGGACCAATGAACAGGTTCTTACAGGAACACTGGCTTGCTCAGTGACAGGGTGATGTGGTACCAGGGATGTGGGAAGCTCAGACATTTCACCAGTAGGGTCAGTATTGGGGTTTGTTTGTTTTTATCAAGATGCTTTTGCTGCCTTTTGGAGGGCTCCTCCACCCCTGTACGTGGTTATGTGGCAGAAATCTCGTGCCAGCAGGACATTTTCCCATCATTTGTGCAGTGCCAAAGGGTTTTTCACCTCAAGTGCCAAACTCTCCCAGGTCTGGATGAGCAGGGTAAGCCCCAGAACCAAACTGGGAATGTTTTTGGGGGAAAACCCCCAATCCCCACCCTTTCATGGGGAGGTGTATTGGCTTGTCTTGTTTGGGACAAATGAGCAGCCTGGGTTTGTCCTGAGGGGGGTTTGATGTGGAAGCTCAGAGCACTAATGGCCAGATCCCAGATAATTCCCTGGGTAGGAAAATGGCCCAGCTGTGCCCTCCCATCTGGGCATCCCCGGGGGGCACAGGGAGAGTGGGAGCCTTTGGTTCCTTCCCTGGGGAATGCAGTGCAATGGATTCTTTGCAAACTAAAAGTTTCTGTCTCCAAAGACAGGGATTCCTTTGTGTTTTGACCTGGGGTTTGATACTCTGTGTACACTCCAGTGCTGTGAGTGCCAAATAGTCCTTTTTTTCTTATCATGGGGAGGAAATAATGTGAAAAAAACTCCTATCCCATATCAGGTACAAACCATCCCTGTGTCCGTGAGGACACTCAGTGTGTGAGGGAGCAGCACTGGCAAGATCAACCATCCCCTGCTTTTGTGTTCTGCTTTCTGGCATTTTAGGCCTTTGGGATATTCTGTGGCTGTTTCAAACTTCACAGTGATGAAAAGCTAAAAACCTCTTAATAAGGGTGAAGATGGTTCTATTCTTTTTTACTCGAGGGGGATGCATTTTAATAAAACAACAGCAGCTATAATGATACCCATGGAATCAATCACAAGTGCCAGGGGTGACATTTATTTCTCTGACTTGTGTTTCCCTCCCTGCTCAGTGCTCCATCCCCTTGGGTTGTCTGGGATTAGCTTGTCCTGCCATGGGAGTTTTCACACCGAGGATTTTGCCTTTGAACTTGCATTTTTCACTCAGAGTGCAAGAGTTGGAGTAGTTTTCAGTGTCACAGAAATTTTGAGTGAACACGCTGAAGGTACAGACAACAAAAGGATTTTATGGTGATGTGGGAATTCCCTTTTGCAGGAACTGTATTGTGACACAAGAACTGAGGGGTGTTCTTGCCCTTTGGGGCTTTCAAGGTCCCTCTCTGGCCACCCTGTAGCTCCTTCAGATCCCGGAAGGTGCTGTGAGGTCTCCACACAACCTTGCCTTGTCCAGGTTGAACAGCCTGTGCCTTGGATTTCCCTTGCTTGATTTGCCTTGAACTGCCTCACAGAGGAGTTGAAAGAGCAATAATTTATTTTATTTATTCAGTGGGTACCATCTCCTAGTCTTGCTGTGACTTGCTTTCTTACCAAGTGGAATTTGGGGCCTCGTGAAAACTTACTCGTTAGATCATACTTGGGAAGATATTATAGGAAATTATTCCTCTAATTCCAAATACAACCATCCTGTGATCTTAACACTTGCTTTAAAATTGCCCAGGTGCTGATTAACTCCCTGACAAATTTGGCCAACGTTGGTGGCAACGTGTGGAGGTGGCTTTTTTTTGGTTCTGGCCTTAGTTCCTTCTTTTCTGTGGACAGGTATGGCTGTGCTGGGGAGCAGGTTGGGATTTCCTCCAGAGGTGACTCACATTTGCCAGATCCACGTGTGCTAAAACCAGGCCAGGCCACTACAGTGTGTATTATTTAGGCTACTTAATATTTTATCCAGTAGTCACTGAGCTTGCCCTGGTAGCCTGGATTGGTGAACTTGCCTTTCCCCCCCATTTATCCACCTGAAGACAAACAAAACCCCCAGGTGAGGGTGGAGTGTGTCTCAGTCTGGTTTTGCTGCTCCCCTGCCCTCCCATCCTTGAGATGCAATCCCGAGTTATTCCTTGCTGGCCCCTGCCCTTGGCTGGTTCCTGCAGCCCGGCCCTGCTGCTTGCACAGCCCGTGGGAGGGCTGGCTTAATTAGCACTAATTTCCCAGATAGCCCCGGCTGATCTCCAGTGGGATGGTGGTTTCACTGTTGCAAAACCTCAGCAGCACCAGGGGCTGGTGATGGTTCTCAGGGGCTGTGGAGCTGCTGGGGTGGGCAGGAAGGACCCGAGGGAAAACACTCCGTGTGGAGCTGTGCTGTGCAGTCCCGTCTGATCGGGGCAGGAGGCAGGACTCGTCTGAGAGCATCATCCTGGGGCGTCCAGAGGGGTGGGAAAGGTTCCTGATGCTTTATCCAGAGCAAGCCCATCCTGCCAGAAGGTTCCTGATGCTTTATGCAGAGCAAGCCCATCCTGCCAGAAGGTTCCTCACCCGTCTGCAGTGGCAGCTCTGGAACACAGCTGTGAGGGACCCGAACACACAACTGGAATGCCAGTTGAAAAGATTTGTAGTTGTCTTTTTTTCCTCTGCTCAGGACACTCTTTCCCGTTCTTTTCCATTCCCCAGCATTTTGTTGCCGAGATCTTTGTCCTCTGGCCTGTGGTGCCTTATAAACAGTTTGTCTGGGGCCAGAAGCAGTGGCTTTGCTGTGGGTGTGCCACAGGTGTTTGAAGAACTGCCTCTGAAATGAATGACAAGGTTAAATGGGAGGCACTTGTCTACACTTATGGATTCCAGGAGCGAAGTTAAACACTGGGATCTAAACAAAACCTGAGCTATATCTTTCCAAGATGAAATTATCCTTATTACGAGGCTTCTGTTACAGAGTTACTTCCTAATATTTACAGATACTGCTTCCTGAAAGGAGATTGTTATCAATGCTTTAGTGCTCCCTCGGGGCTCCAGCGTCGGGGGTGACCTGCAGGAAAGCTAAACGGGTTCATTCCTAATTGAAATTCCTTCTGTTGGAACAGGGATAACTCTTTGGAGCAGGATCCCGTGTGCTCGGGGCGGTCCAGCTGCCCTGGATGCAGGCCGGGGGTGTCACGGGGACAGTGCTCGACAGCCTGGGATGAGAGATCCCAGATCCCACTCCACCCTTGGGAGCTCCCACTCCTTGTGCTGCCCTTCCCTTCCCCTGGCACTTGGCACAGCCCTTGTGTAACGTCCTGCAGCGGCAGAACCGGCTCCAGCAGAGCCCGGCTCTTGGACACGCCGGTGATTAACCAGGGAAACATTTGAACAGCCTTAAATGGCAGGAGTTTGTTTTGGCAGGTGGAGAGCGAGGGAGCCACCGCTGCCCTCCAGGGCTGGGGAGTTCAAATCCCGTTTTATCTGCCACAGTAACTTCTCCTGTCTCAGGCTTTTACCTCAGCAGGAACTTCAGACTGAAATCCCCTTTTTACACGTCTTTGGGTCAGAACTGAGGTGTTGTTTCTTCAGGCCCTCACTAAACCTTGCTCCTTGCTTCAGAAAATGCAGAGCACATACCTACAGATGAGTCACGGAGTGTCCCTCAGGACTGACATGGGGGCAGCTCCAGCTCTGTCCTGGACTTTGCCTTCCCAAACCACAGGAGCTGGCGCTGGAGATGGCCCCGGATATCCTCCAGGAGACGGGCAGGGTGAAGTCATGTACCAGCCTGCCAGGCTGAATTCTTCAAATATTCTTCTAATAACCTTTCTGGAGGTGATTAAAGCAACTGAGCTCATCTGAGAGATTCCTTTAATAGTGTCCCTGGATTAAGATTGGGGAGTTTTAGGTTTAGTGAGACAATAACTTGCCTTTAGAAGATCCTTGAGAAGTGAATGATAAGGGAGAATTGATTACTCTGGTAATTTTAGTAACATTCAGTCTGTGAATTATTTAGGATTCAGAAGCTCCAGATTCTCAGCACCTCTACTGCTGTGTTGTATTTTGAACAGGAATTTGGTTTTGACTCTAGGAGTAGGTTCCTGGCCTTTCTCCTTTTTAATCTCCTTGTTGGCCAACACAAGTTTCGTTGGTGCCTCCATGAATTTCATGGCAGTTTGTTTGTTTTACTGAGGCAGAAAGCACTTACCTGAACCTAAATTTTTTATGCTCTAGAAAACTTCCAGCCTCTCTCTCAGACTTTAATGGTTAGGTAGGGCTAAAAATGACTGTTCATATCATGTTATTGCCCGAGATAGGAGATGTCTGTGGGCTGCAGGCCCGGGGCCAGCACTGGCTTTGGTTATGGTGGTGTTCTTATTTCTGTCTTTCCAGCAGAAATGGTAATAAGGTGTGTTATTTGTCTGTGCTCAAGTAAAGGCAGTCAGCAGGCAGGGAACTGCACAGGCACTGCAGGCTGGGAGTCGGTGTTTGCCTTTAAAAAACCTCCCAGCCCAGATTTGAGACAGTCAATCAGGCGGGCTGCGAGTCTGGCAGGATGTAATTCCATTTTCCTGAGTAGTTTGATTTCCTTTTGGCCTGTCTGTGCCTCAGCTCGTCACTGGGCCTGGGCTGAATTGATGTTGACTCCAAGGTGCTTTTCTCAGTAATTCAAGCGAAGGATATTTGTGAAAAGATTATGATTTGCTTTTATCTGTGGTAAATGCAGCCTGTCAAGAAAACTTGTAAATGCTAAACCTGTAAGGGCCCATCTGCACATAATTTTCCAAGTCCCATTTTATGGCTGCACGTGCTGGTTGCAGTTCCTGGTGCAGAGAACCAGCTGGCAGACGCTGCTCCTTGTTTTTTAATAAGGTCTGAAGGCACAACACACGTCTGACACAGCCCAGAGAGTGCTGTGGCTGAAGAGTTTATTGAGTTTACTTGAAATCTTAAAGGGCCTCTAATTTAAGGCATGTTGATTTTCTCAGAAAGCTTTTGTTAGTTTGGCCACAGGCCATATTATGTAAGATATAATTATTTGGCCTCAAAGTAGTGATTTGAGCAAGGAAACAGTTTAAAGCTTGGTGTGGGACACAGGTGGGGTGTGTCCAGAAAGCCACAGGTTCCCTTGGTGCCTGTGTCACAACCAGAGCTCAGTCTCATCCCCCTGAGTGCCAAGAGGCGGGAAAATAGAAAACAACCAGGAAAAACTCCTGGTGTCACGTTTTCCAAAGGGTTTGGTGGCTGCAGTTTGCAGCTCCAGGGTGGTGTTGCCTCCTTGACAAACTCCAAGAGCCAGTGTGGGCTCGGCTGAGCAGCAGCAGGGTTTGGGTGCCCAGGGTGGGATGGGGTCCTGCCACCAGAGCCATCAACAGGTCTAGTTGTGCTGGCTCAGCCACAGCTGAGGTGGTTTTAAATCCTTTTTCCTGGTATTAAACAGAACTGTTGGGAACCTCCTTAAATTCCCTTTAACCAGCTACTTCATTTTCCCTGTGGTTTTTTTTTTGTCTTTGCCCTAGATGGACTCAAGGCAGTCTGGATAACGTGTGTGGAATCACCAGGCCATGTTCTGCTGCACACAGTTTTCCTCTGAGATGACCTTTAAGCCTTGTGTTGGTTGCATTTCCATTTAGGGAATCCTTGAGCTATTTGATATTATTGGGGGGGGAGGCTTAGATATAATCAGAATTTTCAGTGTTTGTTTTTTGATAGTAAATTGCCTTCTGGGGTGTCCTCCAGAAGTTCACGCTGCAAATCCTGCGAACAGGGCTGCTCTCAGAGGTGGCAGCAGCAGCTCTTGGGGTGAGGAGCAATGTGGGGCAGAGAGGGGACACCCCAAGCACAGGGACAGGTGACCCTAAGGGTGTCCTGCTCATGCCCTGCTCAGCTGCACCAGGGGAGAAGAGGAAAGGTCTGGCACTGAAAGTGTTCCCTGAATTATGCTGGAGACCCAGGATTTCTCAAGATCCTGGACACATTTGTAGTTCTGCAGAAACTGTGCCTTAGTGCAGCACCAGGGAAGGCTCTGGGGTCATTCTGTGCCTCTTCCTCACACACCCAGTGCTGGACAGCAAGAGCTTGGTTGTACCAGGAGCTTTTCAATACCTGTGTGAATGTCTGGAGCTTCTCAGCCCTAAGACAAAGCAGGGAATGTTGCCAGCAGGGCAGGAATTAACTTGCTGAAAGTGCTTTTCCTGTCTTAAGCTTTTATGACTCTTCAAGGTGGCATCAACTGTCGTCTTGGGAAAGGTCAGATTAGTGTTAGATGGTCAAAATACCTGTCATATATTTCCTACTGAGTTCCCAGGGGATGAACCAAGTCAGTGAGTGCTGACAGACCACCCTGGACAAACTGGCTGAGGGGTTGATTTTCAAAGCTCTGTGCCTTTTACCTGCCTTTTGGGTGGACTTCTCTCTTCCCTGCCACCAGCTGTGCTGTGAAGACAGTTGTGTCCAACCATTTTCCCTCCTTTTTTTTTTTTCTTTTAATTAAGCTCGGGTACAACGTGAGGGAGGGAGAGGAGCATGGGGGGGCCATGGACCAATTCCAGGGTTCAAGAAGCAGCAGTAAAGGTGCCATTATAAATGAGCAGTGGCCTGTAAGGGGCTGCAATCTGCTCATGTAGGTTCCTGGGTTGATCCCACTGCTTTGCTAACGGTTCTTCAGTCTGTTTAGATATTTTGACAGTCCTTTCAGTCTGACCATGAGGAATTGGTCCCTTGTGACTTCTGGATCATTTCCCCAGGTCACTTTAGCAGTTGCAGAACCCGTCTGTAATAACACTGAGCTGCTGTTTCTGATCAGACTGTGACAAACAGGCTCAGTAATTGCAGCGGGGTTGATGTAATTGTCAACCAACAAGCTGTAATTTGCAGTTGGGCCCCACTGCTGGGCCAGTGCGGGGCTGGAGTTTATAAGCTTTTAAAATACTGCTCCCTTTGTTTTGTTAACACACTGCTCGGATCTGATCGCCTGTGATGAAAACCTCCCACGTGCCCGGCTCAGCCTTTGCCTCCTAATTACACATTTACAAATAATGACACATTTGCAAACAATCGATGCTGTGGGGAAAGTGCAGCAGGAGGAGGCCACGATTAAACAACCGGTTTTTCACGTGCCATGTGGTGTGTGAGCCGGGGTGGGCTGTGTGGGAGCAGCTGGACAGTGTGTTTGGGGCCCTTTTGCCCCAGGGTGGGGTTGGTTTGCCCTGCAGGGGCTGCTGGAAGCAGAAGGAAGGGACTGTCTGTCACAGAGCTTTGGAGGCCAGTGTCACACAGCCAGTGCAGCCTCAACCAGGGGAGCTTAAATTATGTGTTCTCTGAGATCTCTCTGGAGACAGAGCTCGAGCAGGTGGGCAGGGAGGACCTCAGGAGCAAAACAATGTGAACCCACCCAGTTAAACCAGGAACATGAGCACTGCCCTGCTGGGGAAGGGTGGTCACTGTGTGAGCAGGCCAGCAAGGACTGATCAGAAGGGACCCCGAATTCCTGAGAGTCTCCCTGGTTTATCAGTTTTATGTTGTGTTATAGGTACAGTGTTTGAAACTGAGATGGTGCTTGATGTTTTTTGGGTGTTTGTACCCTCCTCTCTCCCTGCTCACTGAGGAAGATGAAGGGGCTTCAAAGCCAGGCAGCCAAGCAGCAGCGAGTTAATGTTTAGTTATGGTAATGTCTGGTTTATTCCTTGCCCATTTGATCCTCAGCTGCCCTGGGTGGATGGTGTGGTTGCAGATTAACCACCCCATTGCAGAGGTGCATGTGAGCCCCGTTCAGGGGCAGCAGGTCCTGGCAGAGCAGCCCTGCTGTGCTCTGGGAGAACGTGTCCCTGCGGCTTCCAGGACCTGGATCCCTGTCTCCTCAGCCTGTGGAGCTCCAGGCAGTGAAGCTGCAGAGCTGAGGTGGCTCCACACAGAGGGGCTTTGGCCTTTTTTTAAACACACAAAGCTTTGGCCTTTTGCACCATATTCCCTGAGCAGGGACCCCGGGGAAGAAGCTGCAGAGATGCAGCAGGAGGTGATTCCCACTTCTGCAACGTGGGCACCACACAGCACCCCCACAGCTGCTGGGGTTAAGGGTTATTTGTACAGTCACTGGAAACCTGGCCAGTGCAGTCAATGGTGAATCAACCCCAAAATTTCACCTGCCCACATGTAGGTATCCAGGGGAAGGTTTGTGGCTGGTGAGTCCAGTGGCAGGGCTGGAGCTGGGAATGCAGTGACTTGGCAGAAGTTTGGCCTGCAGGGCTACTCAAATGGAGAAGATGTAACCTGGCCTACACTCAGGTGCCCTGTGGGAGCAGAGTGTGGGCTGTGGAGAGCTCTGGGAGTGTGCACAGCCCTGTTGAGGAAGATCCCTGGCTAGTGAAACCTCTGCTTGGCCTCTGTTTGTGCCTCTGTATTGAAAACAGGATAAATTAGAAGAAGTGGAGGTGGCTGTTGTGGTGAAGAGTTATGAGTGGTTGGGGAGGACAGTAAATCAAGTTTGACTTGATAAACTGAAAGTGGAAATAAATCCCCAAACTCGAGCTGATGGCATTAGACTGGGTCTGTCACCTCCTCTCCCCCAGCCTTCCTTCTTTCTCTGCTTCTCCTCACTCCCCATATCCCCACCAAAAAAGGGAGGGAAGAGAAGGAATTTAAGGAATAACTCTGGTAAAGCAGCGCTGGGGGTAGAGGGGAGGGATGTTTGTCTGAACACACTGATCCCATGTTTCAGGCTTTGCACTCTGTGTTTGCAGAGGCCATGCAGGAATCCTCCATCCTTGGCTGATGGGGATCTGTTGTTCCCTTCTCCAGAGCTGGATGAGCCACAGCCCAGATGAGATATTTTCAGGGTCCTCTTCAAGTGGTGTTAAACTGTTTTGGATCCCTGCTCTGTCTTGCCTGAGGTTACATCAACAGAGCGGGGCTGAGGGAAGGGTTTTTCTTGTCTCAGGTTACTGGACAGTTGAGGAGGGTTTTTGGCATGGCCCATTTCCTAGAACTGTTGGCATTTCCAGTGCTGAGCTGTGATTCTTTCAAACTCACCCCACAAGCAAACAGCTTCCAACGCTGGAGCCTGAGAGAGGAGCAGAAGGGATAATTAGCTGAGTGTTATCTCCTCTGCCCTGGGACTTTGAGAGAAGTGCAGATAGGTGATAAAAACCCACCATATCAGCATAATTACCTGTGCAGCTTATCAAAGCTGCTGATTTTCTATGTGTAGGAGCATTTCCTTAACTGCTGGTGTGACTCTGGACCCCAGTTAAAGGCCAAAGAAGGGTGCTTAAGATGAGTGTAGATATGAAGTGTCAAATTCCTTTGTTCTCCTCCTCAAAGGACAGAGATGTGAGCAGGAAATAACTAAGCTTCATTTCTTTTCCTGTAAGTCTCCTTTGAATATATTTAGGAGGTAAAGAGTCGTTTCATAAATACATTCTGCTCTCCTTTTGACAAAAGCAGGATTTGTAGTAATTTTGTTGGCACTGCATGAAAGGGCTGTGGCTGAAACTCTTGAACCCTTGTCCTTATCTGCAAGTCCATCAGACCATGTCATTGTAGCCAGAGCTGGAGATGAATTTTCTGACTGGATTGTGGAAGTGACTGTTTTATTCCTGGGGTTCAGTGAGAAGAGCAGGTCAGAAGAGTGTGGGCAATATTCTCTGGGAGCAGCCTCCTGTAAATATAAGAGTTAATTTTACATTAAAAATATGGAATCATGGAATCCCAGACTAGTTTGGGTTGGAAGGGACATTAAAGCCCATCCAGTGCCACCCCCTGCCATGGGCAGGGACACCTTCCACCAGCCCAGGTTGCTCCAGGCCCGTCCAACCTGGCCTTGGACACTCCCAGGGATCCAGGGGCAGCCACAGCTTCTCTGGGCAACCTGTGCCAGGGCCTCCCCACCCTCACAGGGAAGAAAGAATTCCTTCCCAATATCCCATCTAAACCTTCAGCTTCAGGCCATGACTGTATTAAATAAAAAGAACATGAATATGCTCCTTGAGGACTTGGATGAGTGCAGAGAGCTGTGTAGTAGAGACTGTTGCACTACAATATATTAAATATCTAAAATGCAAATAATAAGGGTTGTGTGTGTTGTTTGAATTCTTTCATTGATACCTGTGAACAGAATTCCTTTAGTTCCCCAGAGGCTGCTCCAGGGGGAGGGTTCGTGGATAAACAGGGATGAAGTGATGGCATGCTGTGTGTGCTGGGCCAGGAGGGTTGGCAGTTGTGTTCCACTGTGCATTCCCAGCAGGCAGTGAAATGCATGGATTGCCAGTGCTTGCCCATGGACAGAGGAGAGTGCTTGGATGAGCTTGAAGCATTCCTTGTTTTCAGGAGTCCTTGGAAAACTGGCAGTTGACCCGTTCCCCTCATTTGCTGTTGCCTGATGGAGAGTGATCAGGGAGCTGACAGGGAACATCACTAAGTCTATCACTAATTATTATTACTAATTCAGCAGTTTATAATAATTAGATTATTCCAACTGCATGAGAGATCCACTCATCCCTTCTGCAGCAGGGAAGGGTAACACAAACCACTTAACTTTAAAAAAGCACGGAGAAGTAACATGTTTTCCATCTAATAGGTGATTTTATGTGTAATTTTAAAAGGTGTGAAGAGATTGGCAGTTTGTGACTGCCAGACCTGTTGATTCCAAGTGTTTCTTTGTGCCTCCTGGCAGCAGGTTCAGTGAGGGTTTATCAGCCCATTGCTCAGGGGAGAGAGGGAGACTCACATAGCTGTGTTTGGAGGAGGATGTGTCAGCTCTGAGCTGTTAATTAACCTGATTTCTAAAAAAAAATTCATCAAAATAAAGGTGAATTAACTGGAAATTAACTGGGGAACTGGGGAGGTCCCAGCACTGCCCTGCCTCAGGCTGGGGCAGCTGCTCTGCTGCTGGTGTCCAAAATCAGTGTGATCATCCTGGAAAGGAGCAGCACTTCCACTCTGTGCTGCTGCTTTTCAGTGTCTGCCAAAGCTGAGAGTATTCACTTAACACCACTCCAGACTAAATCAGTGCTTTCTGTAAATAATTAGTGGCTGAAAACTTCATTATTAAACCTTTTTTATAAACACTGTTTGCTCTGACCGTGAGACTGTCACTAACTAAGGCTCATTCCCTGACAAATGATACTTGACAGAAGTAACAGCCTGCCTGCATCCTTGGGCTGATGTGTCATTTAAAAGATCCTGGTTTAAATAATTTCACAGGGCTCTGAATTCCACTGGCCTAGAATTAAAAATTCAGTGGTGAGGTCAAAGTTAGCTCAACTTGTGGCAGATAAATTGTAGATATTTTTCAGCTTAGTTGCATGTTAGTTCTGCTTTGAGTGGTGTTTGTGCTGTCTCACATTAGTATTATTTGAATAGTCCTTCAGTGCTGAGTGGGAGCTGTCTGACAGAATAAACAATGTGTAAAATGTGAAGGAGTTAAATGAACACAATCTCTCCGGTGGTAATTTGGAAGGATGAAGCAGCACGTAAATCAAGTAATCTGTTTTACTAATCACACCTCTGAAGTCCTTTTCCATATTGCCAATGTTCCCCTGTTATCACTGTGCACACTTGGCACTTGGGACCTGCTCCTGCACTGGGTGATGGATGCAGCAGGGGCAGCACTGCTGCTGCTCAGCTGCTCTTCCTCTCAACCCATGTGCAGGGAGGTGCTTCAGGCCCTGGGGCAAATTCCTTTGCTTATCTTGCCAGTCCTTCCCTACCCACAAAGGTGTTTGAATCATTCCCTGTGTTGTTCCTTCTCTTTTTCCCTTTTGGAAATTGGCCTTTCAGGGAGAGGGAGAAAGATGCTGATGATGACTCTGTTGGGTGGGTCACTCGTGGCTTTAACTGAAAGCTCTGCACTTGGGGGTGGTGAAAAACCCCTTTATTTTGCACCCAAACCTTCTGTAAAATATTAGTTACTCTTTCATTGGGAAGAACAAACCAGTAAGGCCTTTCCAGCACTGATGTGCAGACATAACCTCATTCCTTCAGAGCCTGAGGGTTGGTCTTCCAGGGCACCTGCTGCTCCATTCCTGGTGGTGGGAGAGACTGGGAGATGGGGAAGAGGGGTTTCAGTTTCAGATTGTCACTGGGGACATGAAGCTTTTCTAGGACAAAGCAAGGAAAAAAAAAGTCCCACAACAAACCTGAGCCAAATCTACATCCAAAATGGGAACTTTTCCTGGCTGGATGTCTTCCAAGGAAGCCCAGGGAACTGTTAATGGACACGTTGTGTTGAAAGGGATTTGCTTTGTGACCTGCAGACTCAATTTTTCCCTCTCCAGTGCTTGTGGCTCTTTGTCCCCATGCCCTGGCTGAAGGCCTTGGTGTCTGTGCCCTGGAGAATGGTGCCAGTGACCATGTGGGGATCCAGCTGGCCCTCCTTGGCCCTGCAGCAGCCGTGGCAGGAGGGGATCTCTGGCCCAGGGGCTGGGTGGGCAGCTGGAGCAGGAACATCTTCAGCTGCTGCTTGGACACTCTGGGCATTTGTCCACCAAAGCCCTTGGCTGGGACCCTGAGGTGCTGCTGGAGCAGCTCTGGGCTAGACCACGGGAGCTGAGGGATCACAATGGGCTGGGAATGCCTGGAGAAGCCTGTTGTCACAGCCCAGCGTCCCACCCTGGTGTCACAGCCCAGTGTCACAGCCAGACAACACAGCCCCAGCTGTGGCCTGTGAGGATCTGTGTGGAGGTGATGGTGCAAATCACTGCAGCAGCTCTGGGAGAAGCCCCAGTGCTGCACAAACTGAGTCACTGTTTGCATGCTTTGCCTTATTATTGTTATTTTTGCACGGCTTGCATGGCCTGGCTTAGTATAAATCAGGAATCCAGTTTTATTTTAGCTGTAACATTCCCAGAGACTTTTGGAGTGCTGGCAGATGGGGTTCTGCATCTTGGTGCTGCAAGATGAATGATCCCTGGGTGTTCTGAGCCCTGTGTCAGACAATGCTGCATTCAGGGGCTCCAGCACATCCCCAGCACTGGCCACGAGCTCAACAAATCAGAGTATTCCTTTCCAGCACAACAATGAGGCAGCTGAACATCAGCAGCTCCAGCCAGCTGACTGCTAGAGGAGTCTCCAGGCATCTCCAGAGGAAACCTGTGGGATACTGGGACTGTATCTTGGCACCTGGGCTTGTGGAGAGAATAGAAGTGTAATTAGACAGCACCATGAGGTTCTGTTAATTGTGCAGCGTGGGCAGAGAGTTGGGAAGGTGGTGCAGGATATCACCCCAGGTGTGTGGAAGAATATGGCTTAGAAAATAGGGTTTCAAGTCATGAACACAGTTGCTGCTGTGGCTGCAGGTTGGTATTTTTTAGGAGGCTGCTGCTCTGTCAGCAACCAGTGGTTGTTGTTTCCTGGGCTTTGTTTTTCTCCATGTTTCTAGATCTTTCTGTTGGGTTGCAGGATTTTACAGTCCCTTCAGCATCCCTTGCAAGAAGGTTGTTATTCAGAAGTCTTGCCTGGACACCCCTGGGACAGAGCCAGCACTGCAGAATTCCCACCCCACTGACCCAGGGACCTCCCTCGTGGTGCAGCTCTGTCCAACCTCCAGTCATTGCTCTGGGTTTCCCCTTTTGTGCAGCTTTTTGTGCAGTTTTGTCCCCTGATATGCCTGAAGGTGGCAAACCCTTTAACACAGCAGTGTGTGACCCGATGGACAAAGCTGAATTCCCCAAACTGGGGCTGAGCTAATCCTGGTGTGGCAGGTTACAGTTAATGCAGACCTGGGGATGGAAGCAGGAGGTGGTGAATGAGGGTGAAATGTCTCTTTTTAAGTACCCAACTGCAGTAACATCGGAGTGGGAGGAACATAATGGACCATGAGGTGAAATGTTGGTCACTGCAGGAAGCCACATGTTCCAAAGACACCCCCAGCCTGAGCTCAGCCATCCCCAGCAGAGCTCAGGGGTCCCTGCAGCTTTCCCGGGATGCTGCTGTGGCTCTCAGTCAGCCTGTGTTGGCCAGGGTGCTCCGTTCCTGTGCCCCTCTTACATGTGCCTATACAGTTTTTTTGTTTAATGAATTATTCTGGCAGGGGGATACTCACCTCACCCATTTATAGGTGATTACTTCCACCTTGTCCTCCTCCTCAGCCGTTTTATGAGCCTTATGCATTTAAATGAGTTCTTTTGCATGACAAGCTCTGCTCTCCCCTCACCTGCTGACTTGGTGTGTGATGGGGGCAGAGAGAACCTACCTGACTTCTGAGATTTTTTTGGTTTTTACTGCCCTTTTGTAGATTTTGTGCCCTTATTTGGCAGATGAAAAAGAGATGTGGGCAGGTGACAGTCTCGTTTGCTGCTATCCCATCCTGTTCTCCTCTTCCCTGGTTAGATCTGGGATAACTCACCCTCAGGACATCACTCAGGGCACTGTCCTGCTCAGAGCACAGTAATGTGATTGCTGCACTGGGATTTCAGTGTTCCAGTCAGATTTTTCACACTGAAGCCGGGAGTGTTTTCCTGCTCCACACCAGCGATCGGGCGCAGGCTGCTCTTCTCTCTACCTGGGCCTGCAGCGACTTTCCCTGTGCGGGTTGGGGATAAACCCACAAAGCATTTGTTGTCCTGGAGGCTTTTCAGAGACCTTCCTTTTGTCTCATTATCTGTTTCAAGCCTGCCTGTGCCTCCTGCTCTGCTCCCGGAGCTCCCAACCGAGCCCACAGAGCTTCCCTCTGCAGCAGAGCCCGGGCCCTCTGACGCAAATAGAAATGAAAGTTCAGTGACTCCCCTGTTTAGTGGTTTGGCATTTTTTCAGTGCAAGGTTAATACTTTATATTTAAGGAGAGGGGTTTTAATATTACCCCTGTTTCTATATCTCACAGTTTTAGCCTTTCTCCATCTCCCGTTTTCCTTCCCCCAGCCTCACCTCGTGGTTTGAGGGGCTGACTCAAGGCTGGTTTGGAGCTGAACCAGCCTCGTCAAAATTACAGTTTGCTGAACCCTCGGTTTGCTGAGGAAGATGTGGCAGTGGTCACTCAGAGTTTGCTGATTTTCTTTAGAAAAAAAAATGACATCATTACAAAGAACTCCTTTAACCTCCTTCCCCAGGCTGGCTGAGGGCTGTGGGTGAACGGAGGATTCCTCCCCCTGCCCCGTCTGCTCCCACAGCACAGGAAAGGAGTGGTGCTCCCAATGGCATTTCCTATTTTGTTAAACTGGCAGCCGAGAGAGCCGAGCCCCTGCAGGCCAACTGCGAGCAAAAACCTCACCTGCACATTCACTGAGCTGCATTTCAGCTCTTCTGGCCCTCGGGGTGGGTCCGAACCCCGCAGACACACATATTGTGGTGCTGCAGACATGCACATTCACCACCGGGACAGCTTGGATCGGTTCCCTGTGCAGGGGGGTTGTACTGACTGGACAGTTCTTTGGGCTGTTTTTCCAAGAGCAGCAAGAGTGTTTTAGCAATAGTTCTGCCAACGCAAATCCTGTTTATCTGAGCGCTCTTGTGAGGGGCTGGTTCGCTGTGAGACACTTTGGGAGCGATTTACTGAAAGCCTCGAAGTCCTGCTTGGCAGCTGAGTTTATTTTGAGATTTACCTAAAATAAAGTCTTTAAGTAGCACTGGACTCGCAGCAGAGAGAACCCAGTATCACCTAGAAAAGGCACAAGTGCCTGAGGCACACAGGGTAAGTGGCTTTTAGCAGTCACTTGCTTCCCAAAGCACGAGGGGAATGGTTGTTGCCTTGTGTGAGTGCAGGGTACACATTCTCGACTTTAAAACCAGGTAAATATGGTTTCACTGCCAGAAGTTCTGCTTAAATTCCCTTCTTGGTGAGCACATCCTAAAGGCCCATCCTTGAGGCTTAGTTAAATATCTTCGTGTGTGTTTGCAAAGAGAATGGACTCAAAGCCTGCGGGATTGGAGTTTAATGTTTACATTTGGTGGTAAAAAGTAACTGAGACTTGTTGCCCCCTTTGGGAGAGTAACCCAAATCACATGGGGTGTTTCCAACAGGGAAAGGAATTGTCCCTCCTCTGCGTGCCAGGGCTGTGGAGCTGCTGGATTATTCTTCTTGCCATGCACAGGGAGGAAGGAGGAAAAATCTGTGTGCTCATACTCAATAGTTCATATTCAGTATTTCAGTTTGTACCTTGGGGTTCACAGATAAGGCTGGAAATACAGAATATTTGAAACCATATTTTTATTCTCTTCACCTTCAGTGGGACCAGGTTAGTTGTGGCCCAGTGCCTCTGCAGCACTCCTGATTTGTCCTGAGTTATTTGCTTTTCCCTTTCTTTTTTTGTTAACATTTCTTTACTTCAAGCTGCTGCTGCTCAAGGATCAGCTGGAAGTGTGTGCTCAGGGGATGGCTGTGGTCCCTGTCCTGCAGGGTCCCTGTCCTGCAGATGTTGTTTGGGAGTGTGGGTTCCAAGCCCTGCCAGCTAACTCTTTTCTTTATTTGTACTGAGTGCATTTGAAGTTGCATCATTTCCTCGGTAAGAACGGTTTTATTTTTGACTGGAGTGTTTGTCAGGTGGAGGAAATCCTAAATGTTGAGTGCTCTCTGCTGGTGAGGATTTCTGCTCCAGTGCTCCCATTCCTGCAGTGGATTTTCCAGGGGGAACTGGATGTGAACATGGGGTGTCTGGACTTAACTCCCTTCCTTAAACATAAAGACTACAAAACAAAGTAAGAGCCTTTTTCTTGCCTTAGTGGTCTTCTTTCCTAGAGAATAATTTCTCTCCCTTTCAGTGATTTATAGTCTGTGACTCACTGCTTTTTATTTTCTCATTATCAATTGATGTTTTAATGAGGTAATAAAAACTAGTATAAAAACTTCTCATGGAAGAGCTGATGTTCCTCAGAATAACTCACAGGGATTAAATACTCTGAATTTCTTTTTGGTTGCTGAGCTAATGGAGAGAGGAGACTGAGGGGACACTTATTGGGGTCTGCAGCTTCCTCCCGAGGGGCAGCTCCATCTCTGCTCTGGGGAGCAGGGACAGCCCCCAGGGAAGGGCTGGAGCTGTGTCAGGGCAGGCTCAGGTTGGATCTCAGGGAAAGGTTCTTCCCCCAGAGGGTGGTTGGCACTGACCAGGCTCCCCAGGGCAGTGGGCACAGCCCCAAGGCTGCCAGAGCTCCAGGAGGGTTTGGACAACGCTCTGAGGGACAGGGTGGGATTGTTGGGGGGTGTGTGCAGGGCCAGGGGTTGGATTTGGTGATCCTTGGAGGTCCCTTCCCTCTGGGGATATTCTGTGATTCCATGACGTTTATACAGGAATGGTTCCAATGGAATTATTACAGGGAAATGTTTTGTTGTAGCCCAAGCTGACGTGATTTCCATGAGAGACACAAACCAAGGTTTGACCGTGGGGGTGTTGCCCCAGGAGTGGATATTGGGGTTCCCTTTAGCAGACTTGCTGCTGTTCCTTTTAATAAAAAACAGTCCAGTTCTGCCTCTAAACCTCAGCCCTGGAATGGCTGCACTGGCCCTGGTGTGGATGAGTTTCCCCAGATGGGGGATGAGCCTTTCCAAAAAGCACCAAAGAGCTTTGTTGTCCTGCTTTGTGCCCTTGCCCTGGAGAGCAGAGGCTGTAACACAGCTCCTGCTCCCCGTTTCCTCTGCCCTGGTGGGTTGTTTCCTTAAGTTTCCACGAGTTCTCCCTGGGCCAGGCTCTCCCAGCAGGAAAACAGTTCCTGCTGTTCTTGGCCTGGGCTGCTCTGAGGGATGAAAAGGGGCTTTATCAGCCAGGAGGGGTGAGGAGCCGTCGGGAACATCTGAGCCCAGCTCTGGAATTTGAACTCCAGTGCTAAGAAGTGTAAAGAAAAATGAAGCAAGAAGTAAAAATGGGGGTGTCAGTTGTTCATGAAGTCTGGGTCCTTAGAGCCAAGCTGGAGACAGGTCTGTTGGTCAGGCCTGGAGGTGGATCCTTCTCCTCCCTCGCCTCCGTCTGCCTTTTGCCACAGAGGTGAAGACACAACTTGTCAGAGCCCAGTGAAACCTTTTAGAGCTTGACTTTGTGGTGATCCTTGTGGGTCCCTTCCAGCTCAGGATGTTCCATGGTTCTGGGGTTCAGGCAAGGACACCGAACTGCCACTAGAGGAAACTTAAACTGGGCTCTGCCAGTGCAAGTTTACATAATTCATGACTTAAGGAAGAGGTCAGAGTATTGGGTGCTGTGATGGTGACTTGGCACAATGGGCCTTTATTCCTTTATTTCTTCTCAGCAGCTGGAACAACCCTCCCTTTACCCTCTCTGGAGCCATGAACTCTCCCCCTTGTCTGTGGCAGTGCTGTGGGGCTTAAAAACTCACCCACAAACTGCTGTATCTTTATTTTTGTCATCAACAGTGCCTTGAGCAGCAGGTATGTGCTGCTGGGCAGGGCCTTCTGGAGAGCACTCTGTGTGTTCTCCAGTGAATAATTCACCTTTGGATGTCCAACTCCAAAAGATGGGATGATTCTGCTGACTGTGGTGTCCCTGTAGTGGTTTCCATTATATATTTATGTGTGACTTGATCTCCTTAATAGCAACAGTATTGTGTGGGCTTGGTTTTTCAAGCTCTCCTATGTATATGCAGAGTCCCTCGAGGGCTCCTGAGAGGGCAGGAGCCTGGTATCTGATCCTTTTGCACCTTCTGCCTCTTTGGGATCTTCCAAATACCACAATTCCCACCTGCTTTGTGCTTCTCAGAGTTAAAATCAGGTGTACTGATACTGGTAATTATTTTAAGATTATCTTTTCTAAAACATTTGTGGTAGCTTTCAAACAGCGTATATCTCAAAAATATCTTTGCATTTTAAGTTTTGGGAAATGTATATCGAGACATTTTCAGTTAAAACTGATTGCAGGAAGAAGACATTTTGCAGTTCTTGGGTCTTTTTAGTGCAGTATTTCGGGAGGAAGCTGGAATTGGAGGCACAAGCACTCCCAGAAAGTGGAATGCTGGTTGCTGGATGATATTTCTTGAGTTTTATTACACCTGCTAAAAACTGAGACTGCCAAGATGCTGCAGAAAATTCTCAAATGAACAATAGAAAATGTCAGGGCTGTCACCACGTGGGGGTGGTAATAAATTCAATAAAGTAATGCTGGAATTTGTGCCGGAGTCCAGGAGGGATTGGAGGCCCCTGGGCTCTGTTGGAGGGGTTCTGGTGCCATCTAACGTTGTGAGGTTTAAGTGCAGCTGCAGACAGGTAGTTGTGGTGCAAATGCCGTGGTTTGGGTGTTGATCCCGAAATCTCCTGCCATCCTTTCTCCTCCTGAGAAGCAAAAGCTGTATAAATTTCTTCTGCTGTTAACCTGGAACTCCTGTGAGCTCTCCTGACAGGTAACTTCCGATAAAATGTGGTTTTCCTTGGAAACAGCTTTTAACTTAAACACTTTTTATAAACAAGCTTCCAGTTATTTTCTGTCTTGTTTGCAGAAAGAATGCAAGGGCCAGGTAGGGTTTAGGAAAGGTGCAGTTTAGGGTTGTTTTTACACATTCTTAGGAATCTTTGCCCTCTGGTTTAGCAGCAGTGGTGATACCAAGGTGCCTTCCAGTAAAATGGATGGATGGGGTGGAAGCTCATTGCTGGAGCTGAAAGGCTGCAATTCCCTCCTGGGCTTCTGTCTTTGTTTATTTTCTTCCAAGTGTGATTAGACCTCTCAGTGAGGGGCTTCTCTGGCCTTTAACTGGGTCATGGACAACTGCAGAACGTGAAAAAAAGAATTTGCCTTTAAATCCCCTTTATGGAGCAGATTTTATTTGCTCCTCACACTTGTGTTGACTTCTTGTCAGCTGTGGAGACCGTAAATTGTATCTTGTGCACCTGTCAGTGAAGCAGCAGTGGAAATGTCCTCTGTAGGTGCTAAACTAAAAGCTGATAGTTGTTGCACCCTCAGGTCTCTCTGTCCCTGCTGTGCCATCCAGGGAGTGTCCATAGCCCAGGTTTTGTTGTGGTGTTCCCGTGGCTCAGAGTTCACTGCTGGGCTCTGGGCAGGTGTGTTCCAAACCTCTCCATTTGACTCATTTCCCCCCTTTTTGTCCCCCCTGGGCAGGTTTGAGAAGGGCAGGATTTACACCTTCATTGGGGAGGTGGTGGTTTCCATGAACCCCTACAAGAACCTGAACATCTACGGCCGGGACACCATCGAGCAGTACAAGGGCCGGGAGCTCTACGAGAGGCCCCCCCACCTCTTCGCCATCGCCGACGCCGCCTACAAGGCCATGAAGAGGCGCTCCAAGGACACCTGCATCGTCATCTCAGGTGAGCTGGGCCATCTCAGGTGAGCTGGGCCGGCCTGGGGACATCTGGGGACATCCCAGGCAGGAGGAGGATGGGGGGTTTGGCTATAAAGGAAAAAACTTCAGTAGTCTTAAGGCTCGTTTGCGTTCGAGTCCGTGTGGGGAGATGTCGCAATTATTTCTTCTCTCCTTCAGTCCTTCAGCCCTCTCCCAGCCAGGCAGGAGCTGGGGCAGTGCCTGCAGAGGGATAACGGGAGCAGGAGCCTTATCCCACTGCAGGGATCCACAGAGCAGGGCCTGTCTCTGCTCAGGAGCTGCTGGTCGTGCCCCTGAGCTGGTTTGGGCTCGTTCCCTGCCTGGATCCTGGCACTTCCTTCCCTTGATGTCCCCGAGCTCTGAAAGGCGAGAGCCCCGAGCTGGGGGGCTGAACAGTGGCCCCTTGTCCTGCCCAGCCAGGCTTTCTCCTCTAACAATATTCCTTTGATCCTCTGTGTGCCAGGCCCGTTCCCGACCTGGGAAGTCTCACATCACAATTGCTCCGAGCCAGCGCAGCCACAGGGCCTAGAAAATGCCCCAAGTGCACACAAAGATGGTTTTAAAATAACAAATCAAAACCCCCCAGACGTTGTTGGAGTAGAATTGAGATGTTCTGTGCAGTGATTTGCTTTGCTTTGTTTCATCTCCTGGGTCACCCTGGTGTTTCTGCCCCCAGGTGAAAGTGGAGCTGGGAAAACTGAGGCCAGTAAATACATCATGCAGTACATTGCAGCCATCACCAACCCTGGGCAGAGGGCTGAGGTGGAGAGGTAAGGCCTTGCCTGGCAAACGAGGGAAATTTGGGGATCTCTTTCAGTGGGCTCTGTGGCTGAGGGTGTCTTGTATATGCTGATTTTTACAGCAGTTCCCTAACTTCTTCAGATACTGCTTTTACTCTGGCAATTTTAATTGCAATATTAATTGCTAAAATCGTGCAGAAAAATTAAAAAAACCCCAGTATCTAGAGGTACCTTCCAAGCAATAGCAACCATCTGATGATCTTACAGGTCTTTTCCAGTGATTGTAAATCACTTTTCCTGGGGCAAATTGCCCGAAGTCGGGGTACATTAGGACAGCATGTTGAGTGCAAGGAGTGTATTCCATGAGCTTCCAGGCTCACATGCTCCTGATTTGCAAAATGTGCCTGTTAGTCCTGGAGTAAAAGCATTGGAACAAAGAATGTGCCTTTCTGCTGAAACAGAGTTAACACCAACCTCCAATAAACTTTGCAAAAGAGCTCAATAAATTGGTTTCAAAACTGAAATGTGGAAAGGAGCTGAGTTTTTGATGCTGTTTTGAGTCAGGATTTGGTCTTTGAACCAAAGGGCCTTTGCTTGCTCTAAGGAGTGTTGCTGGCAGCTCCCAGCTGCTTTCCCATGGGATTGCTGATGTCATCCACATCTGCCCAGCTGTGTCAGCAGAGAGCTGAATCCTTCCCCAGAAACGCTCGTGGAACAGATTCCATGGTTTTGAGGGCTCAGGTCTGGACTTAGCCCGTTCCCTCTTCCATCCCCCCATCCTGCAGAGTGAAGAACATCCTGCTGAAATCCAACTGTGTGCTGGAGGCCTTTGGCAACGCCAAGACAAACCGGAACGACAATTCCAGCCGGTTTGGGAAGTACATGGACATCAACTTTGATTTTAAAGGAGACCCAATAGGTGGGCACATCAATAATTACCTGCTAGAAAAGGTAAGGCCCCCTCACTGCCAGGTGAGAGCCCTGGCTGGAGTTACTCTTGCAATATGGGCTTTGCCAGCAGAAGGTTTTCTGTTCAGACAGGTGAGGTGTGAGGGCAGGGAAGATAAATCCAGGGCTTAATTTCCCCTCAGGAGTCAGTAAAGTCCCTGCAGTGCCCTGTCCTGGGACACCATGGCTTCCAAAGCTCACCAGGAAAGAGAGACTTCATTACTCAGGCACTTCTGTGCATGTGGGTGTGTGAACTTTAATCTCAGCTTTAATTCTAGATACAATTTGCCATCTGCACAACTCCTCCTTTGTGAGTCCCCGCTCTGAGATCTCCCTGCTGGATCAGCAGGAGATCCCCAGGGCTGTCAGTAGCAACAGTCTGCTTGAGAAGTGTTATTTTGGAACGAAGCCACAGCCTTGTGTGGTGTTTTAGTAGCATTGTTTTTATGTCTTCCAAGTGATCCTGAGCATAATTATTTTTTTCGTGTCATTAAGTGGTGTCTGAAAACACTGGGATATGTAAAAGTGTAGAGAAAAGGGGTGTGAGCCATTAACAGTTCTTGTTGTGTGAGACATGTCTGGCTTTAATTATGTGTTTGACCACATCTGCCAACAGCTTTTTGTTTGTGTTTTTTTTTGCTCTTCCCTTTATTTCCCCGAAGTCTATTTTCAGAATAAACACTTTATTTAAAAAACAAAACAAAACAACAAACCCAAACATTTAACTTGGGATACTTTGATGCAGAAAAAGGGCTGGGACTGCAGCTGCAGCAACTTAAATCCTGATGATTTATTCCTCCTGATTGTTTATTTCGTATTCTCTACTTCTCCCAAGTTAAATTTGTTTCCATTTGAAAGGGGTTGAGGCTCTGGCCTGAACACAAACATTAACAGACAGTGGCTTTGCACTGCAGCAGGAACACAGAGAATCTGGAATTACAGAATATCTTGAGCTGGAAGGAACCCCCAAGGACAATCCAGTCCAACCCCTGGCCCTGCACAGACACCCCAACAATCCCCCCCTGTGCCCAGAGGATCATCCAAACCCTCCTGGAGCTCTGGCAGCCTTGGGGCTGTGCCCACTGCCCTGGGGAGCCTGGGTAGTGCCCAACCACCCTCTGGGGGAAGAACCTTTCCCTGAGATCCAACCTGACCCTGCCCTGGCACAGCTTTGTGCCTCATCACTCTCATGTGTTCAAACCTGTAACATGAAACAAGGATTTGTTGCTCGTTGACTGACTGTCTGGTGCATTTAACTGTCTTTGTGCTGTGTTACCCTGGTGTGCAGTGAGAGCTCTGGGGTGGAGCTGGGGCTCCCTAAACAAGGCCCTTGTGGCAGAGCAGAGCATTCCCTGGGTGCTGTGACCAGCCTGTCCCAGGAGGGTGGAATTGGTGACCACCAGGCCTCTGAGCATTTGTCTGTAGTCACTGGGCCTGCTTTTCATTTCCAGTGACTTGCAGATGACACCAAGCTGGGGGGGAGTGTTGATCTGCTGGAAGGCAGGAGGGCTCTGCAGAGGGACCTGGACGGGTGGGATCCATGGGCTGATTCCAACAGGATGAGGTTCAACCAGGCCAAGGGCCGGGTCCTGCCCTTTGGCCACAACAACCCCCGGCAGCCCCATGGGCTGGGCACAGAGGGGCTGGAGAGCAGCCAGGCAGAAAGGGAGCTGGGAGTG
>NW_021938794.1:708096-741830 GCF_001715985.3 Manacus vitellinus
TTCTTTGCAGAGAGGGTGCTCAGCCATTGGAATGGGCTGCCCAGGGAAGTAGTGGATTCTCCATCCCTGGAGGTGTTTAAGGACAGACTGGATGTGGCATCAGTGCCATGGGCTGGGAACCACAGCGGGGTTGGATCAAGGGTTGGACTTGATGATCTCGGAGGTCCCTTCCAACCCAGCTGATTCTCTGATTCTGTGATTCTCTGATTCTAAATCATCCTAAAACTGAAATGACGTTTATTTGACTCTTCCACGTGAGGAGTCCTGCGGTTGCCCCTCGGGATTCCTGGGTGGAAGTAGGACATTGCAGCTGTTACACAAGCTGGTCTTTCTGATTATAGACTTCAGAGTCCACATTCCCTGCTGTGCAGTGGTGTTCCCAGCACGGAGCTGGGTTGGGGCTACCCTGGCCCTGGGGAGCTCCGTGTCTGAGGGAGGTGCTGGGGAAGCACAGCCACAACACCCACGTTTGTGTTTTGTCTCCCCCAGTCCCGTGTGATTGTGCAGCAGCCCGGAGAAAGGAGCTTCCATTCCTTCTACCAGGTTTGTATCCCCTTTGCTGGACCAAATCACTTGTGTCCAGTTTCCAGAGTGCCCAGAGCTCTCACCCTCTCCTGTGTTTTCTGGAGGGTTCTCTTGTTGCAGCATCTTGGGTGATCTTGGGTCCTTCAGCTCTTTGTGCTGGGAAGGAGCATGGGAAGACTGATTGCTTTCCATCCTCCAGTCCCTTATTAACACATTTATAAACTCCAGAGGAGGCTGACTAAACAAATATGGTAGGACATTGGACTTTGACTCACTGTTTTATTTGTAGCAAGTCTAATCCCTCTGTTTTCTCTTAAGGCCTTGAGTGCATATGGAAGTAATTTTATGACACCAAGTTGACTTCCTTGGTTTTTTTGGAGGTCCTTTTTAATGTCTTCCACATTGTACAGTGGTTCCCTGGGTGTCCTGTGGGGGATATGGTTGGCCTGTTAGTATAACCTTGATTCTCAGCCTAGCAGGGAGGGAAGCACAGGTTTGTTATTTTTTCCCCACTTACTGGGTGCTCCATGATGGCATGTTAGCACTTTCCTCATGGACAGGTCATTTCCATATGGAAAAGTCTCTGTGCAGAGCAGCAAAGGGAAATGTGGTTGCCAAGACACAGCTGTGGCATGTCACAGATGTAAACAGGGCTGGTCTGTGAGGAGGCTCAGGCTGTTTTTTTTAAAAACAGTTGTGACTCAAAAGGCAGTGATTTGGGCAACCACCACCCCACACCGTGCATCCCACACGTGTTATGCTCCTGACTGCAGATACTGGGGCAGGAATTAATATTTTTGTGACTTTGCTTGTCAAGCAGATGAATAAGAAACAGAAGAAGGAAGGATTTGGTGTTTTTTCATTCACCATTTCTTAAACCCCTCTTTGTGCAGCTCCTGCAGGGAGGTTCTGACCAGCTCTTACGTTCCCTGCACCTTCAGAAGGACCCCTCAGCCTACAGCTACGTCTGTCCTGGGGCACAGATCAAGGTGAGCTTGGCTTAAAACTGTAAGTGCTGCTCGAAATGCTCAAAGCACTGCTGAGCCAGCAGAAACTGAGACCAATATTTATGGGATGAATATGGAAAGGTGACACTGGTGTTTTATTTTTAATGGAGTTTCTGGCCCTTGGAGACAAAGCACGTTGTGTGCTTAGAATCACAGAAAAAATAGACTTGTGTATATGCAAGTACAGTTGTGCATCCTACATTTAAACATTATAATAATCACTACATTATAAAAAGCAGTAAAATTATGTGTTAATTAAGGCAGGTGTAGATATTTGACCTGTTACCAGTGACAGACATTCCATTATGGAGAACTTAAACTGTTTTCTGGACCAAAAAGCCATAAGGACTCATTTCTTTACAGTAGGACATTTCAGTTACTGAAGCATTCAGTCTTCATGGCCTCAAGGAAAGAAGGGAACAAACCCATGAAGTTTTTAGGACAACAAGATCAGGTGCCCTTGACTTCAACTTGTTAGGTGGGACTGTCACACAGTAGACATTAAGAGGTTCAGAAAATTGCTGAAACAAGTTGAAGATAGTTTCTTGATACAGGTAAAAAAAATAAGCCAACTAGGAAAGGCACCTCCTGGGTAAATAGAATGGAGGTAATGTGATGATTGGTGCCTGTCTTGGCCACAGTGATCATGAAAAGATTGCATTTTAAATCTTTGGTGATATGAAAAAGCTGTCAGCAGAGGTACTGCCCTGGATTTTGGGAGAGCAGGCCACAAGATGCACAAGGAACTATTTATTAAAGTTCCCTGGGAATCTGTTTTCAGTAGTATTGAAGTCCATAAATACCAGACTCTTTTTGAGAGGTGTCTTTCCAGAGCAGAGGAGGAGACAATTCCAGTGTGTCAGAAGTCAAACAATCAGATGGTTGATTGAACTTGACTGAACAGGGATCTCCTGCTGGAAATGAGGAAGGAAAAGAGAGCAAGGTCAGACTCCCTAGCAGGACTGCAGAGCTGCTGTTCACCACATGGTCAGATGCAGCTGGAGTTGTCCCCAGTGTTGTCCCTCGGAAGCAGAGTCCAAACAAAAGGCTCTCTGATGTCCCCGTGGCTTTCGTGAGATTCTCCTTGGCACAGGAACCCACAGCCCAAGAGATGCCTGATCAGCTCCTCTGGAAATCTGCAGGGAAAGCAAACCCAGGCATTGGGAAGGAGGGAGACAGAGGCTCATCTAGAGGAGGGTGGAGAGCAGAGGTTTCCTGCTGGTGCTCTGCAGCTCCTGCTTGGAGGGTCTGCGAGGGCACAGCTTGTCCCTGCTGCTCTGGGTGTTCTTATGAACCACTTCTGCTCTTTCTCACTGAATTCCACTGGGAAATCTGTTGTGCTGGGGTGGATTTCTGTACCTGCCAGAACACGTGTGTGCAGTGCAGGGTTCAGTGTCCAAGCATGTGAGATGGCATTGGAACAAACTGGGAAACCTCATGGCAGTGTCTTGCATCTGAAAAATACCAAAGTACATATCTGTTTCCCATGGGCTTGGGAAAACTTTGCTGAATCCCATTAAATCCATGCTGTCCCAAACTCCTCTGTGCCCTCAGTGTTCCATCAACGATGGTGCCGAGTTCAAAGCGGTGGCTGATGCCATGAAAGTGATTGGCTTCAAGCAAGAGGAGATCCAGACTGTCTACAAAATCGTGGCAGCCATTCTCCACCTGGTAAGGTCCCTGCTCCTGGGTGTCCCTGGGCTGTTCCTGGACTGCCAGCAGCTCAGATTTTCCTGCTGCAGAAGCAGCTGGAAGGTCTGTTGGCTGGGAAAGTGTGCACAGCTCACAACTCCCAGTGGTGAGGGAAACTCCTGGCTGGAACAGGACCCGGGGAGGATGGAAGATCACATGTATTCCTGCACATTCCAGATCCCAAACCAGACACACCACTAAGTACTGGGAGCTGTTAAATGTTCTGGAAAAGGAACTGTTGGGGTTTGGCAGTGAGGGGCTGGGGAGCTTCTGTCCCCTTTTGCCCTCACACACCATCCCCACGGTGGTTCTGCTGCAGGGGCAGTGCTTCACTGCATGGTGAGGCTTGAGCACAGGGCACACAGGAGACCTCTTAGTCTTCCATGTTCTGAGGCTCAGGAAACCCTGGAATGCCCTGGGTTCTCCTGGGACCCCCAGAGCCTCCTCCCCTGTGTGGTGTCCCTGCAGCTCAGCTCTTGTGTTTCCCTGAGGAGAGAGGAGGGTGACAAGGAACACTGCAGCTCTACTCCAGCTCCTTCTCCTCCCTGGGACAGCTGTGCCCCAGTGCTGGGGGGAACAGAGGCAGAGCAGAGTGGGGAACAGGCAGGGTGGGAGAGCACCCAGTGCTGGGGATCACACAGTGCTCAGCCCTGGCAGGGCAGGTACCCAGGAGCAGAGCTGTGGAGGTGCAGTGACCTGCCAGCTTCCCACAGCATTCCCATTCCCTCTGGGCAGGAGAACTGCAGCCAGTGGTTCTGTGGTGGGCTGCAGTGAAGGTGCATCCAGTGTTTATATCCACAGTGTCATTTCCCATCCCTGGACTCTCAGCCTTGAGATGGTGTTTGATTAAATCTCAGGAGGTGTTTGATGTGATTTTTCCCAAGAGCTGGACTGAACACTGAGCAGGGATGCTTTGCTTTGAGCCAGGCTTTGCTGCTTCCACTGATGGTGGAGCTTTGTGAGCACGTGGATGTGCCAGGCCCACCCTTCCAGTGTGGCAGGAGATTGGCTGCCTGGAACAGCGGGTGGAATACGGGTGGAAATGGGGGCAAACAGAGGAAATCGGGCAATTCCTGGACACAAAAGGCCGTGGAGGAACCCACCTTCTCCCTGCTTGCTGCAGGGGAACTTGAAGTTCTCCGTGGACGGAGACACTCCCGCGATCGAGAACGGGCAGGTGGTGTCCACCATCGCCGAGCTGCTCTCCACCAGGGCCGACATGGTGGAGAAGGCCCTGCTGTTCCGCACCGTGGCCACGGGCAGGGACGTCATCGACAAGCAGCACACGGAGCAGGAGGCCACCTATGGCAGGGATGCCTTTGCCAAGGTGAGTCCCAGCTCCCTGTCCCTGGGGGTGACAGTGGCTCACACACCTTCCCCCCACCTGTGCCCCCGGTGGAGCTTCTGGCCCTGGAGACAAAGCATTTCTTGGAATCACAGGAGAAAATGTGCTTGTGCACTGCTTAAAATATACCTATTTAAATATACAGTGTTCATCCCACATTGAAACATTATAATGGTCGTTACCTTATAAAAAGCACTGAAATGATTCATTGATAAATGCAGGTGTGGATATTTGATCTCTTAGCAGTGACAGGCATCCTGTGCTTCCTGAGGGAGAAGCTGAACTCTTTCTGGGCCAAAAAGCCATAAGGACTCATATTTTACAGTGCTGGTCGAGCTGCACTCGGTACAGCAAGGAACAGTGATGCCTCAGGAAAGGATTCAGTGTGGAATTGCTGTCAGAACTGCACAGCTTTCAGTGCTCAGGAGCATTCCTGGGTGGATCAGCGAGCACAGTGCTTGCTGTGCATCGTGTGGGTTTTGTTTCTGGGTGTACACACGCTCCTGTATTCTGGGGGGGATTGTGGCACAGCCCCATCCCTGCCCTTCCCAGCAGGGATTCAGCACCCACAGCCAGCAGGAGGGCAGGGGCTGCAGGCCAGGCAAAGGGAATATGTCATCCAGGGTGGGATGTTTTGTGAAATAAAATTAATTTAGCAGTTAAACACAAAGAGCAGAGTGTGGAACTGCAATATCTAGAACACAAGTTGGAAACCCAAAGTGTTATTTTTTTTTTTTTTTTTTAATAACCCCAGAATGGTTTGGGTTGAAAGGGACCTTAAAGACCATGTAGTTCCAACCCCCTGCCATGGGCAGGGACACCTTCCACCACAAAGGTGGGTACTGATGGCAGGAGTGACAGTTGTCCCTCCTTTGCTAAGAAATCAAATGATAGGGGAAGAAGAGATGAAATTATGAAGATCCTTGATTACTAACTTGACTCCTTTTCCTGATATATGTTTGCCCAGCTCCACAGCACATTTTGAACATGTAGACTTTGAGGACTCTGCCTACAGAACATTTTCTGTTTGAAAGGGGAACTGGAATATCTTCCTGCCGTTGTATTCAGTTGTTAGGTTTCTATAACTGACCTTTCACTTGGCTCTTCTTCACTATTGTTAAATAATTCTCAGGAATGGAAGTTATTAGGCAGCTGAAAAGCCAGCTGGGATCAAATTAGGGAGCTGCTGTACCCAGTGACCTCACTGGGATTTCGACTCTGTGTGAATGAGTTTAGGAAGAAAGACAAGAACTATTTTCCTGGAATATTTTCCTCAGTGAGTGGCTGCTCACTGTTAGCAGGTTGTTACCCATAGCTTTGTGGAGGCAGGGCAGGGATGAATTGGCTGGGCAGGGGCAGCAGAGCCCTCAGGGTGTGTGTCCTGCAGGCCATCTACGAGCGCCTCTTCTGCTGGATGGTGACACACATCAACGACGTGATCGAGGTGAAGGACTACGCCAGCACCGTGCACGGGAAGAACACGGTCATCGGCGTCCTGGACATCTATGGCTTCGAGATATTCGACAACAACAGGTGAGCCCCGTGTCAGAGCCCAGTGCTCAGCCTTCTCCCTTCCCAGGGCACTCAGCACCTTTTTTTTCTTGGTTCTGTTTTTGCAGCTTCGAGCAGTTTTGCATCAATTACTGCAACGAAAAGCTGCAGCAGCTCTTCATTCAGCTGGTCCTGAAGCAGGAGCAGGAGGAATACCAGCGAGAGGGAATTCCCTGGAAGCATGTGAGCGCCCTGGCAGGGCAGGGAGGGGTCGGGCTGAGGTCAGTGGACCAGCACAAGTCCCAGCTCTGAGGCTGCTCCACGTGCACGTCCCTGCTGCAGTCGATGGGACATCTGTGTCCCTGCCAGCTGTCCTGGCAGACGTGCTGTCACACCAGGCTGGGGCAGGAGCCAACCAGTCACCTCAAATATGGGAGAATAAGGCACTCCAGGTCTGAGAGAAAACCTGCTGTGGCATCTCTGTGATGCCACACTCATCACTGTGTGTTTCTGTTCTGAGTGCTTCTGTATTTGGTCTAGTTGTTGATATTAACATGTAAAAATCTTGGCTTTTCCTGTTTAAATTCCCTTCAGGATGCCAAGGACAGGATGTGCAGTGTCACTGTGGTGACTGCACACAGCTGAATTCTAAAAAGCATTTTAAAGTGCATTCTGTAGCAGAGGTTTGTATCTGAGGGGGTTGAAAAATGATTTTCTCTGCTGTAAAGTGGTAAAGAGTAGCCTGTTTGATTTGGAATTAGAGATCTGCAGACTCAGAGCTGATTGCTTCTCCTGTGTACGGTGGGCCTCATCCTCACTGTCAGCACTGGGACCCTCCCTTTTCTCCAGCCCAAGTCCCAAACCCCCCTGTTCTTTGTTTCCTCCAGATCGATTACTTCAACAACCAGGTCATCGTGGACCTGGTGGAGCAGCAGCACAAGGGGATCATTGCCATCCTGGACGACGCCTGCATGAACGTGGGCAGGGTCACGGACGAGATGTTCCTGGAGGCTCTCAACAACAAGCTGGGGAAGCACGCCCACTTCTCCAGCAGGAAGGTACCCTCTCCTGCACCCTCAGCCCTTCCTTTCACCTTGCCCAGGCTTTGCTGGAATAAGGAGGGAGGGTTCTGGGGGGTGGCTGGGCTGGAATCGTCCCGGCTGAGTGTGCGATGAGGTGCCCGGAGCAGCCGCAGTGCCCGGCCCCGGCTCGGCAGAGGGAGCTCCAGCACGTCCGATGGCACATCCCTTTTATTCCGGGATAAAAGGAGCCTGAGCTCGTGCCTTGACACATCATGATGTCATCTGTAACCAATCGATGCTCCGCTCCAGCCCACGTGCTGCTCTGCCCAGGCTGCTCTAACGCACAGTGACAGTGAAATTATCCACACTCCTGCTCTGGCACAGGAGTGCTGGGGGTCCTTCCCCTCCTCATTGGCTGCAGAACGTGCTCATCTCCCCCTGTACCTCGCAGCACCCAGGCCCCCCCTTGCCTGGCTTTGTCTGGCCTACAATGGGCGAATTAAAAGGCTTCATTTATTCCTCACTTGGCAGCAGATTGCAAAAATGGTCACCAGCCTGATTAATTTGAGAATCTTTCACACTGAGTAATCAAATAAGGGCCTCTAATTTATTGATGTCTCCCCGCTCAGAAGCGCTGTCTGAAATGCTTTGTGAGTGCTGGTTCCCCCTCTCCCCTCCCACCCCAGCACAGCATTTATGTAGGT
The DNA here is from genome assembly GCF_001715985.3 of Manacus vitellinus. NCBI lineage: Eukaryota > Metazoa > Chordata > Aves > Passeriformes > Pipridae > Manacus > Manacus vitellinus. The sequence continues at coordinate 715,883 of NW_021938794.1, forward strand.
CAGAAATAGCAAATTAGCCTGGTTGTGTAAGATATGTGCTAAAGGCTGCCTCGGGGGAGCCAGGGTAAACAATGCATCTGGCTGGGAATGAAAACAAACCAAAGCCACTCTTTCCTCCCAGATGTGGCTCTCCTGAAGTGCCCTGTGGCACTTGAGGACACCTCACCTGCCACGTGCACCCGAGCTGAGGGGGGGATCAGGGATCCTGATTCCAGTGTTGACCCAGATCCAGCAGTGACACGGCATGTTCTGGGAAAGCTCACCTGGAAAACAGGTGAAGCCCAGTCTGGGTTCCTGTTTGAGTGCAAACTGCTTCCTTTAATGCTTGGGAATAGTGAGACCCATCCAGGGGGGATGGAGTCTGGGATCTTCTGCAGGGGGTTGGGGTGGGAGTGATCCAGTTTCTGGAGCCTCTGGTCAGTGGATGTGGAGAAAGGAGCTGGAACTGGGTTCCTGTCCTGTGCTTGGTCTCAGGGGAAGGGGTTCCACCATGGAGAGAGCAGATGGTCCTTCAGGGGCTGGAATTTCATAAAGTGTCTGGGAGGCTGTAAAACAAAACATTAAAAATCAACTCTTAGCTCGAGTCCTTCCCTTCAGGAGTCCCTTCCCAGCAAGGGGACAGTAAAGGACGAGGCTGCAGCTGCAGTGTTGCTCAGCAGGAGGTGGCGTTGTCAGGAACTGTCTGCACAGACTGAGGGGGAAACAAGGAATCCTGCTATAAATAATGCTTATGGAGGGGATGATGGATCTGCCTGGCTTGCTAATTTCTGGCTAAATCAATAGAACCTTGAAAACATTGACCCACAAACCTCTCAGTATAATTATTACTCTTCCTCCCCCTCAAGTCTCTGCAGTCCTTTACCAGCACCTGAGATCTCTTCCCACTCAGAACTGCTGGAGGAAGCCTGAGCTTTCCAAACCTGCCTCTCCCAGCGTGGATTACAACAAAGGGCTGGATTTCGTGTCAGGATTTGCCTTGGCAGGGGCAGTGGGTCCATCCAGACACCGGGAAGTTCCCTATGGGTGGAGGCTGTTCCTAAACACATCCTGTGCTGATGTGTTGGGAGCAGCTCCCACCCTCAGCCCCAGTTCATGCCCCACTGCCCCCCTGGCTCCCTGTGGATGAGCTCTGGGGGGCTGCTGTGCCCTAAATAGTCCCTGTCCTAGTTTGAGCCCCGCCTGGCTGATCCCAGCTCCCTCCTTGGTTGTCCTGGTGAAGGCCAAACAAACCCAGGAAATGCTGGGGAACACTTCCACTGAGGGCATTTGGGGCAAAATGTGTTCCTGGAGCAGGGGTTGTCATTCTCAGAGCTGTCTGACTCTGGATGTGCAGCCTGCTCTGATGGCCCTTCCCAACATCACTGTTTGCTTTCCTGGCCTCTTCCAGTTCTGACTCTTTTCTGTTGGTGTTTACTTTGGAAGGATCAGGTGCAGTGAGTGTCCATGAATGCCCAAATCTTCAAAGTGTGGAGAACATCAATCTCAACCAGCTGGTTGTGAAGGGAAGAGTCCCAGTCAGAGTGTCAGTCCATGCTGGTCCAGCTGATGTTGTGTCTTCCAAGTCAGTGGGCAGGAGGGTCTTGGAAGTAGGAGAGAGATGACATGGGACAGATGTGTAATGATAACATGATAGACACACTCCCACTCCCCAGTGATCTGCAGCCCAGGAAGCTCCTGAATCACTGCTGCTATCCTTAATAGATCAGGTTTTTTTTGGTTTTTTTTAATTGTCAAAGAACTCCACAGCTTAGATACACATGTGGAGTGCTCCTTCCTTCCTGTTTTCCTCTCTCCTCCCTTTTCCCTTTCAGGTTCCATCTCTCACCTCCTAGTTTTTAAATGGCAAACCATGGTTCACATCATCTCCATGTGATTTGCCATTGTCTCTGGGCATTCCTTTCTTAACAGTTATGTGTGGGGACCCTTCTTCTTTTCTTTCAGAGCCCTTAAATTCCGTGAGCTGTCAGAGAGGAGCCTCCTGGAAAGGCTCACAGAAAGCCAAGCAGGTGATCCCTGGTGTTCAGAGACTTGCTGGTCTTCATTTTTTATGCTAATTTCAGCAGATTTGCTCAGTAGACAGAAAGTTTGGACAGAATCACTTTTTAGAAAAACGAAAACCAGAACAACAAACAACAAACTCACTGATCCATGTTATGGCTCCTCCCAGTCTCTCCAGAGCTGGATGAGTTTTAGGAGGAGCTCGTGCTGCCGACTGTGTCCTGTCTGGTAGCACAGGCACGTTTCCTTTGGCATTGGCTTTATACCTCTTTTATTGACTTGTTGCTTTGAGCTGTGTGTTTGGGTGGCAGAAAAAGGCTTTCCACCCCCCCAGCCCCGTGCTGGGAATGCAGCTGCAGGCAGAAAAATGACTTTGTTTTCCTGGTATTGCCTCGTTTCTTCATTTTCTCTCTGTTCTGCTGCACCTTGGTCATCCATCAGCCCTGCAGCTCCTGCTGCTCTCCCTGCTCCTGCTGGGCTGGCCTTCCCACGCCTCTGGAGCCTCCTGGGCACCTTGGAACCCACACTGCTTGGGTTCCTCCTTGGGGTTGATTTTGTGTAAAATATATTCTGTGTTGTTCTTTCATCCATTCTGTCAGTTTGAGCCAATCTGTTTTCTCCTCTTGGACACGGGTGAATTTTTGGAGGGTATCATCCTGCTCCCAGTCACCTCTCCTGCCCTGCACTTCAACCATGCTGAATTCCTCCTTTATTTCCCCAAGACTTTGGGGCATTGCAGATATTGCTCCCAGCCCTCAGTGTTGTTAAATGGTGCCTGTGCTGCCTGCAAAGACTGAAGTCATCTCCTGCCCCTTTTGCCTGTAACAAAAATGCTCATTTTTTATCTCATTCTCCTTTTTTTAATTAAGCTGAACTTGATGGATTTTTTTGGCTTCTGCTATTCCTGAAGGGATGAGTTTATTACAGCCACTGCTGCTGAGCAGCTGCCACTGGACATCCCTTCCAGAAGGGATGGGATGGGAATTTGAGCTGGAGTGGTGGATCTGCAGGGGGGTCCCTGTTTGAGGGGTGTCAGATGACCAGGAGTGCTCTGGGACAGAACAAGCCCTGCTGTTGTAGCTGTCACATTTTAATTGGCTCATTTCTTTGCTGAGCAGTGACACAGCAATGGGAGAAATATAAAGGAAGACTTAAAAAAGAGTCACAAATGAACTCGTGGGTGCAATGTTTCTCTACAGGCACAAGTGTTCTTTCTGCATAATGGTGTTTCTGAGAAAATATCAATTTCTTTAATAAAACCACAGGCTCTTGCAGCTTTGTACAAATTTATGTTCTTGCGGTATGAAAAAACACATCAATATTTAACTGGATTTCACATCTGCACCTACACATATGAAGTGGAATAATTAGAGTTCCGTGAGGGCTGTAAATCCAGGGCTGAAGCTTTCCTGTCAGTCCAGGGGTGATATTTTAATGTCTGTGGATTTATTTCAGCTTTGTGCCACGGACAAAACGCTGGAGTTCGACAGAGACTTCCGGATCAAACACTACGCTGGGGATGTGATGTGAGTCCCTGTCACAAATGAAAAGTGGCACCTTCTATTTTTGTCCTTCCCCCAGCTCTGGAGTGGTACAATATTCTGATTTACTGCTGCTGCTGGTGCGAGCCAGAACTCTGTCACCCACAATTACAGTGTGCAGCACTTGCTTATCAATTAAATCTCCTGCTTTCCAGAGGGGGGGTTTGTGCTTGGAACCAGACAAAAGGAGGGTGAGGGGAGGGGGTGAGGGGAGAGCTGTGCTCCAGGGAAAAAAGGAGGGGAAAAAAGGCAGCAGTGTTTATGCAAGGAAGCTACACTGAGCTAATAAAATCTGGTTTAGACATCTGTTTAGAGCGATTATGTAACTCTGGCTTTACATTCTCAATCAGTTTGAGCCCAGAGCACGGGAGGGTTTAACCTGCAGGAGGGTTGGCGAGTCAGGGGTGTGTGCAGGAGGTGGGAGCAGTGGGAAGGAGGAGTAAGTGCAAGTGAAAGGTGCACATGTTCCCTGGGAAAGCTGTTGTCTGGAATATCACTGGAGTTGTTTAATGCTGTGGGATTTGTGTAATTTCCTGTGACAGCAGAATCTGAGGAAATAATTCAGGATTTCTTTTACCTTGGGATTAAATTTACCTTCAATTTAGAAGGGTAACCAGTGTGTTCATATTGGAGATTTGAGGGTGGGGAGGCCCTGGCACAGGTTGCCCAGAGCAGCTGTGGCTGCCCCATCCCTGGAAGTGTCCAAGGCCAGGTTGGACGGGGCTTGGAGCAACCTGGGCTGGTGGAAGGTGTCCCTGCCCGTGGCAGGGGTGGGATGAGATGAGCTTTAAGATCCCTTCCAACCCAAACCATTCCATGATTTTATGGTTTGAGGGTGACTCCATGCAGGGATTTACATGCTGTGGGGCTGCAGTTTGGGTACAGATTCCCAGGTGGGATCTGGAGTTTGGGAAGGAACTGAGTGGGGAGACTTTGGATCTCTTCCCTGAGCACAGAGCACTTGAGTCTTGGAGAAGAGATAAAATCCTGAAGCAGTGATGTTCCAGAAACATCCAGTGATGTTTCTGTGGGAATAAAAGTAGGAAGGAGTCCAAAATGTGTGTGTGTGTGTGTCTTGATTTCCAGGAGGGTTCCCCAGGCACTGGTTATAGGCTGCTCCTGATTTCGGGCCCTCTCCTACCAGAGAATCTTCCCTGACACCAAGCGAGGGGCAGACTGGACATACTGGAACCAAACCTTCATTTCCCTAGGATTTAGCTCAAACACTCAGTTTGGAGGCAGAAATCCTGAGTGTAACTCTTGAATTTGGGCCACCTACGACCTGCCCAAGCCCTGGGAGGTGTCTCAGCCTTTCCCTGACAGCTCAAACACCTTTCTGAGCCAGGGATCTGCAGTGCCTGTAGGAGTCCAGGGATGCTGATTCCACCTGGAAACCACAGTTCACAGAAGGACTTTGCTGCTTTGCAATTAACTCTGTTTTCCTTTTTTTTTTTTAGCTACTCAGTCACTGGATTTATTGACAAAAACAAGGACACTTTATTTCAAGACTTCAAGCGCCTCATGTACAACAGGTAGGAGCATTAATGAGGGGAATTTTAAGCTGATTTGTCAGAATCCTGTTTTGTGGAATGGATGGGAGCAGAGACTGAGCTTTCCACTGGTTCTGTCTCTGTGTGAATAAACACATTGCTTGGGGATCTGATCATTGTTTGTCCACCATGACCTGAGGGCTCTTACTTTGATTTTTCAGGTTAAAATCCCTGTACATGTTGGTTTTGTTCTGATACAGCCTTTAATTGAACTAAATGTAAAGTGTTGGTTTGAAACCAACTGATTGTGCAACCAAGATAGTGCAGAGATTCCTTGTGCTGCCTGATTTGTCATTAACCAGGTTGTTGCAGATATACCATCACTGCCCTGGCCTTAATCAGTGCTAGAGATACTGAGCAGCTTTGGTCAACAACAGGTATCCTTGGCCTCAGCTAAAACACCCTGTTTGGAAAGAAATGACAGGGTAAAGTGGGCAAATAAATTTGAATCCTTTTGTGTGTGCAGTGACATGAGAATGTAAACCATGAAGTCAGGAGTTGGGCAAGGCAAAGCTGCCTTTGAGAAGCAAATTGGAAACCCATCAGAATATGTGTGTGAGTGCCCAGAGAGCTGCTTTCCTTCACAGCTGGCATTAAACCTGGTCTGGCTTTGGTAACTGTGGCCCCTCTGCAGCCTTCAGAGGTGGCAGTGGCACAGAACCCTGTTTTACCTGGGCAGTGGTAACTTGGTTCCCTGTCCTGTGGTGTTGGCTCGCTGTGCTCCCCTGAACAACCCCACTGTTCCTGTTTTCAAGACTTCCCATCGACCAAAAACCTTGCAAAATATTTGCTGTACGGAGGTTTTTGTTATATTTAGCCTGTTTTCTGTGAGGTCTCTGGAAAAGCCTGTTCCCAAACAGCACATTAAAGCTGTGACAGATTGGCCATTGCATTGCTGGAGCTGTGCTCTGTTCCTGTCTGTTCCCCAGCTCTCACCATCCATCAGGGCCACTTTACCTCACCCTCAGCCCTTCAAAAATATAGGCTAAAGTGTATAAATTGCTTTATGTATCCAGAGTGGTGCAGAAATACAGCTTGAAATCAGGTCACAGGTTCCCAGGGAGGATGTTGCGGGTCTTACTCTCTTCTGTTTTGATTAAATTCTTTATATGTTGTGTCTGTAAATCAGACCCTGCCTTTGATGGATCACCCCAGAGGGATTGTCACTGTCCCAGCCCTGCACATCCTGATCTGAAGAGACGAATGTGCTGCTTGTTTTTCCAGAATATTCAGTTATAAGCTTGAACTTGCTCTTAGAAGCAGGAGATGTTGTGCCCAGGAATGTCACTCTGATGCTTTGTGAGCTGAAAGCAGCAGTGGAGCTGGGCAGGAACGAGCTCCTGAATTTTGAATGGAGTGGAAGTGCTGTTAGAGTGGGAATTAAAGAGACTCTCTCGTAGCTCCAACCCTGTGCTGAAGATGATGTGGCCTGAAGGGAAGCTGAGCATCACTGAGGTCACCAAGAGACCTCTGACAGCTGCTACTCTGTTCAAGAACTCCATGATTGCACTGGTGGACAACCTGGCACTGAAGGTAAAGATTCCTGCTTCCAGACTGACTCCAGCCTCTCAGGAGCTGGGTGTAGCTTCTCCCTGGAGACACTCCCCCCTTCCCATCCCTGCCATCCCTCAGGGAGTGAGCTGAGCAAAGGCAGAGGAGCTTTGGATGTGCCAGTGGGCAGCTGGGAAGGTCTCATGGGAGGGTCACCTGGAATTCTGGTTCCTCTGGGATCAGGGGAGCTTTCACTTGTAGGAAAGCCAGTCTGTCTTAGGTGATAGTTATTATACCAAATGAACAATTATCTTTAGCAAAGCTCTTGGCAGAGGGCCCAGAGGAGGTTGTTCATGGTGCAGAGATTCTCTCTGGCTTCCAAGTCCAATGGGTTTCCATGAAAATAGAGCCAGGCCTGTGTGAGTTCCTTCTTCCCTCCTCTTTGCTGTGGCAGAGGATGAGGAGGGAAACCTTTTATTTCACTGAATAATTCAGTTCTGTAGTGGAAGGCATGGCTTGGGCAAAGCACCATGTTGTGTGGAGGAAGGTGGGTGAGGGAATGATGTGGGAAGGGGCTGTTTGAGGGGGGGATCCCTGTTGTGAGCAGAGATCACCTCCTGGGGGGGTTCAGTGCACACAGAAACCCTGGGGTGTTGTTGGGGAGGGCTGTGAGCAGGGGGGACAGCAGGGAGGCTCTGCAGGTGTCCATGGAGAAGCTTCATTTCCTTGTTTATTGGAATAATTATTCCAGGCCACCTGGAAGTTGTAAAAATAGAATAGTCAAGAGAATGGCCCTTGGTGGTTTGAACAATCCCTGCAGCTCCCAGCAGGGCACGAGGGCTTTGTGGCCCCTTCTCCATCCTGAGTCAGTGGGTACAGCATTCCTCCCTGGAACTGGCTGGGCTGTGTGGAGTGAGTCCCTCTCAGGCCATTTATCATCAGTGTCTCTCAAATGCCAACCTTTTCAAGGCATAACCAGGAGCTGTTTCCAAGCCAGGTTCCCAAGGAGGTTCCTGTGTGTGTCTCAGTGTGGTCCTTTCCCATTCTTTACCTTCCCTAAACCTTGCACTTGGAAAGTTCTCCTGGTGATGCTCCTGCACAGCAGCCTGTGCAGGTACTTCATGTGCAAAGTGAAGGAACCTGGATGAGCTTTAGCCATTTTCCATGGAGATCCTGGCTGTTCTACACCTTGAAAAACCCCAAACATTTCACAGGATTACAGAATTGTTAAGGTTGGAAAGGGGCTTTGAGATCATCAAGTCCAACCCTCAACCAGCACCACCACTGTGTTCACCCCTAAACCATGTCCTCAAGTGCCACATCCATGGGTTTTTTGAACACTTCCAGGGATGTGGAGTCCACCAATGCCCTGGGCAGCTGTGCCAGGGATGGACAACCCTTTCCATGAGGAGATTTTCCCAATATCCGACTGAAACCTCCCCTGGCACAACTTGAGGCCATTCCCTCTCCTCCTGTCCCTTGTTCCCTGGGAGCAGAGCCCGACCCCCCCAGCTCCCCCCTCCTGTCAGGAGCTGTAGGAAATATTGGTGAGACCCCTCCTGCAGCCAGGCTTGTGCTACTTTAATTTTGGGGAGGTTGGTAGGTCAGGCTGCTGAACACAACCCTTGTGTGCTGCAGTGACTCAGAGAGCAGAGGGGAGTGAGTGAGTGCTCCTGGGTGGCTGCCCTGCCCCAGGGGCTCTCTGAGGTGACTTTGGGGGCAGTTCATGATGTGTGCATGTCATCAGCAAGCCAATAACTGGGTGTTCAGGCCTTGGTTTCGAGATGCTGGCTGTGCACAAATCCCTGGGTGCTCTGCCCCTGGGTCCTTGCCACTTTGGATCCTTGTCTCTGCCCTTCCCTGTGCTGGGGCTGCTGAAGCCCCTCTGCTCTGGGGACACCACCACTGCAGTTCAGGTGCTCTGATCCTTCCCTGGGGCCCTGGGACTCATTTTTTTCCATGCTGAACTCGGGGCTGGAGTTGCACTCTGTGGGGATCAACAGTGACAGCATCTGTGTGTCTGACTGTGGTTCAGACCCCGCAGGATTTTTTTGGGAAGCCTGTGGTCACAGCTGATGGAAACAGCTCTGAAAACAGGCTTGCACAAGCTGTGTGAGCTGCTGTGGTTTAGGGGTGGCAGAGGAATAAGGTTCCATAGGGAGAGGTAAAATCAGTTCATGTTTTGCTCAGCTGTTTCTCCAAGAAAACCAAGAAGAAAGGCTTGAGTTTTGCAGCAGTTGGAGCTGATGATTTATTCACATTATCTGAGTGTGCCCGGTGCAGTCAGAGCTGCTGCCTCATCCTGCCCTCCCATTCCACCTGGGCTGTTCATGCCTCTCTGAAAACTCTTTAAACCACATTTTAATGCTCAGTTTTCTACAGTCCCCAAACAGGATGGCAGCCCAGGAGCTCCTCTTCACTGACCCTCATTTGGCCTTTCCTGAAAAGCTGAAGGATTTTTTGGCTGCACCAACAGTATCTTTAAACTTTTGGGGGAATAGTCTCTGAAAGTGCTAACTTGGTGGGCAGGAATAACAATAATCATAGAACCATAGAATTGTTAAGGTTGGAAAAGACCTTTAAGATCATCAAGTTCAAACTCAGCACCACCAGAATATCAGAATCTCAAAGTGTGGGACCACAGTGCACAGTACCTGCAGCACTAGTTGTTATTTAACTTCTCTGGTACTTAAAATAACAACCTTTAAAATTCTGTTCAGTTGCTACTCTGGTTTAGATGTGGAATTTGGTGATGACACAGAGTTCTGTGAGGGGAAGGGGCAGGTGCTGTGGTTGTTGGGGTGTCAGATGCTTCCACTGGGGTCAGGAGCAGGGCAGTGCTGTGAAGAGTGTTCTCAAAAGTGGCTTTGATTTCAGTGGGTGCAAATACGTGTTTGTAGATGTCTGGAAACCCAGGAAATGTGGCTGGAAAGGCCAGACCACCCCTCAAACCCAGGGCTCAGTTTTGGGGCTCTCCAGACGTTGAGGGGCTGGAGCGTGTGCAGGGAAGGGAACGGAGCTGGGAAGGGGCTGGAGCAGCAGGAGCAGCTGGGGGCTCAGCCTGGAGAAAAGAGAGGCTCAGGGGGACCTTCTCTGGCTCGTGCAACCCCTGACAGGAGGGGGAGCCGGGGGTTCGGGCTTTGCTCCCAGGAACAAAGGGACAGGAGGAGAGGGAACAGCCTCCAGCTGTGCCAGGGGAGGGTCAGGTTGGATATTGGGAAAATTCCTTCATGGAAAAGGTGGTCAGCCATTGGAACAGGCTGCCCAGGGCAGGGGTGGAGTCCCCATCCCTGGAGGGATTTAAAAGCCCTGTGGATGTGGCACTTGGGGACATGGTCAGTGGTGGCCTTGGCAGTGCTGAGGAACAGTTGGATTTGATGCTCTCAGAGGACTTTTACAGCCTAATGCTTCTGTGGCTCCATGGAAAATGTCTTTGGGAGGTACTGGGTTCTCAGTGTCTCAGTACTGCTGTAATCCTCCAGGTTACACCAGGAGCCTTTTGGGCACAAACCTCTGACAGGCAGAGAAAACCCCCTTGTTTTGGTTGGGTTTTGGATGGAAAGCCCAGCTGGCTCCAGGAGTGGCCACGTTCCCTTTCTCAAGCACGTGTTGGACTGCCTGTGCTGTTCTCTGGAGGGTTTGCTCTCCCTGAGATGGATTATTTGGGGTGGCTTTTTTGTAAATCCTGACACAGGAGGTGCTGTGGCTGCCCCAGCTGGGAATGAGGAGCTTCTCTGGGAGCTCTCTGGACATGCAGCTCTTCCTTTGTTCTTTTCTTCCCCCCCCCTCCTCTGTAACTCCTTTTGTTTGACTCTCCCTTCCATCCCTCCCCTCTCCTATCCAGGCTGACAGGCTTCATCTCTAGTAAGTTATAATGTCACCAGCTGTGACTGATGGGACAAATCCAGCACAAATTTGTCAGTCCTGTGTCCCATCCCCTCTCTCATCTAAGAGCATTGAACAGCCTCCCAAGGAGGAGTTTGTTCAGTGTGCAATGGCTTGAAACTGGTTTGTTTTCTTTTGAACACCTAAAAATCTAAAAATCACTCAGTTTGATTGAAAAATAAAATGAGTTGCAATTAGGCATCTATAGAGCTTTCAGAGCGGGGTCTTTGTGTCTCTGCATTTCAGTTCTTCCCTTTAGAAACTGCAGTTCTCTGACAGGAAGAATGGGAGCTGCATAATTATCCCTCCTGAAGAGCTGGGGCTGGGGGGATTGGAAGCCTGGAATAATCTACTTTAGAATTTACCCTTGAAGCTGTCGTTGCTGAGAGGCTTTAATTGCACTGTAATTGCACTGATAGATGATCTCCTGTCTGTGCAGGCACTTCCCAATCCTGCTTTCCAAAGGGTTTCAGCCTTTTATAGCAAAAGCAGACACATTTGGTCCCCTTTGTGCTGGACCTGAAGTCACAGATTTGAGGTTTTTTGCATTTTTGAATGTGGAATATTTGTGATATCAACCTCAAAAAGTGATTTATGTTCCTCTTGCCATCAGATACAGCACAGGGCAGGTCTGGCATGGCCTGGCACCACCTGGTGTTGGTGACCCTGCTCCTGACACTGAGAGAGGTTTGTCCCTGCTGGTGATGAAGGGATGGAGAAGTGGCCCAAGGTGAACATCAGCAGGAGGGGATAGGGAGAAGTGGAACTGGACACAGCCCCAAGGCTGCCAGAGCTCCAGGAGCGTTGGGACAACACTCTGAGGGACAGGGGGGATTGCTGGGGTGTCTGTGCAGGGCCAGGGGTTGGACTGGATGGTCCCTGAGGATCCCTTCCAACTCCACATATTCCATGATTCTGTGATTCTTTGAAGTGCTGACCATTCACCTTCATGGTTCCCAAGTTCAGGTGTCACTCAGAGCTCTCTGTGTGTCCTGCATTTTCCCTGAACAGCTCATTTCCAGTCCCACAGGAGCTGGTCCCAGCAGAGTGGGAGAACAAAGAGAACAGGGATGGATGTGTTGGGAGGGATGCTGCCTCCAGCTCCCTGACTGGAGGGGAACCAGGGGGGTAACAGGAGACAGGACAAGAGGAAACGGCCTCAAGCTGTGCCAGGGAAGGTTTAGGTTGGATATCAAGGTTGGATATCACGGTTGGATGTCAGGAAAACGTTTTTCACTGAAAGGGTTTCCAGCCCTGGCCCAGCTGCCCAGGGCACTGGTGGGGTCCCCATCCCTGGAAGTTCAGAAAAGCTGTGGATGTGGGTTAATGGTGAAAACAGTGGTGGTGCTGAGATGATGGCTGGACCTGATGGTCTTAAAGGTCTTTTCCAACCTGAATGATTCCATGACTCTGTGGATTACTGTGGCAGAAGGAAGTGCTCCTGACTTTGTAGGAGACCTCACCCAGAGCAGAGCTGCCTGGGGTGTCATGGAGTCATGGAATTGTTTGGGTTGGAAGGAACCCTAAAGCTCATCTCAGAATCACACAACATTCTGAGTTAGAAGGGACCCCCAAGGACCATCCAGTCCAACCCCTGGCCCTGCACAGACACCCCAACAACCCCACCCTGTCCCTCAGAGCGTTGTCCAAACCCTCCTGGAGCTCTGGCTGCCTTGGGGCTGTGCCCACTGCCCTGGGGAGCCTGGTCAGTGCCAACCAGCTCATTCCACCCCTGCCTGGGCAGGGACACCCTCCCCCAGACCAGGCTGCTCCCAGCCCTGGCCAGCCTGGCCTTGAAGTGTCCTGGGGAAGCTGCATCCCTGGTGTTCCTCTCCTGAGCCCTCCACTCCCTGAGGAAGAGCCGGGTGAGGAGGGCACTGCCCTGGCAGGGGCTCAGCTGTTTTTGGGAGCTGGGCACTGTTTCCCTCCATCCAGCTCTGCCTCAGTCCCCTGGGAAGGAGAGGAGCCAAACAAGGCTGTGAGGGAGCTGTGCCTGCCACACTTTGTGGGAGCGATGGAGTCACCGCGAGAGGGGAGGTGACGTAAGGACGGATGTTGCCCACACATCCTGCTGCTTATTCCACATTCCTCATACCTCTCCCTGCTCCTGAGCTGCTTCCTGGAGGGTGGGCAGCTCCAGGATGCTGCCAGCTCTTTGTGGGTGCTTAGCTCAGATTTTCCTCACTCTCCTCGTTGCTTTATATTCCCATCCCAAGGACAACCCTCCAGCAGAAATCCCAGCCTGGTGCTGCTGATGGCATCCTTGAGAAAGCAGGGGAACATTCCAGCCCAAAACCTTCCCCAGTGGCCTTTAGGATCTGCTTTTCCAAGGCCTCCAAGTCTTGGCCTGTTCATTGCTCACACCCATCAGTGAGTGGAGGATCCTTGGGTGTCTCCACAGTGCTGCCAACTCCGGGTTGTGTCAGGATTAGCCAGGAGAGTCAAGGATGGTCCTGTTTCTTCAGTATTCCTGCAGGGAAACAGCAAGTCTAGGCCTTTCCTGTTATCCTGAGATTAGGTGGGTGACCTCAAATCATAGAGAAATCATAGACAGAAGGGCTGAAGGGGACCTGGGAGTGCCCCCAGTTCACTTGTGTTTGGGGACTCCTCTGCCTGTACCTTCCCTTTCAGATGCTTGTTCAGGCTGTTCTCCCTAGTGATGGAGAATCCCTCCTTTCCTCAGGCTCTGCTCCCACTCCTTGTTTTCCTGGTGCCTAATGTTTTATACCATGGTTAAAGCCACAGTTCTTCTGTGTCCTAAAGCTGAATGTTCACATTTCCTCATATTTACCCTTTAAATGTATAGAATCTACACCAGGATGGTTCTGTGGCTCTTTGGTCTTTCTAGACTAAACCTGTATTTCCTCTGAGTCACATTTGCTGGACTTTTTGATCTTTCTTGTTCTTGCCTGCACTGACTCACTGTTCCCACTTGAACTGCAGTGCCCTGTGTGAGGTGTTCAGAGAATTAGAAATCTACTGGGTTTTTTGTCTTGCAGTTTTCCTGTTCTTGTGCCCCTTCCTAGAAAAACATGAACTTGCCTCATGTTAGCTTGAACTCCTACATCTCTTTCTAGCACCTCAGTTTTTCATTATTTATTAATCAACTATTTCTGCTGAATGTGGAACTTTGCATTTTTTCTCACTGAATTAACCCCTCTTTCCACCCCCCAGACCACTTCTCCTCTTTGTTACCATTGTGGAGCCTTGAGGCCGTCCAGGAGTGCTGGAACACAACAGACTCCTCTGGAGAACCCTTGGGGTTCCCTTTTGAGATCCCTCTGGTTCCTCAGAGCAGTTCCACAGCCCCCCAGCTTCATCTGGTCCAGGGCAAAGTTGCTGAAATGTCATTCCTGGTTTATCAGCTGTGGTGATCAAAGGGGACATCTAATGTTCAGCTGTCACCCAGGCTGTGTGTCTCCCTTTATCAAGGTGGCAGATTGCTGCAAACTGCTTTTTGGAATGCTGCAGTTCGTGTGTATCTGTGGCATGTCCTGTCTGCCCGTCCTGGGACCTCCTGAGCTCGCTGGGATCCTCTGAGTTCTCTCCTTGGCTGGTGCTGGGGTTTGGTGGGCAGTGGGCTCTGCCAGCCTGCAGGAAGTGCCACTCCTTTTGCAAGGGCTACTTAAAAAGTAATACCTACCAATGTTAGAAGAATACAATTTTGCCTTGAAAAGCTCTGGTGGGCCTTATATGGAGCTGTGCCAGGGCAGGGTCAGGATGGATCTCAGGGAAAGGTTCTTCCCCCAGAGGGTGGTTGGCACTGACCAGGCTCCCCAGGGCAGTGGGCACGGCCCCAAGGCTGCCAGAGCTCCAGGAGGGTTTGGACACCGCTCTGAGGGACAGGGTGGGATTACTGGGGTGTCTGTGCAGGGCCAGGGGCTGGACTGGATGGTCCTTGTGGGTCCCTTCCAGCTCAGGGTGCTCTGTGGTTCCATGGTGATTGGTTGCTTTTCCACACCCCACCAAAGTCAGAAGTGGGATAGCAAGGGCTGACAAGAAAAAGAAAGGAGTGAACTCCAAAACCCAGTGGGATGGAAGTGCCTAAGTGTACAGGCCTTGTAGCCACCCCTCACACTGGTGCTGGTTACAGACCACACTGACCTAACTGAAAGCTGCCTTTAATCAAATAAAAATGAAAGGAAACATCAAAACACTCTGACAGGCCTGATCTCACTGTGAAAGGTGTGATCCTGTGGGACACACCAGAGCATCCAGGATCAGCCCAGGCAGGGGCAGGACCCCTGGACTGTGTGGGGTGGAGTAAAGCCACCTGTCCCCGTTCCACCTTCTCTGCCCCTGCACAGCCAGGGTGGTGCAGAGAGAGGGATTCACATGCTGCTGGGCTGTGTTTGTCCTGGGGAAGGTCCTGTGGGCTGGAGGCAGCTGGAGGTTGGAGTTCAGTCATTCCCATCCTTCAGGCCTGTTGGAACAGTTGGTCAGAGCCTGGTCCTGCTAATGCCAGGGCTGTGGGTTCAGTCCCTGCAAGAGCCAGTCCCCCAAGAGTTGGATTTGAAGAGCCTTGTGGGTCCCTTCCAGTTCAGAATATACTGGGAAAACTGATGGAGCAATCCATGCTGCTTTTAGAGGGGATGCTGGGAAAGCCATGTCCCACAGGGCAGTGAATTCCATGTTCGTTATTCCGTATAAATACATCTCTTTCTCACAAGTTGTTTCCTGGGCAGAGCATCAACCTTTAACAGCTTCACACATCCAGGTGTTAGCTCTCTTTGCCCCTATGCAGCTGCAGGATGATTTTGAATTTTTGGCAGTAGATATGTGCCACAGTCAGTGTCAGCAATTACAAAATCTGGGGGTTGTTTCAGTTCGCTTTTGGTTTTGTTTAGAAAAACACCACACGTTTTGGAAACCTCTCTCTCCTCTTGCAAAGTTAAATCTTTGGTCTTGCAGACCAGAGATTGAAGGCTACTCCCTTCTTAGGGTTTACCATTCAGAAGAAAAGGACTTTAGCCTTTATCCCCAACTCCCAAATCGTGGATGGAGGAAGGAGGGAAGAGGCAGAGGATGGAATGGAGCAGAAATTGATACCCCTACAGATTTCCCATAGAATTGGGATTCAGAACTTGCTTTCTGTGCAGCCCAGACACTCAACATGATGATGCTTTATGTCCAGTGAGGTCTTTGAGCGTTAAGTAATTCTTGTTAAGACAGCAGGGGTGGGTCCTACAAGGGTTGTTGTGGGGTGTGAAGGGTAGGAAGGTGTTACTGTCACCTCTGTTTTAACCCTCTGACTCCTGCTGAGCAGCCACAGCTTGTGCAGCTGCCAGGGAGGGAATTTTCATGTTGAGGGAACACACGAAATTCCCTCATACTGAGGGAATGTTCACTGAGGGAACAGCTGTGTGTGCACAGACCTTTCTGTGTGTGCAGAGCCCTTTCCTGGGTGAGCCTGGCTGGGATCAGCCCACAGGAGCCCTCCCACATCAGGTCCCCCCAGCTCTCTGACGAGGAGCATTGCGGGCACCGGGTGAAGTACCTGGGCCTGCTGGAGAATGTGGGTCCTGTAACAGCTCCCTGCAGGGTGTGAGGGGGAGGAATGTGTCACTGTCACCTCTGTTTTAACCCTCTGATCCCTGCTGGGCAGCCAGACCCTGCCCAGCGTTCTGGGGTGTGCTCCCAGGTCCCTGTGTGTGCACAGCCCCGGCTGGGTGTGCACAGCCCCTTCTCCTGGGTGACCCTGCTGTGCTCTGTCCCCCCAGGAGCCCTACTACGTGCGCTGCATCAAGCCCAACGACAAGAAGTCCCCCCAGGTGTTCGATGAGGAGCGCTGCAGGCACCAGGTGGAGTACCTGGGGCTGCTGGAGAACGTGCGCGTGCGCCGGGCCGGCTTCGCCTACCGCCAGACCTACGAGAAGTTCCTGCACAGGTAAAGAGCTGCTGGCAGGGGATGGACCAGCTCCTTGCAGGGCATCTCCACCCTCGGAGTGAGACGTAAAAAATGTTCAGGTTTTGTTTGTTTCTTCGTTGTTTTGTTTGCTTCAAATGTTGGGAACGTTTCGAGGAAATATTTGAACGCGCGTTTTGCAAAGTTGTCTTACCCTGATCCACGTCTCCTTCCCTCCAAAAATCCCCATAAAACACACCCACTTTCATCTTCCTCAATGCCATACTCTTCCACTTCACAACCCTCCTTATTCTCTTCCCTGTCACTGGAGCCTTAGAAAGCAAAATACCCAACTTGTAAACCACTTAAATAGTTCATGAAAAACATTGGTCTTGTAGAGCAAAGGCTGAAGGCTACTCCCTTCCTAGAGTTTACCATTCAGAAAAAAAAGGAGTTAAACCTTTATCCCCAACTCCCCAAACTGGTATTTTCAATTAAACCACTTTCTGACACTTCCCTATCCTTAACCCCCCCCCCAAACATTTCATGTGTTTGGATGCACTTCTTTGCATTAAACCATCTGCCCCTGTTCACATCTCCCTCATGCAGGAATTTTCATACAACCTGAATGTGTAAATCTATGTAAATGAGGAGGATTTGGCTCTCCCCTGGAGGGAAGTTAAGTCCTCTGGGACTCCTGATCTGTGGGTGTGTTTGGTGTAAATCAGCTGTTGGGTCTCACAGGGTCCCCGTTGCTCTGGTTTTGTGTCAGGGTGTGTGTCCTGCTCAAACCCAGCTCCTTGTCTGCTAAAATCCATTTGCTGTGTTACCCCACAACAGGAATGTGTAATGAGGTTCTTCCCCAGAGCATAACCCTAAAACCTGAGCTAATTAACCTGAGTTTTCTCCCTGAGCACTGATTGTTGCAGAGAGGGACAGACAGACGTGGTGTGTCTGGGGAAGGTCCACAGTGGCGTTGTGTGGGAGGAAACCCCTGGACTTCAAAACTGGATATCTGAGAAAGGGATGGTGTCATGGCCCCATTAAACATGTTTTTGATACTTTTTGCCCCCTTAATTCCCGCCAGACCTGTGGCAAATGACATGGTTTAGATTGAAATTTGTCTTAAGGCTTCAGTGATTTAACACTGGCCCTGCGAGTTCATCCTCCTCAGGTGGAACAGGGAATGGAGGTTCAGTTCTGTTACTGAATCAGGGGAGGAAAGGGCCAGGGGGCAGAAAAAGAATTGAACTATCTGAGCAGGTGAGAAGTCATGAGTTAGAAACAAAGTGCTGGTGAAAGACCTTTTGCTGTTCAGAGTGAAGGTTTGCCTGGATGGATCCTGGTCCAGCTTCCTGAACCCAGCCTGCAGTGCTGGGGATCAGCTTCCCTGAACATCCTGCAGTGCTCAGAGTGTGCTTTCACCTCACATGTGGCATTCATTACAATTTCCTCCTAAGGTCTGTGTAATCACTATTAATGTAAACAGCTGCTTTGTTTTTAATGAATGTTTGATGAGCTCCCCGTAAGCTGCAGCCCAGAAGTGTTTGCAGCCAGGAAACCAAATCAGCACATGGCAACTGCTTCAGCTTTTTTGGGCTGTTGGGACACGTGTTCTGCTCAGCCCTGGAGTGGGATTAAACCTCCAAACACCCAGGGTGGGATCAGACACTGTGTTTGTGTGTCGTGGGGTTGCTCTGAGCCTGCTCTGCACTGACTTCTCTGAATTAAAACATGAGGGAAAATATTCCTCTGGCCTCCTGGCCTGGATATTATTCTTTGTTCCTTGTCTTTGGGTGAGCCATTCCCTCTTAGGGGCTGAGGGATGTGATCAGCTGCACATTCCTGAGCTGGTTTTGAGCAGGGATCACACGGGATTTCTGTTCCTTTATATTTACATTTACCAGGGTTATTGGGAGACTGGGAACGTGGAGGAGACTCCAGGCCCTTCAGCCTGGGCTCTTGCACTGCATGTGGGGCCAGTCTTAAGACAGGTCCTGAGTGATTTTGAGATGTAACTTCATCATCTGTTTGCTTCCATTCCCAAAGATATCACAAAGTTCAGGCCCCAAAACAGACATTTAACTCCCTGACAGGCCCCTGAGGCTTTCAGGTGTTCTGAGCCCAGAACACATCCCTGGGTTTTGTGTTGCTGATTCCTCTTAGAGGGCACAGAAGGTCTAGATCAGGTTATATAGAGATAAGAGATAACATATACATATATGAGGGCATGTATGCCTGGGTTTTATCTATATGTATGGACATGTGTATATAAAACATAACTTTCCTTTCTGTAGAAGAGTTTGTTGCTGTTTGGCCCTAAATCCTGTGAGGGAGTTGGTATCTCCCCTCTCCCAGTAGGAACGAAGTGAAGCACAGTCAAGACCATTAATAAATGTCTTTTTTAACTTCCCTTGAAATGAAAAAAACTCTCTGGGCTTTGTGCAAGCCAGGCTGCCCTCACCAATTTGTAGAAAGTGAGATCTGGATACTTTCAGCTGGATCAGGAGATGTTGTGCCTTCACTGCATCTTCCAGTCAGGTGCCACATGTGTTGCCTTCCATGGATGGAATGGGTTCTCTTGGTTTAATATATAACTCACTATCCAAAATAATGCTGATTGGGTTTCAGGCAGGTGGTTGGAAATGGATGCTCAGTGTGTGAGTGCCTTGGAAGCTGTGGGACGTGCAGGCAGGCCAGGGCAGGGCTGTGGTGGCAGTGAGCAGGTTTATTCTGGGTTCTGCCTCACTATAATTAGCAGCCAGGCTGGCAGTGTGAGTGGCTGTGGCAGCCAGGCCGTGCTGGAGCTGTGGGGAGGGAATCCTGGCGTTGGGAGACACGTGGGAGGGACGGGACCAGCCGGAGTGCCGGGATGTCCCAGCACCCGTGGGACACAGGGAGGGGGACCATGGCCTCGGGGTGTCTTTGGGTGCCATGGGGGGTTTGTTGGAAAGGAAGAAGAGGATTTAACATTTGGGGCAGGTTTTCAGCTCTCTGACATCCCTTTCTCCTGCTCCCCTTGGCAGGACAGGCCTGGCTCGGAGCCTGGTCCATAGGCTGGTCCACGGCCTGGTCCATAGTTGTGTTCCCAGCCTGGTCCATACCCTGGTTCCCAGCCTGTTTCCCAGCCCTGGGGGTTGCACTCCCACCCTGCTTGGCTCTTTATTTGTAATTTTTCCCTAACATATTTGTCTCAAGGTGAAAGATTTTCCCAGTGACTGAATTCTGGCAGGAACATTTTCCTGATGGGAGCAGGGAGGGGAACCCGTGTGCAGTGTTGATGCTTTTGCCAGCCAAGTGCACGTGCACAATCTTCTTCTGTGAGTCTGAAGAGGGGTTTTATAGGGCTCCTTATTAATCAGTGAGCTCCCTGTAACCTGATGGTGTTCCCTGTTCAGTGTGCACCTCCATTTACCCCTGTTCCACAGGATATTCCAAAGGCTAATTTGATGAATGAAGGTGACACTGAGATGTGTTTCCTTCCAGGCTTATTTCAGCCTGTTCAGCACCTCCTGCAGTGCCCTCACCCCCAGGAAAAGGCTGATTGTGTGGCTGTTTAAGTGCAGCTGAGAGTTCTGAATGTCTGAAACATTGAAATTAATGCTTGGCTGGGCTTGGGGGCTTTTAAGTGAGAAGTGGCTGTGATCACTCCGTGCTTGTTTTATTTAGAACATGAACGTGGCTCCTATTGCAGGGAAAGTGTCTATTACAGTTTTTATTATGCCCATAAATCTGGTGCAGAAAATTTGTTGTTGCTTTTTTTTGCAAAGGCCTGTTCAGCTAATCAGCACTTTGCAGGGCTGGGAGATCTTACAGAGGGCTGGGGCTGATCCTCATACTTTGTGTTTGATTTTTAGTTCTCCTGGTTCCAACCTGCATTTTCTGTAGTGGGAAAAGGGGCTTGGAGGGGGAGGATGGGAGGAATGGCTGACCCACAGCTCCAGGGCAGGGGTGGTGGTTGCACAGACTGGGGCAGTCGAGGGGCAGCTGCTGGGGGAAGAGACAGAGTCTGTCAGAACTTTGGCTCCCAAAGTGCAGAATTTTTAAATCTGGGTTTTCTGACAAAGCCACTGGTTGCAGGTGGCTTCTGATGCAGAGTGTGAGCAAACCAAAGCTTTCCTTTCTCACAAAACCCCCCAAAATTAAAATTGTATGCCGAGTGTGAATAATGGAACTGCCAGACCTGCAGGAGGCCAGTGCTGAGGTTTGTCCTGTTGCATCAGCTCAGTGCTGAAGAGATGAGCTCCTCCCAGCATTCTTTTCCAGCTTCTCACAAAACCTCTTATACTCGTTTTTCTTGGATTTTGGGGATCGTGATTCCCCCAGAGAGCATCTTGAGGCTCTTCTCTATCAGAGAGGGACCTGGGAGTTTGGATTGACAAGAAGCTGAACATGAGCCAGAGTGTGCCCAGGTGGCCAAGAAGGCCAATGGATTGTGGTCTGGCTCAGGAACAGTGTGGCAGCAGGACCAGGGAAGTGATTCTGCCCCTGTACTCAGTGCTGGTGAGGCCACCCCTGGAGTGCTGTGTCCAGTTCTGGGCCCCTCAGTTCAGGAAGGATATTGAGGTCCTGGAGCAGGTCCAGAGGAGAGCAACGAGGCTGGGGAAGGGACTGGAGCACAAGTGCTGTGAGGAGAGGCTGAGGGAGCTGGGGGGGCTCAGCCTGGAGAAGAGGAGGCTCAGGGGAGACCTCCTCACTCTCTGCAACTCCCTGACAGGAGGGGGGAGCCAGGTGGGGGTTGGTCTCTTTTCCCAGGCAACCATCAGCAAGACAAGAGGGCTGGGTCTTCAGCTGTGCCAGGGGAGGTTTAGGTTGGATATTAGAAAGAATTTCTTTGCAGAGAGGGTGCTCAGCCATTGGAATGGGCTGCCCAGGGAAGGGGTGGATTCTCCATCCCTGGAGGTGTTTAAGGACAGACTGGATGTGGCATCAGTGCCATGGGCTGGGAACCACAGCAGGGTTGGATCAAGGGTTGGACTTGATGATCTCAGAGGTCCCTTCCAACCCAGCTGATTCTCTGATTCTCTGATTCTGTAATCCATTTGAGTCAGTCCTAAAAGCCATTGAAGGCTTTTGAGGCCTCATTGAGGACCTCAGTGACGCTTCTCCATCCGTCCCTCGTCCCTTGTGTCCCCAGGTACAAGATGATCTCGGAATTCACGTGGCCCAACCACGACCTGCCCTCGGACAAGGAGGCCGTGCGGAAGCTCATCGAGTGCCACGGCTTCCAGCACGACGTGGCCTACGGCAAGAGCAAGCTGTTCATCCGCACGCCCCGCACGCTGTTCACCCTGGAGGAGCTGCACGCCAAGATGCTCGTCAGGATCGTCCTCTTCCTGCAGAAGGTAAAGCTCAGAGCTGGGCTCAGGGTCATTAAAACACCTTGTTTGGCCTCTCTGGGCTCGCTCGCGGAAGGGCCGAGGCTGCCCCGGTTTGGTCACTGCCTGGGGGGTTTTCAAGGCTCTCTTGGGTGGTGCTCTCTGTGCCTGCACTGAGCCCTTCTTGGCAAGAGCAGATTCTGCAGCCGTTGCTGCTGCTGCTTCCACGTTGTTCTCATGAGTTTCTCTCGTGCCTGAGCTTTTCATCTTTTAAAAGGTTCTGCTCTGCTGCACCTCAAGGTGTCCTTAAGCCCCGTTCAAGGTGTAACAGCACTGTCAGTGTGCTGTCAGTGAAGTGCAACAAGCCCAAATAGCACTCAGTGACCTGAACTTGGACAAAATCTGAGTTTAGAGGGAGGGTAACAATCCCAGGGTCATGTGAGCAGGGCCTAGAAGAAGGCAGAGATGCCCAGAGCACTTCTGTGAGGCTCCTCAATCCCAACAGGACAAAAATTCCCAGTCTGTGTGAGGGAGTTTGTCAGTTGTGCTGGTTGTGGGGCTTTGTGGCAAAAGTAAGTGTGGGGTGATTGCTTTGTGTTTGCTCAAGTATTTCTGGATCCCATTTATTTTCCCCTGTGAGTCAAAACTCTCATCCCCAGCACCAGTACACGTCTCAGTGCTTCTTCCTGAGGCCTTGGTGAGGTGGGATGTGCTGTGAGCTCCAGCACCTGAAACAATGTTGGTTACTGATCAAAAAACTCACTCTTTCCTCTGTGGAAACAAGGTGCCTGGGAGCTTCAGGGACTTTTGTGGCTGAAACAGAAGGGGTTAGATTGGAAGGGACCTTAAAGATTTTTCCCTGGGTCCCCAGGGTGATCGAGGCCATCCCAGAGCCACTGATGAACTGTCCCATGTGTAAACCCATCTCAGCCTCTGTTGTGCATCTCTGTTACACATGGACTGTGTGAGAGGGACTTGGACAAGGGATGGAGGGACAGGACACAGGGAATGGCTTCCCACTGCCAGAGGGCAGGGTTAGATGGGCTGTATTAGGAAGGAATTGTTGCCTGTGAGGGTGAGGAGGCCCTGGCACAGGTTGCCCAGAGAAGCTGTGGCTGCCCCTGGATCCCTGGAAGTGTCCAAGGCCAGGTTGGACGAGGCTTGGAGCAATTTGGGCTGGTGGAAGGTGTCCCTGCCCATGGCAGGGGGTGGCACTGGGTGGGCTTTAATGTCCCTTCCAACCCAAACCATCCTGTGATTCTCTGGTTTTAGTACTTGCTCAAATCTGTGTCTGTATGAGTGAGATCTGTCTGGCCAAGAGCAGAGGTGGTGGGACTGACTGTCCCAACTGCAGGGGTTGTTGATTAGTTCAAGATTTTTAGAAATGTGTTTTTTAGAATGTGTATTTTCTTTGTCGTTCTTGGAACTTCTGAACCCCTTTCTGTCCATCACAAATAGAAACTGCTGACATGTGGGTGTAAAAACCTCACAGAGACTCCCTCTGAAGCTCTGCAGGTAACACAGGTTTGCACAAACTCTCTGAACCCGATGCACTGTCTCAGTCCTGGGGAAGTTTGAGGGCCTGAAGCAGCAGTTCCCCACTGCCAGCTCCAGGAGTCCTGTGCACACCCCCATCTGTGGTGTTTGCAGTGCCTTGGATGGGATTCCCTTTCTGGAAAGCCAACCAGTTTGACCAGAATGGGAGCAGAAAGTGTCAAGCCCAGGGTTGGTCTCTGTTGGTGTTTGTTGTGCTGAATGATTTGTGTTTAGGAAGGAATTCTGTCATTTTGGGTGTGATGAGTTTCTCTGGACGTGCCAAGCTCAGGCTGTGCAGGATGTGGGCCCTGCCCATCTCTGGGCTTTGTGGTCCAGAGTTTTCTTCCCTGTTTTCAGCAGGGTCCTGCTGCTGAGCTTCACCACCCCTTTCTTGGATACTCATCATCATCATCTTCCAGGTCTCTTCCCTGGAAAGAGCAGCACACTTTTCCAGAAGCCTGATCTGAGTTATTCCTTTGGGGTGACCTGGGGCTGGTCTGTGGGGCCCCTCACACATCCCAGGAGGTGTTTATGGATCATCAGCTGGGCCTCCCCCGTGCTCTCCGTGGTTTCCAGGAGAAGTTTCCTCCCTGCAGCCACTGGGTGAGCACGTTGGTCTCCTTTGGTGCATCCAGGGGGTCACTGGGACACACCAGGAACCCAGAGTCTCTTTTTGCTGCAGCAAAACAGGGTGAGTTAATGAGCTCCTCCTTGGATAAAGCTGCAGGGGTTTTCTCATGAAACCACTGAGGGATGGAGAGGTGACCTTTTTTGGAAAGGGCAAGGTGCAGTTACTGGGGGGTCATTTCAAAGGCTATCAGTGCTGGGGAAGCTGGTGATTGCTTCAGATCCACCCAGGGAGAGGCACAGCTTTAACAGCAACTCAGCTTTGTGGCTTTGCTGCAAAGATCAGGATTACAGAGTCTGGGCTGGGATCTGGACTGGGCTGGACCCTGGAGGAGAGCAGGGCTCAGGATTTTTTGCCCCTAGAAGTACCAGATGAGGAATAATGGATCAACTCTCTGGCTCCACAAGAGATTTTGCTGTAGTGGTTTTTTGTGGCATCAGCTGTGCTGGGTCATGTGTAGAGTGACTGTGGTGCTGTTTGGGGTTCTGTTGTTGCAACAGCAGCAGTGACAGAAGTTGAATTGCTGGTGCAATTGTCCCGTGGCTTCCCAAACCTCCCTGCCCTGTGTCCTCCTCTCCCTGCAGTGGGCAGGGACTAACACGAGGCTTTTTCTTTTGCACAAAGTATTGGAAGTAGAACGTGGAGACAGCTTTTTGTTACTGCTCTGTGAGAACCTGCAGTGGGGTTCTGACTCTGCCTCACAAAGGATTTTGGGGGATGAGACAAGCTCCTCCAGTGGTCACAGTGCTGAGGGCTCTGAAGAAATCGGGGTGGCCAGAGCTCCTTTCCTGTAGCTCAGCCCTCTCTGCTTATCCTGAATATTCCTCAGCCAAGCTCTCGAACACAAAGGGATGCAGGGAAGCTGTTTAAGAGTCTTGGAACTTGCAATTAAAACAAGGAACACTTAACAAATCAATAAATGCTTATTAAACAACCCATCAACAGAAGAATGTTGGGCTGATGTCTGAGGTAGGAATTAGATACCTTGTAAGGGTCAAATTCATCTGAGAAATGCTTGAGTTTGTCTCCACTTGCAGGGTGTCTCCTGTGTCACTGCTCTCCCCCCAGCTCTGTCTGGGATCCCTCCCGTGTTTGCTGCCGGCAGATGGGGCCGTTGGAGACTGGAAAAGGAACAGTCAATAGTCACAGATCACAAATCCCATCAGAGGAGGGCTCTGACCAGGCCCTCTCTGTGCTCTGAAAGCACCAAGAAGTCTTGTCTGTCTCTAAATTTCTGTTCTCTGCTTGCTTTCAATTGTTCATTAAAAAACTCACACAAAAATTTAATTCTTTGCACCTTTTTGTGCCCCGTGGTTTTGCCTGTGAGCACCCAAGACTGGGGGAGGCAAACTGTGAGCACATCAAGGAGGATTTGATTTTCTTTCCAGTAGTTCAGCCTTTGGTTGCGTTGGAGTTCCTCAGATTTGAGTTTAGGAAAAGGGAGAGATGGAGATGAGCTGTGGTGACAGTGTGTGACAGGGGCTGAGGGCAGGTTAAGGCTCAGCCTCCCAGCAGCTGATCCCAGCCCAGCCCAGCGTTGTTTCCCCTGCACAGGAAGGGGGCAGGTGGAAGAATCCACATTTAGCAGCTCTGTTTCTTGGTGCCTTTAAATGATCAGACTCATTTTTCTAATGAAACGCGTTCTGTGGCTTATCCTCCCCAAAAACTCCCGAGGCTTTCCAGAAGGGGGGCAGGAATTCCCTTCAGTGAGTGACCCTTCCCCCTCCAAGGGGTGCTTTAGTGCTGCTCAGGAGTGACATTGAATTAAACTGACTTCTGGTTTAAAGAGATAATTTCCCTTGCTGTTGTTCCACGTCTCCCTGATGTCTCCTCCTTCAGATTCATGTCCTGCACTGCTCTTTTCTCCCTGCTAAAATGTCAGGGAGATTCCAGGCTGTGGTTTTCCCTCAGCCCAGCCCAGTCAGGGAGCAGATGTGATGGGATTGAGCTGTGCCAACTCGCTGGCTCCGGGAGAATTCAGCAAGTGGGAGCCGTGTCCGGGGTCACAAACCCCGTGTGGCAGCGGGGACACCACTGGGGGCACTCTGGAACCCCAGCTGAGACCTCACAGCTCCCTCGGGGGGCTTTAGTCACTGTACCTGTGCTCCTGCCAGCTCTGGGGTTGTCACCGGGAATGCAGATGGAGCAGCTCTGAT
>NW_021938794.1:743603-752641 GCF_001715985.3 Manacus vitellinus
CCCGGCACAGCCGCACGCGGGAATCGCTCCTGGAATCTTCCCGCCTGGAGCGGGGGCAGCGGGAATGTCCCTGTGCGAGCCCAGCTCCTCCTGGGACACAGCCCGGGGCTGGAAGGCACATCCCGGGGGCACCCCGACATTCCGGGGGCACCCCGACATTCCGGGGGCACCCCGACATTCCGGGGGCACCCCGAGGGGTCCGTGTGCCCGGGTCTCTCTGTGGAGGCTCAGGAGCTGCCTCCCCACGGCAGCACCCCCAGCCCACCCAAGTCGCGGCTGATGTGACACCATCTCGTGTCCCACCTTCCCTCTCCTCTCCAGCCCCGGAGCCCCGGGCACAGGGGGAGCAGCAGCACCCGGGGAAGCTCCCGCGTGGCCCCGGGAAGTGTTTCCTGGCAGGTTCTGGAGGGGCAGGAACGATCTGATGGGCCCTCGGGTCGCTGCCCCACGCGAAGAAGGGGCTGCAGGGCACTTGCCTCCCCATTCCAGGCGTTTTCCATGCCGGGCGCTGCCCGGGAGTGGGAACAGGTCTCTGCTGAGCTGTGGGTTTGCCCCCTGAGCCCAGGCTTTGATCTGCGGAGGCTCTGGCAGGAGGAGCTGGGACAGGAGGTGCTGAGGCTCCTTCCAGAGGAGCTGGGAGGGACCAAGGCCGGCTCTGTCCCCTGGGCTGCTTCTCCCAGCTGGTCCTCAGTGACTGACCCCACACTGCTCCCCTTCCCTGTGCCGGGAACATCCCTTGTCTGCTTCCAGGGAATGCACTGAGGCAAAAAACCACCGTGCCCACCCCCAGAAACACCAAAACAAACAGAAAACCTCCCACCTCCTACCAAAAAACGAAAGAGAAAAGGCAACTTCCTGACAGTTCAGCCCCACAAGCACCTCCCCTGCCTTCAGTCATGCTGGTAAAAAGGGGAATTGGGGACATGCCCATGGGGGAAAAGCAGGAGAGTTGGACCCTGCCCTTTCAGTAGGTGCCTGGGGACACCTGGATACCTTCTTATTGTCCTTCTTCTGCTCCAAGAAATGCTGTGGAAACACACTCTGACCCAAATAAATGTGAATACCTGTTTGTGGTTGGGCTGGGGAGGAGGAGAGAGGGTGCTGTGGGTGTGCATCACTGTGTGAGAGGTGGTCCAGCAGAGCATGGAGAGCAGGGAAACAGCCTGTTCTGGGGTCTTGTGTCCCAGCTTGGGGACTTGGAGCTTCAGGGCTGTTGGGGTCCCCTCAAAACCTGGTTTGTTACCTCCAATGCACATGGGGAAAAAAAACAACACAAAGAAACCCCCCCAACTCTTCCCTGAGCCTGTTGCCACCATCAGAGAATGTTTGTGCTTTGAGCTGGTTAAACAAACCCCTTGTGCTTCTGAGCTTGTGAATTATTTCAGGTTCTATCTCAGCCTTTTGCAGCTGGAGAGGATTTTTTTTCCTGGCTCATCCATGTGTGTCACAGACAAATTGGGAAGAGCAGATTCTGCAGCCGTTGCTGCTGCTGCTTCCACGTTGTTCTCATGAGTTTCTCTCATACCTGAGCTTTTCATCTTTTAAAAGGTTCTGCTCTGCTGCACCTCAAGGTGTCCTTAAGCCCCGTTCAAGGTGTAACAGCACTGCCAGTGTGCTGTCAGTGAAGTGCAACAAGCACAAATAGCACTCAGTGACCTGAACTTGGACAAAATCTGAGTTTAGAGGGAGAGTAACAATCCCAGGGTCATGTGAGCAGGGCCTAGAAGAAGGCAGAGATGCCCAGAGCACTTCTGTGAGGCTCCTCAATCCCAACAGGAAAAAAGTTCCCAGTCTGTGTGAGGGAGTTTGTCAGTTGTGCTGGTTGTGGGGCTTTGTGGCAAAAGTAAGTGTGGGGTGATTGCTTTGTGTTTGCTCAAGTATTTCTGGATCCCATTTATTTTCTCCTGTGAGTCAAAACTCTCATCCCCAGCACCAGGACATGTCTCAGTGCTGTTTGTGTCCTTTAGATGAAGAGGAGTAAGATTTTCTAGGCCTTTGCTTGGCTCTGTTTTCCCTGGATCTGCTTTGTTCCAGAAAGGCTTTTAACAGAGCAGGGCTGAATCCTCAGCTGCCTCACTCAATACGTGGAGGGTTTGGCTTCTTCACCAACAGATGGAGGGTTTGGGTTTCTCCCTCAATAGTTGCAGGGTTTCTAAACTAAATAAATGTGGGATTTCTTTACTTATAGATGTAGGGTTTCTTCACTCAAGAGATGTAGGGTTTCTTTACTCAAGAGATGTAGGGTCTGGTTTTCTCCCTCCAGGTTTTTAAACTGTGGCAGCTGCTGTGCTGTGTCAGACTGGAGGTCCATGGAGAGCACAGTCCTGTCTCCAGGAGTGCCCCAGGCCAGCCCGTGCCTCAGGAGCACAGCAGCAGGGCCAGATGTCTCCTTAACACTTCCCCAGTCCCTTTGGATATTTGGGGTTGGGATGATGTGAGCTGGGAATGGTTTTTCCTATTCCATAACACCCCCTGGGTGTCTCTTCCCTGGCATTGGCAGACATGTGACAGCAGCTTTTGGGATTCACAGCCACCCAGGATGGAGAGCTCTGGCTGTTTGTGTCCTTGCAGCTGCCAGTCCATGGGAGACCTGCTCATCCCTGCCCTGCTGAGGCAGGATTTCACTCAGGACTGGCAGGGAAGGAACTTGTGAAGGAGAGGAAAGCTGGAGAGGGACTTCCAGCATCACTTCCATTGTGAAACTGGAGAGGGACCCAGGACAAGGGATTGGAGTGCAGGGGGAATGGCTCCCCACTGCCAGAGGGCAGGGTTAGGTGGGATACTGGGAGAAATCCTTCCCTGGGAGGGTGGAGAGGCCCTGGCACAGGTTGCCCAGAGAAGCTGTGGCTGCCCCTGGATCCCTGGAAGTGTCCAGGGCCAGGTTGGACGGGGCTTGGAGCAACCTGGGCTAGTGGAAGGTGTCCCTGCCCATGGCAGGGGTGGCACTGGGTGGGCTCTGAGGTCCCTTCCCACCCAAAGCAGTCTGGGATTCTGTGACTCTGGATGTCTGTCACATCCTCTCCCAGTCCTCCCTTCCCACAAGAAGTGTCCCAGCTAATTCCATTTCTCTGTGTTTGGAGATTGTTCTGTGCTTCTGGTTGTCCTTGGCAGCCTTTGCCAGCAATAAAAGCTGCAGAGGATGGACTGACCTGTAGTTCCATATCTTCAGCATGAAAAACTCTACCTTGAATTTTCATGGGATGAGAGAAGGTTCCTGCCTCCTTCTGATGGCAGCAGCCTTGTTCTGGTGACTGCAAACTTCTGTGCTTCCCAATCCAGGACCTTTGGCAGTTCTCAGCTGTTTATGTGAAGTTCTCTCTTTATTCCCAATGTCTCCCTTCCATGGAAGGGGCAGTGGGCACAGCCCCACGGCTGCCAGAGCTCCAGGAGGGTTTGGACAGTGCTCTGAGGGACAGGGTGGGATTGTTGGGGTGTCCTGGGCAAAGCTAGGAGTTGGACTCGGTGACCTCCTTCCAGCTCAGGATATTCTCAATTCCTGGTTGTTGAGGCTTGGATTTAAACCATTTCCCTCCAGTGGGATCCGAATTCACTCCAGTGGGGAAAAGGCAGATGACAAACTGAGGGGTGTGGATGTAGGCAGTGGGTGCTGAGGGGGGTGGGAGCCCCTCCATCACACCCCTGCCCTGGGAGATGACCCTCTGGAAGCAATCAGGGCTGGGGTAATTAAAGCTTGCTGGGATTGAACATTTATCCAGCGCCGGGGCCGCCCCAGCGTGTGGGACGTAAATATTTAATCACCCTGCCCATGTGGGAGCCTGTAAAGCTGGGCAGGGAGGTTCCTGCCACTGTGAGTGATGGGCTTTTGGTTTATTCTTCCCAGCTTGGCTGCCTGCAGGGGCAGCCTGGGCAGGGGCACATGAAATATGGACTGGGAGAGGAGGTGTGTGGGGTGGGAAGGAGTTTTTTCCAAGGGTTGGTTCCTTGCAGAACTGCTCAGAAATCCAACACTGGGGTTTCATTTAGACAGGCTGGGTTTGTTTTGGATTCTGGGCATTGGTTTGCTTGCTCGTGTGTTTGGACTGGGGGCTGTGTGGGTTTTCTCTGTGTTTGCAGAGATTGCAGCATTTAGGTCAAATCTAGATTATCCCTTTTTCCATGGAAAATGTGCAGGAGAGGCAATCCCATCACTCTGGGCCCACCCTGGCTGCTCTGCTGGCTTTCCCTGTGCTCTGCAGGGCCCATGGCATTGTTTTCCTCTCTTTCTTCCTTTCCCCCCCCTTTTTTTAATGGGGAATCCAGAGCTTGGAAGCAGCCTGCAGTGTGCCTGGATTGGTGTGCAGGATTTATGTGGTGCTGAGGTGATGGACGTGATCTGTGTGAGGCTTCTTTCATCTCAGAAACTCTGCTAGAAGCTCACTGAGGTTTTTATGCTGATTCTAAAGGCACGTTCAGATCTCCCCTGCCAGTCATTTGACACTTAATTTATTAAATTTTAATCAAAACCCACGTGAATTAAACATACTTCATCAAAAAAAATAATCAGTGCTTCCCCTAAGCTGGGATGTGACTCCTGGTTTGGGTGAATGGTTTGGTTCTTTCTGTGCAAGTCTCAGTTCTGCTGCACTGGAAGGAGTGGGATCACCTCTGGGATCACCTCTGGGATCACCTCTTGAGAGGGAAGCAGGAACAGCAAGGAACTCTCTTACTAGAAGCAGCTGTAGAAATAAATACTCTTTGTAATGTTCAGCATTTTCAGCTGAATTTATGGTGTTCAGACTTAATTTTTCCAACCTTCTGCTTTCTCTCTATCCCTTCTCCTGGCCCTTTATTCCTAATTGCACTTGCCCTGGTAATTTTTCTTCCCCTGACCTTCAGGAGGATGAAACACAGAGAAGGCAAAGGTGTTGAAAGAGATAAGAGACTGTGGGTGGGGGCTGGATGGGGGAAATGTTTGTTTGCTTTGTTCTTTTTGTTTTATCATAGGGGGTTATTTTATTTTTTTAAGCCTAAAAGCTCCTTTTCTTTCCATTTCCAATATAATCATAGTTCTGTCTCTGCTCTTGAGTGCATCTTTTGCTCGTGGGCCCCTTCCCTGCCTGCACATTGTGGAGCCAACACCTTGTGCTGGTTATTCCTTTCCTCCACCTGCCCTGCCTGGTGTCCTTGTGGGGACAACTCCCCTTGTGGGGACAATCCAGTCCTTGTTCCTGCTTGGTCGCAGGGCTCTGTGCTAATCAGTGACAGAATCCATTGCTTTGGAGTCTGCCCCTGGCTGGATGACTTTGAAAACTGTCATCCAACAGGGTTTTTGGGGATCCATCACATTCCCCCACTCCCTCCCTCGTGCCCTGCTCGCACCTCCACCTCCTCAGCCCCCTGGAATGCTGCCAGATCCCTCTGGTGTCCTGTGCCTGCTGTGCCTGGCTGGGACTGGGAGCTGTGAGGAGGCAGATGGCTCTGGAGCTCGTGCTGAAGCCGTTCCAGCAGTGTCACTCTGATTTCAGGCTCGTTCTGCCCCGCGGCTGATTTTTCCTGAAAGATCCCTGGACTCGGCTCTCCGAGTCTGCTGCCCCTCTGTCAGGTTTGCTGGGAGCTGGCTCGGGATTCGGGAGCTGTCAGGGCAACCTCAGGAGGTCAGACAAGGACATCTTTAGCCTCATTCCCATGGGAAGCTGGGGTAACCAGCAGGGAAAGCCACAGGAGGGGGGGAAGGGGAATATTGATTTCTTCCTGCCTGTGGGAGGGATGAGGGCTCTGCTGTCCCAGCCTGATTTGCACAGACCCTGCAAGATTTGCTAAAAACTACTGAAACCACCAGGTGGGGAGTGGCTGGGTTGAAGTGGATCTGAGAGTTGGTAAGATCTCAGAGGGGTGATGCAGGGGAGCTGCTGAATCCCTTCTGAACTGTGTGTGAACATCCCCTGGACATTATCCTGGGTGCAAAGGGAAGTAAAACCCTGGATGTGCAGGTCATTCTGTTGGGTTTGGGGCACAGGTTGCCCAGAGAAGCTGTGGCTGCCCCATCCCTGGAAGTGTCCAAGGCCAGGTTGGAGCAACCTGGGATAGTGGGAGGTGTCCCTGCCCATGGCAGGGGGTGGGACTGGATGAGCTTTAAGGTCCCTTCCAGCCCAACCATTCCATGATTCCATGATTCTGTGAGCCCCCTCTGTATTGTCTGTGCCCCTCTGCTCACAACTGCACAACCCAGAGTGCACAAAGTGCCTGCACAACAAGGACTTTGCTGCTTTGATGCCTCCTGTTGTCCATAGGATTGGACAGTCCGTGTTCCTGGAAGTGTCTGTGGGACCATGGGGCAGCTCAGAGTTACTGAGGGGCTGCTTGAAGCAGAAATGAGCCCTGGCTCATTCAGAGAACCACCAAGCCAGAAAAACAATTAATCAGGGAAATATTTGTCCCCCATTCCCTGGGAGAAGTTTGTTCTCACCTTTGACTGTCTCCTCACCTTCAGGAGGTGCTGGTGGTGGCTCCTGGGGAGGCCCTGCCGAGCTGGGAGGTTCCCCAGTGATGACAACTTGATTTGAGGCCGTGCTGTTCATTAATACTTCCCTGTGTGTAGCTGGGGGGCATTGCCTGGGCTGGATAATTGGATTTGGGAGGCCAAATTGTGACACCTCTTGCTGTGCAGCCACTTTCTGTGGCGATGCAGCTGATCCAGCATCGGGGCAATCTGTTCAGCCTTTGTCCTGGCTGGGGGAGAGAGGACCCACAGCAAGAGACTTCCCTCCAGAGCCCAGAGCAGTGAAATCCAGACCTTGCTCTGTGTCTAAAAACTGGTTCACAATGGTTTGAGGGAAAGCTGGCAGAAGTGAAGCCCTGCAAAGTCTTTATCAGCTTACACAGATTTACTGTGGGTTCTTTTCTGGAGATCCTTTGTAACACTCAAAGGCTGTTTCTCTGCAACCTGGATCCCTTTGTTCCTCATTTCTGTTCTTATTAAATTGAAAAATGAGAAGTTAGCAAGAGGTTTTTAGCCAGTTGCTCCTGCTTATTGCCCATACATCCCTTACAGGTACATTTTATGACTCTTCATAGGAGTCTGCTTAACAATCTCAAGCAATCCAAGGCTTCTTTGCTCTTCTTTAACAAAGGCCACAAATTACTCCAGTGCTCTTTTTAAATGCTCAATTATTTGGTCCTAGTTGGTGATTCTGTCAAATTCCAGAGTTTGTGAGCCTGCTCTGCCCTCAGACAGGGGAATGGCAGCTTAAATCCAGCCTCACACACTCTGGGTGAAATCCAGGCCCTGTGCAAGGCAGGTTTATCCTGTGGCTGCAGGAGGCCTCGAGCTTCTGAGCAGCTCTGGTGCCCTTTCCCTGGGGATGCTCTTGGATCTCTTTGTGATGGATCTAAAACCACAGTCACATCTGAGGGTGCTCAAAGTGACTGCTAAGCACAGCATCTGTGGTGCAGGGGGTGCTGCTTCCCCTCAGTCTGTGTAATGACTTCGAGGAATAAACGAGGAGAGTGTTCTGTAGTATTTTATCCACACACAGGGTGCAGGTTCTGAGCTCACTGGGTAACTCCTGCTTTGTCTCCCTGCTGGTTTGTTGGTCTGCTCAGTGCAGCAGTGATGGTTCTGCCCTGCTTACAGGGGCTGCTTTCTGGGCTTCCTGCTCTGACCCTTCCCTTCCCTGTCCCGTGTCCAACCTGGCTTCCCCAGCTCTTCCCTTCAAGTGCTGCAATGGTCTCTATTCCCACACCTTTGGAGAGCAGCCCTGGCAGGGATTGGGGCTGTGAAGGAGCTCATTGCCTTTGGACACCTTTGTGTGTTGGTTGTTCTCAGAATCACGAAGTGCTTTGGGTTGGAAGAGACCTTGTAGACCACCCAGTGCCACCCCCTGCCATGGGCAGGGACACCTTCCACCAGCCCAGGTTGCTCCAAGCCCCATCCAACCTGGCCTTGGACACTTCCAGGGATCCAGGAACAGCCACAGCTTCTCTGGGCAACCTGTGCCAGGGCCTCCCCACCCTCACAGGCAACAATTCCTTCCCACTATCCCATCTATCCCTGCCCTCTGGCAGTGGGAAGCCATTCCCTGTGTCCTGTCCCTCCAGGCCCTTGTCCAAAGCCCCTCTCGAGCCCTCCTGGAGCTGAAGCAACTCCCCAGGCCCTGCCAGAGCTCCATGGATCATGTCTGTTGGGAACAGGAGATGTCCCACACAGGGACAGTGAGGAAAGGAAGATGAGGAGGGGTTTCTCTGACAGAGGTTAAACAAAGAAAGTCCTCTGGTTTTGAAAGTTTGGGACCCAAAATCTCAATTTCTCTTTGGAGTGTCTGGAGAAAAGCAGCCCCTCCCACCCCTGCTCTGGTTGCTGCCCAGAGCTTCCTCAGCCACATGGCAGCACTGGCAGGGAAGCTGCCAGGAGAACCTTTGACTTCAGCTTCCTCAAGCGACTGTCGTGCTGAAAACTGCCTCGGGTAATTAATTAATTCTGCTGTAAATAGAAGGCTTGATATTCATCACCAGTGCTGGGGGATGTTTCTCAAGAGGGAAATGAGCTGGCAGGGCAGGGAAGCTCCCCGTGGGTGCAGGAGCCTCGTTACCCCTCCAGTGACATTCTGCAAGGAAACAAAACAGTCTTGGCTGGGTGGGTTGTTTTGGAGGGCAGGTCCAGGAGGGCAGGGATCCCCTGGGAGGTGTGACAGCCTGGGAGTGCTCAGCTGGGTTCCTCTGGTGATGGGATGGAAGCTGCCCCTGCCCAACCCTCCTTCCTCCTGTGGGGGCTTCTCCTCAGGAGTTGGTTGCCATGGAGCACCTTCCTGCACCACCCCCCTGGCATGGGGTGCCAGGAGAAGGCCAGAACCCAGGTTTGTGCCCTGCAGGCACAAACACAACTCTCAGTGATGCCAGTGGAGCTGGTCCCCATCCCAAAGCTTAGGGGGATGTCCTTTGTTTTGCATGTTTGGTTGCTTTTCCCCAGAACAGATATTCCCAAATTATTTTCAAAGCAAGCTTTTTTTAATCAGTTAAAATTGTTTCTTGATAATTGTTCTCGATGGTAAATTAACAAAGAATCATGGGATGGTTTGGGTTGGAAGGGAAGGACCTTCAAG
>NW_021938794.1:753535-755805 GCF_001715985.3 Manacus vitellinus
GTGAAGGGGGTTTGGCTGAGCAGGTATTTGTTGTTTCAGAGATTTATTGTTGAGTCACAGAGTGTTCTGTGTTGGAAGGGACCCACAGGGATCTTCAAGTCCAACTCTCAAGTGAATGACCAGTGTGGAATTACAGGATGGTTTGAGTTGGGAGGGACTTTAAAAACTATCTTGTTCCAACCCCCTGCCATGGGCAGGGACACCTTCCACTAGATAATGTTCCATGAAAATAAAATAAAATAAGATGAAATGCAATCTTAGAATCTCATCGAATCACAGGATGATTTGGGTTGGAAGGGACTTTAAAGACCATGTTGTTCCAACCCCCTGCCATGGACAGGGACACCTTCCACTAGAATGTTCCATTAAAATAAGATAAAATAAAATCGTAGAATCTCAATAAATCACAAGATGGTTTGAGTGGAAGGGACAGTAAAACTCATCTGGTTCCACCCCTGCCATGGGCAGGGACACCTTCCACTAGCCCAGGTTGCCCCAAGTCATTTAATGAGGCTGGAGTTGTATTTCCTTCCTTGGCCCCTTTCTGGCCTTTCTGCTTGGTTTTAAAGGGAAAGAGCAGCTGCTGTAGGATGAGGGGGAAGAGAAAAGGAATCTTCCTGGCTTCTTGCAGCAAGGCAGTGCTTTCCTGCAGTGAACTGAGCAATGTTCCCCTGGTCACCCATGTTCTGTGGGCAGAAAAGGTGTTTGTACCGTTATCAAACCTCCTGGTATCTAAAGGCTGGTGACTTTTTTCTCTGGGAAGCTGTAGGCAAAGTAGTTATAATTCCAGTTCGAAAAATTATGAATTTCTGAAAGTGGCTGAACAAAAGAAATGTTGGCTGGAGGGGCTGTCAGAGATCTCCCATCCAGCCATCTGTTTGCAGGAGGGGTTACCACCAGCTCTAGATCAAGTCAGCTTTGTTATTTTCCCCAGCTGTCTCTCGAAAAAGAGACATCCATCCACCCACAGCCTGTCTGGGTAGAGAGCCCTGCTTTCAGAATAAGCACAATTACCATAACTACAGAGTTTTAGTTGCTAAAAGTCTTTTTATAGCATTAATCCTGGAGACGTGGCGCTGCTGCTGAAGGCTGGAGCGTGGTGTGGGGCCATGGATGGGCTGTTCCATGGTGCAGTTGGTCAGGTTTGAATGGAAGGGCCAAATTCAGCTGTTAGAGGAGAATGATGTTGTAAACGAGCCCAAAAATGGTCTTGGAAACACTTTATTGCAAACAGATGCACCAGGAGTTGACTTCTGGGTGCGGGAGAGGGAGTTGAGCAGCCAAAGCTGTCAGGTTGGAGATGATCTGTGGCATTAGAATGTCAGCTGGCATTTCCAGCTCCAAGGAAGGACTGTTTAGGGGTTCCTTGTGGCAGCAGGAGTCCCTCCAGGGTGTGGTCCAGGCTGTGGCACTGACTGGGCTGTTCTGGCAGGTGGAGAGCGGGTGAGCTCATCCGGAGCGTCCCACCAGAAGTCCTCCCCCAGCTGAGGGCCAAGGTGGCTGCCATGGAGGTGCTGAAGGGTCACAGAGCTGACATTGGCCTCCAGAGGGCCTGGCAGGGGAATTACATCGCTCTGGTGAGTCTGAGGGACTGGCACAGTCCCTGGGGCAAAGGGGCCAAAAGGGTGGAAATCTGGAGAAATGACTGTTGGTTTCCTGGAAGGGAGAAGTACTTTGGGATCTCCTGTGTAAATGGGTTTTGGTAGTTCGGACTCCTGACTTCCACTGCTCCAGGAGTGATTTTTCTGAGTTCTGGGCAGCGCCAGCAGTTAAAGGTGGTGAGCAGTGCCATGGGCTCTGAAATGGGCCAGGGCAGACCTCAGTGGAACACTAAAATGCTGGATATAGTGGGAAAAGGCATAGAATGAACAGGAACAAACCTGGGCAGGTTTGATTGCTTCCCTTTGCTCTCTTTCCTTTAAGGGTTGCTCAGTGCAGGTTTGGTTTCACAAAGACAGAACTCCCTGGCGAGGCGCGGGCGGGAGGGAGCCTGGTCACTGCCATCCCCCTGCCCTCAGTCCCCAGGGAGGGTCCTGAGCCTGTGTTTGCTCTTCCAGAAGCCAGACAGCCCCCAGAGCTCGGGCTCCTTCGTCCCTGTGGCCAACGAGCTGAAGAGGAAGGACAAGTACATGAACGTCCTCTTCTCCTGCCACGTCCGCAAGGTACCACATGGGCTGCAGGGAACTCCCTGCATCCAGGGAAACCTTGGGAAGCCAAGGGCAGGGGGGTGACCCTGGGGATGTTTGAACAGGCAGCAGGTCAAAGCAGTC